>NW_027132013.1:29410000-30010000 GCF_026122565.2 Emydura macquarii macquarii | reverse complement strand
TAATATATGTTTGATCACTGTGCTTCTATTCTAAGATGATATCCAGAAATGCCCTCTTGCATGCTTTCTTCATCTCCATTTAGTGATAAACATATTGCAAATGAAACCTGCCTCTGTCAGTTATAACTGAGTCAATCCACTCTAGTTTCCAGGGACGTGTATGGTCTCGTGGCTTGAATATCAAGATATTAATACATCTCCTGTGATTAAAAACTTACAAACTGCAAGACCTACTGTACCCAGAGGGTGCCTCACTCACGGGGAGGGGATGGGATGTTTCCAAAGCTGTCCTCCTCTGGGGTTTTACTGAGGAAGGGCATTTAGTCATCTCTAAGGATTCTGCAGGATTCTACAGATGAAGGTTGCACCAGGATGGTCCTAAATCAGTGGCTGCCCATGCTATGCTCCCTTTCTAGCTATCAGTGCCCACTTTTGGGGGCTACACTGTTGGATTTCTCTGGAGGTTTGGTTGCAAATACTTCTGCTGTGGCCTTCCCTCTCCTGAAGGCTTTCCACCGTTTGGGTCCCTCTGCTGTCTGCCAAACATTCTTAGCAGTTCTGGCTACTTAGCTAATTAAAAGGTGCTGAGATGTTACTAATGCTATTTGCAGTGTATCCACTTCCTGAAAATCCACTAAATTAAAATGATGGGAGAAATAATAGAGATATGACAGGGATAATTTCCCTGATGAAGATTTGGCAGAAATGTGAAGAACTTCAAAAAATGAAATTGAAAATAATTAGGCTGTTGGACTAAGCAAACAATCAATCAAATTGCTCTTTTATTTTACTCTTACTTATTTAAGTCTGACTGTCAAAACAGGTGCTGAACTGAGGTGTGGTAATGCTGCTGCTACTTAGCACAGTAAAAATATTTTAACTAACTAATCCTCACAACAGTCCTACTGATAGGCATAGAAATATTATTAAAGAACAAAAGTAAAATCTCCATGAAAAAGCAGTGTGCATGTCTTCTCTGTTACTGAATTGTTATTGGACATAGGGCTGTTCCTGGAAATACAAAGGTTCAGCATATAACAAAACATAAAAAGCCTCACAATTTCATATATACATACATCATAATTATCCCGGTTTTACAGGCAGGGAAAGTGAGGCAGAGAGGTTAAGTGACAAATCCTAAGATACAAAGGAAATTAGTATCGGAGTCAGGGTTAGCACTCACCCATGAAATCTTGGCCTTATTGAAGTTAATGGGGTTTTTTCCATTCACTTTAGTGAGGCCAGAATTTCATCCTAGGCGTTATCTTCATGTCCTGTGTTCAGACCACTACACTCTTTCTAGGAAGCAGTGCCAAATCTTCCAGCTCCCTGCAGCCTCTTTAAGAGCCATATTCTTCCATCCACTCATGGCACTAAGGGAAACAATTGTAGTAATGCTAAGAAAAGGAGATTGGAGTCCAAGCAAAACCAAATGGTAGCTATGCAATAACAGCTGCTCCATCATTTACTGGGTCTGCCTCCTCTGCCACTGAAAAACATCATCTCAACCTCTGTGCACACACAGCCACAGGTGGGAAGTTGAGGAACAGCTGCTTATTGCAACATGTTCTCCTCTAAAAGGTGTAACTGTATAGACGTTTTTGCTGCTATTCTTTTCTGAATACAGCTTTTTCACAGTGTTCAACTGGAAAGGTAGCTACTGGAGACAAGGCCCCTTTGCCAGTTCTGTGACCATTGCTGGGAAAAGTGACCAGAATGTCATAGACCTAAATTTTTGGCACAGTAATGGACTAAGATCCATGAAATTATCATCTGCTTACTCCATTGACCACTGGTCTCTGCTGTCTTCACATGCCCTGCCTACTGAAAGGGATGATATGGTGGAAAGGAATATGTCTAGGAGTCACATGTCTTCTGAGGTGAGTCTTCTATTCTTCATAGTTGTATGTGGGAAGAGGGCATTATGGCTCCCACTCAGGGCCTCACCCAGCTCTGACACAAGTTTATAGGCTGATAGTCTGCATGCAATGCTGGCTTCAGTCAGTGAATTCTTTTTCTTGCTTAGACTTATCTTAGAGCACTGAGAGTAAAACAATGTATTTTCTTCTTTGAAAACATAGTATTTTAAATCATTAACTTGAATACCTGAATCAATGTTTGTTCAACTGCAGACTGAAAGGAAAACCAAAAAATCACACTTACTATCACACAGAAAGGAGGAATCATTAAGACTAAAACTATTATTTAAAATGGGAAGGATATCATGACCCAACAAGCTAGTAAACTAACTGTATATTCCAGCAAAGAGACAAAATATTCATTTCAGCGCTTAACAGTGAGGAATTACAGTGATATTAGCATGTAAGGTCTCCAAGTCAGCACTGGAATCAAAGTGTCATGCTCCTTTATACTGTTTGAACACTGGCAGAATAGGTAGGAAATAGCCTGAAATATAGTACAGTCCTAAATGGGCATGACTGTTAAAATAAAAGACGTTTATAGAGGTAAAATATGTATGATCAGTTCTTATTATAATCATCTAGAGATGGACCCAAGCCATGAACATTACCAATCTTGTGGTGGTCCGACTGGGAATTTGGATTCAACCTGAGAAAGGGCCCAGCTACAAAGTTAGATTCTGTATCTGTACCTTTTCTAAAGTGTCCGGGTATGGGCCTATGGTTGAAGCCCATCTCTAGTGTTAAAGAACAAAGGGTCCGATCATAATGTGCATGATGAAGGGTGCAGGTCACACCTCTCACACAGAAGGGGACTACACTGTGTCTGTGCCAGTGTCCCACCACACTTTGTCCTTCACAGACCGTGCTCTGTGGGCTCCGGGGATCCATGAGTGAGAAACAGTCAGGGAGAGGGCAGCCTGGGGAGGAGACTAGCATAACTCCCCCCCCTCCACTTCCCCAGGCTTGTGGAGAATCCTCAGAAAAATTCACAAAAACTTGCCTGTAAATCCCTCCCTGCCATGGTGACAGTCCCTCTGCCAGGGAGTCCCTGAGGCATCTGCCATCTGCCATTTACCATGACTCTATTGTAGCCATGCTGTTAGGAAGTATATAGGGGCCACTGGAGCACAGAGTCTCTGTGTGGATGACCTTGGCATCCTGCTGGTCCACTAGTCAGTGTGAAAAATAAATAAGTTCCTACCCCTAAGACTGGATAGATTTGTTCTAATATTTGTGGTTTAGGAGAATTAAAAACTTTCCATATAAATGCAGCATGGCAAAGAGTCAACCAACGACTGAGCTTCAAATGCTATGGTGTGTAAAGTATCTCACATGTATATCTACTGGCAGCTCTTATGTGGTGGCTTCACCTCTTAATTACTGGACAAGCTTAATAGGCTGAGGTCATGTAGAGCAGGCAACAGCTTTAGCCTGCAGGGGTTGCTGTAATGCAAGGATAATTATCCTGAGATGTAGCAACAAATCAAGCATTAAGGCTAGAAGTTGTTTTGTTTTGTTTTAAGTGCTATGTTTATATCCCAGTTTAGCAGACAGGCTTCCCAGCTACAGAAGCTTTTTGTGGACGGCTTGAGATTGTTTCCAGAAGAGCACAAGAACTAATGCATGTACTTTTCAGCATGTTGGGATCTCCTATCTGAAAGGATGTCCTGTTTATATTTTGCACTTTAGTTCCGTAATTATGCTGCATGAGCACTCCAGAAATGAGATGAAACGCAAGAAGGGGGGAGATGGCTTGAAAAGGATTTTCACACAAGTTTGAAAAATGACACTGTCTGATGCCTGTCATCATACCATTTGGGATTAGTCTCCAAAGGTCTATATTTTTTAAAAACTGTGCACTTAGGAAGGAGAGGCTATGGTATCCATGGAATGTATTTTGGGTGGTTTGGGATTTTTTCCCCCTTTTTAACAAAGGAAATAGGGAGAGGCTGATATCTGGCAGACAGCCAGTCTGGTTTAATGCAATGACCCTGTGTAGGTAACTGAACCCTGCAGAATGGAATATTATCATAGAGCAGCATCTAGCAATGGCAACCTTAGTAAAGCAAAGAGGCTAGATTGTCCATTGCCCTGCACTTTGTATAGTCATCTACACCAGCACATGGCTTGTTTTATACTCAGTTTGCACTCTCTTTGCGCTGGTGCAAGTGTCTGCACAAGATCAAGGGCAACAGAAATCAAACCCAGCATATTTTTAGATCAGAGAACAGTTTTATTTTAATGTAATTTTTTGGGAGGTGGTGGGGAAGAAAGCTAGAGGTGTCTTAACCTTTTGTGATGAAACATAAAGCCAAAGAGCTGAATTCAGATACTGTGGAATCTAAGTATAAGTAAATGTAAGTAAGTCTATTGGGAGTCTAAATAGGCATTACTTGTGTTATGTCTTCTGCCCCCCTTGTGCCCCCTACACACTTTACCCCAATTTAGACTCCCTAGGTGCAAACTTAGATCTGAGTCTAAGTGACTCTAGAGGGAGTCTAAGTTGATTTAACATATATTGTTATTTATTTGTATTACCATCATGCCCAGGAGCCCTAATTATGGACCAAGACCTCAATGTGCTAGGTGCTGTACAAACACAGAACAAAATAATGGTCCCTGCCCCAGAAAGCTTATACTCTGAGTTTAAGACAAGAGACAACACATGGAAAAAGACAGACTGACTGGGAAGTGTAAGGAGACAATGGGATAATACTGGTCAGCATGCGAGGCAGTTGTCTGAGCACATCTATCTATTCGTTACTTAGTTTTTTTGTGGGCATCATGGAAAAGGGGGATTTTAGAAGGAGGTTTTGAAGGAGCTTTGCACTTGTTTGTGGGCAGTTTTAAACTCACATCCACTTATCCATATGTAAGATACACCCACCCTCCACCCCATCTCTTCTTATTGTGGTCCACTGAGTCTAACTTAGATTACAGGAATCTTCATACAGCCACCAGAGACTGGGACTGATTCTTCTCTCACAGTCCCTTCAATGGTGTTACTCCTGACTGGCATGAGTGTAACTGAGTGCCAGGTCAGGCCCACTGGCCTTCAGTCAATGAGAGGCTGCACGAATAAGTAGTCAGGAAAGTCAGAAAAAAGACCTTGCCTAGAAATAGGCTCTGAAGAAAGAGCGATGGGAAAGCTTAATAAAATAAGCTCAGTGTAGCCATAATGTATCACCTTATCAGTAGGGTAACTACATTTATGTTTAGCAACACATTAGACAACTAGAATCTATCTATCTAAGTTCTTATAGTGTGCCCATCACCACTGTCTCTGAGAATGTGAAAATAGTACATTGTATATGTTATTAAGTCTGCCAATGTTATCTCTGGAATATGGGAATTGGTTGGTGTAATAAAGAGCACTCCAGAGCTCTGAAAGCCCTTGATTCTATATTTACATCTCTGAACAAGCTCACTTTGACTCATAGCTTCTTAATTAGAGGCATAGTCATTTTCTTTTCTGTAGGGCATTTTTTTACCCTCACAATACAAGCATACATTTGGTAACTAATACCAGCAATTAGCCTCATCTGCTATGTAAATGAGTGTAATTGCAATTAAATACTTTAGTGAGCCCAAAGGGAAAACATGCAATCATTACAAAGTAAGTCAGAGTACATGGTTAAGGGACATTTAGAAGTGTTAGCAGAAGTGCCTTTTCTGTAGTGACTACAGTCCTTTCCATTGTTAGTTATTTCTTCAGGAGGTTAGAATACAACCCAAAGGGTGTTTTTTCTTCTTTTTCACAGTGAACTGGGAGACACGTGATACAAGAAATGACATACAGGGGGAAGAAAAGAGGGATTGTCTACAAGAATGTTCAAAGCATCGTGTAGCATATTTCTGATCATCACAACCAGTATGCCAGAAACAATACTGGGGCAGATCCACAGATGAATTCAATTGTCATTGCTGTGCCAAAGTCAATCAGTATGACAATTGACACCAGCTGAAGGTCTGGCACACTTCTTCTTGGAGGTAGGTATATATTTGAGTTGTGATTCCAGTTATGTAGACATACCTGTGATAGGTCTATTTCAGCTAGAGTGCTAAAATTAAAGGTGTAGACAGGGTAGTATGAGCAGTGGCTTGCACTAGCGGCCCAAGAACTTACCTAGGGGTCTGGGAAGGTACATACTCTGGTGGCTAGCCTGAGCCACTGCCTGTACTACCCCAACCACGCTGCTAATTTTTGTGCATTAGCTCAAGTTAGAGCTAGCATGAGCATGTCTATGCAAGCTGGAATCAAGCCTCCCAGCGCAAAAAATAGGTGTACCTTTGGTGGTATACATATAGCCCAAACCTTCACTTTCAGGACCTGTCCATACAGTTCAGTGTCTAAGTTAAACAGGTATACATTCTGAAATCTGAGTATTAATATTTAATTGATTTCACTGTTCAGGTAGCAGAGCAGTCTGTTGAATCCAAATTGGCTTAGAGCTGCTGCAAAGAATTTCCATCTATTGCCCTGAAAAGATTGTTCAGATCTGTGGTAATTTGACCAACGCAGGAAGTTATGAAAATGCCACTTTTTCCTGAACAGAGTTTCACCCTGTTTTGGTCAGGGAGGGCACTGAGTCTTTAAGTGGCCTTTGTCTCTAAGAGGCCATTAAGGATGGTAAGAAATATTTACTCTTCCTCTGCAAAGACCTCCATATGCAGTTTTCCACTGGATTCCATTTGCTCAACTTCCTTTTCAGTCAGTGTGTATTACCTCTAGAAACATAATGAAATGCTTTGACGAGCCATTTTACTAATATAGGTTGCCATTCAGATCTACATTTAATTTTGGTCAAACCCAAGTGCTGCTGTCTGTGAGCTTTCTCATTGCCTGAAAGAGAAGAACAGTAAGGGAGAATCTGAACTGATTTTCACCTTGAAAAAATGTACATAGGTCAAACTGCCACCCAACCCTGGCTTGTCTCATGCTCATTTGCACCTTCATTTATGGAATTTGAGCAACAAACTATAGTTCTTATGCAGGCAAAACACCCACTAAAGACATTGGGAATTGTCCTATTGAAGGAACTACACTCTTTGTGAATAAGCACCAAAAGACCAGCTAATCTTGCAAAAGAATATTATTTTTTAGGAAAGTGGACAGATGCAAACTGGTTTAGGCTCAACCTACATGAGGCAGAAAAAAACGCACCAGAAAAGTGGTGACACATTTAAAGAAATGGGTAGAGACTGTGAGCTCACCTTCTTAGTTGAGGTGTATGCCTTTTCCAGCATTGTCAAGATGAATCAGTCTCAGGGGCATTTTTTACCCATCACTGCTCCTGGAATCTCACTCGACACATAGTGCCATTTCCTTTATATGACTGGCATGGGGATTGACTGTTCCTCTTGGAAGCAGACTCCATAACACTAGTCCATGTCTTTGTAACCTCAAGATTACTGTAATGAACTTTGCTTGTGGCTACCCTTGAAAAGGACTCAAACTACAGCTAGCTTAGAATGTATTGTTTCATCTCTTGAGTGAAGAAGAGTGCTTCAAGGTCTCCACAAAAGACTTAGTTCAATTAAATTGAACAATCTGGGCCCCAAATATCTGCTAATGTACCATCACTTGAATAAAGGTCTTCTTTACTGATGTCATAGCTATTTTAGGGTTTATGGTTTCTATGGCTAATAGGGTAGACTCACCTCTAGAAAGTTTCCTTCAATGATCTAGGAGATTCTTTATTTAGTGAGCTTCGTGGTAAAATATAAGACCTATTTGTATGGACAGGGTTTGCACAGTCCTTATAAGGGGGCATTTTAAAAAATTTGAATTTTATGATGTTCTCTTATTTATTGATTTCGGATGGATTTCTTTTACTGATACAAGGTGTCCAGATGACTTTTGCCAAATTGGAACCCCCATTCACAACAAGACTGGCTTGTGAAAGAAAACACCATCATATATGAAATCTGTTCTTAATTAGCATGCACTGAAATGATTGAAATTCAGCAAAAAAAGAAACAACAAAAACAAACCAACACACACATACAAAAAATCCCCCACCCCACCCGTAAACATCTTCTGGTGACCTCTAATGGAAAGATCAAATTTTTAATATGGGATTTTTCTTGTTTTTCGGAAATGAACGGACATAATTAAATTAGCAAGTACCAAGATTTGCGGAATATGAGTGGGAATATGGAGATTATTGGGTCAATTAGATTAGATGAGTGACACAAACATATCTGGATTACACTTCCCTCATGTCTTTCTTTATTAATGTAAATAATTTTAGCTGTGTACGTATCAAAAGTAAACACTGCAGTTTTCCTTTAAAGTCATTAGGGCTGTGCTTTTAAGATGGGAGATGTATTGAAGAAGGAAAAATAATTTCAGGTGCAGTAGATGACTATGTAAAGGGCCTGTTCAGCAGAAAAGATGTGTGGCATTCTGGGGGGAACAAACATCCTTAGTCCACAGGTGGTAGCTGTGTCCTGGTTCCCTGAACAACAGCTAAACAAAATAATAAGCCACTTCTAAATCTGGGAGCAGTAGAGCTGTTCAAGGCATTGTGTAATCTTGTAATTGTGCTCCTTGCTCTGATATGCCCTCTAATTCTATGATAGACCTGTTACTCTTTCCCTAAGTCCACACATGCTAGAGACATATGGGCAGCATGAGTTACAACAGCTCCACAGGGGCAGCGAATGATTATTAATAATTATTAGTATAATATTCTGGTTCCAAGTAATAACCTCCTTGTGTTGCTCAGCCAGGTTTAGGTCTGGGGACAGTTAATTTCTTTTAGAAGTAAAAAAAAAATCTAACTTGTATTGGGGCAATGTGAGAGGAGGGCTTCCTACATTCACTACTTGTGGTGAATCACCGCCTTTGGTGGGATTGTGCCTCACCACATCCTGGCTGAGCTCTTTTAAGAGTTTCCATCCAGGGAGAAGCCTCTGTAGAATTCCTTTCATAACTGATTGACATCAGTCACTATGAAAAGAACCTCACCGTTCTGAGGGCAGGGGATGCATTTGTCATGCTCAGGAATCCAATGATCACACGATATTAGTTTGCAATGTTTGGGGCTCCATCCCTGAGACTGGGCATCAGCCTTTGGTGATTACATGAAACTGAATTCAGCTATATATACTCCACATCCCAGAGTCAAATGCCTCCATCCAATAAGGAATAACAGTTTGAAGCATCTTGCATGCCACATATTAACTTTTGGGTTTCAAACAACTCTAAAAAGAAACACCTTGGATTAAAGATAGACTTTAATACCTGCCTCATTGCTCCTCAAACTTCAGTGTTTATCATTTCAGAGTTTAATATTAGAGATTGTTATTATTATTAATTCAACTATCTATGTATTTATTTGTATTGGAGAGTAAGGATCTAGGTCCCATTGCATTAGGCACTGTACACATATACAACAAAAAAAAATGGTCCCCATGCAAAATTGCTTTCAGGCTACACAATGGAATCAAGCCACAAAATTTGGATCCAGATCAAGGTCTGGGTTTTTGAGGACTCAGAATTCAGAAGTGATCAGACAAGGGTTTTTGCTCAATATATTATATAGATGAGGTCCATTTGCAAAATTTGAATTTCCGTTCATATTTCAAATACCCTCAAAACTAAGCAGTGTTTGGATCTCAGGTTTTAGTTTCAGCCCTTCTCTGTTTAATATTGTGCTACTTGCAGGCATAAGAATTCTGAAATTGAACTTTGCTCATAAATGTTGTTTTATTTAACAGTTATGCTGAAATTAAAAGTCAATTTTTAGGGCTGTAGAGATAGGGGTATGGTTTAGATAAAGTGGACTTACAGCCATTGCCTAGATTTGCAACTTTCAGAGAAAAACCTGGGCAGAAACTTTATCTACGAGTGCTATGTTTATCATATCTTTATTCTGTGTGAACTTTTATTCACCTCAGTCCTATGGAACAGAAACCTTTTCTTCCAGATGTAATATTCAGAGTGTTTGTGGCCTCGTTGAAGATGGAATTGTTTCAGCCTTTCCCCTGCCGAAAGCAAAACATAAACAAGAGTCACATTGAAATGGAAACAGGATCTTGGTTCTTGCAGTTTCTCAGTTTTATTTAGCAATGACCTTTAACCCTCATTAAGATACTCTGGAAAGTTTGGGGCTCTTTATTTGTATAGTCCATTGTGGGAATATTTTGGTTTTGTTATTATTGTTATTTTCCTCCTCAAAGATATTTAACTGCCTCTGGGCAGTTGTGTGGGAAAAAAAGCCACCTTCAGAGAGTCTATTGAACTTGTTGTGGGACTGAGGTCATAGTGTATGCTCTGGCTATTGCAGCCATAACATAAAGGGTCATCCTTTCAGACAATGGCACCCAGATTGTGACCCTCAAAATATGTGTATGAGCACATGCAAAATGGCATTTGTCCAGGGCAAAACATATACTTCCATGCACAAAGATGGGTTACTACATTTAAACAAATATTTGTTCACTTGCATGGACATAATAATTGTGGTATAAATAGGGATTTGTGTATTCAAAATATATTGTGGAGACAGCTTCTGGGCCCATTTCAAGAACCATTATTTGAAAATTTAGCCCAAGGTAACTAAGGATGCCCAATATCAACAATCTTCAAATTTTAGCAGAATCAAAGTATTCCTCCACTTAGGTTCAGAAAAATTAGTCATGCTTTCTTTCATTTAAATATGTGAAAGAGGAGATGCGTTGAAATGTTACCTATGCCCACTCTTGCTTCCTCCTGGAAAAGATTCTGAAAAACGAATGGTGCATTTAGGGACAAACCTGTTCTTTTTTTGTCTGTCTTGTTGCTGGGTTAGTGCCACATGTAAGAATCAGCAAAAGCATAACTGTCGGTTTGGTGTTTTCAGCAATAAGCAACAGCAGGGCTAAGTGAAATAAAAATTCAGCAAGAAAGTAAAAATATTACCATTTTTCCTAAATTTGCTGGAGACATCCAGGCAAAGGGACAGAGCCTTCCTAGGGAAGCCAGCCTAAGAACTGGAGAAACACTATCCTATGTTTTATGACTTCTATTAAACAGAAGCCGGAAGTTGGGTTCTGTCTTTGTCACACACAATGATCCCTAGTTCTCCTGAGAGCTTCAAAAAACAAAAAACAAAAAAAAAAAAAACCCAAGCACATAGAGCTAGCTGGAAAATACTAACTGTTTTTACAGGAAATTATCTTTAAATTAATCTTTTTTTTCATAATTTCTCACAGAAATTTTCAATTTTTTCAATGAACAACTGAAACAAAAAAACACACATTTTGCTTTAGGGTTTTTTGATTCCCCCCATTTTATTACTCCCATTTTCCAGTGGCAAAATGGAAAAAAGAAAAAAGGAGGGAAAGTGGGCGTATGTGGAAAACAACCAACCAACCAAAACCTGGACCTTTTTGAATTTATGTTGGATTTATGTATTAATGACATAGAAATTTTCCATTAAAAATTAAAAAAGAGCTATTGATTTTGATGTTTAATTAAAAAATTGTGTGTTATGGAAAACTTTTCAATCAGTTGTACAAACCAAAACATTAAAAAAATTTGTTCCTTTAGGAACTGGAAAAAAAGTCCCCTGCTTCTATCCATTTGCAATCCATCCTCTCAGCAAATACAGCTAAAGGACCCCACTCCTCCTTGCTCCTCCTGGTAGATGCAGGCAAAGTCCTTCGCTCTCCCCTCTCATTACTTCTTTGGCAACGCCCCTGGCAACTATAAGGAAAAAGTTTCTCCAGTACGCAAATACACACACTGGTCCACACTCCCTTTCAAAGTTCAATTTTTAAGTACCTAATAATATTTTGTAAGCTGCTGAGATTCAGTGAGACAGCTGCAGAGAATGGAGAGCTGTGTAGTTCATGGTGCCTTCTTCCTACCCTAACCTGGCTTCAGAGAACCAATTTGGTTGAGTACCTAAAAGAACAAAGTAATTTGGTGATAGGCATTTCAAATTCTTCATGGCTCCTTGCTTACATCCCTCCATGAGAACCAACCTATTACTACAAACCCTGTCCTTTCTCCCTCCTCCCAGTAGGATTTAGATTCACTATAAACTGAGACCAAAAGCAAATGATTTGGTATTTGGTGAACGTAGAAAAAAGGGATTTGTCCCAGCCCTATTTGCTATCTGTGCATAATTTCCTTTCACCTGCCAACTGGAGGAACTCTTTGCTCCAAATTCAATTCCCGAAGCACTGCTTTCAGAAAGCATAAATGACATTGTTTAGCTAATTTCTGGGCCTTCAGTATAATTTCCAGAGATATTATATCCCTTCTTTATGGTATGACAAAAACCAGGATATTAAACAGAGCTGTAAAATATTTGTTTGGGGTGATTTTGCAGTCTTAAAATTTTGCTTTCCTTTGGAATGTTATAGATTCATAGATTTGAAAGCTTTAATTGAGTATTATGCTAATCTATCTGATCTCTGCACAGGACAGGCCATTGAAGTTCATGCATTGATCTTGCATGTATCCCAACAACTTGTGTTGAACTGAAAGATATCTCTTAGAAAGACATCTAGATTGAAAGACTACAAGTGATGGAGAATTTATCGCATTCCTTGGTTATCTGTTCTAATGGTTGAATGAGCTCACTGTCAAAAATTTGCCTCTTGTTTTCAGTTTGAACATTGCTGAACTCAACATCCAGTCATTGGTTCTTATATTTTTCCTGTTAAATTTGACTAAAGGGCTATTTTTGAACTAATAACATGTTACAATTAATATTTTTATTTGAGTCTCAAATGATTTTATAGTTAATTCAGAAAGAAAGACTCAACATTTCTATGCAAAACTAGATTTTAAAAAATGACCTTGTCAAAGCAATGCTTTTTTGCTTCAATTAAATTTAGTCAGTCAATCCCTCTGATAATGTTAGGAATTGTAAGAATACTTTACAAAAGTAGTTAAAAACACTCTAAATAATTGTATGCTATGCTAGGTTTGTAGAAAAAGAATGATTTTAGTTGAAAAGTTCTTTAGTAGCCTTTTACTAGATCATTTTGGAATGTACTTGTTACCAAAAAAAATGAGGTCAGTAAATGAGGCTAATTAAATTTTAGTAGGAGCAAAAGTCACCAAAGGTTTTTCTATTTATCCTAACCAGTCTAAAAAAACAAGGCAATATGCCGTTAATAGCCTTAAAATTGCTAATTATTTCAACATGAATAGCAGTAACAATGATGTCAGTTTAATTTAATGCCCTCTTGAGAATTCCTGAAGAATACATGATTTCTCTTTGTATTTTGTGATTTCAGGAATAACAACATCAACCACCAACAAAAAGAAAATCTGGAAAAAAGCCCCTATTGTAGTATTTCAGAGTAGAGCTTGTTGAAACATTTTTGATGGAACAGACTTGGAAGAAATTTTCAACAGAAAAAAGATTAAATGTATAATTTAAACTTTCTCGTTTTGTTTTGATAACATTGAAACGTTTTGTTAAGGTAAAAACATTTCATTTTGACAAGGTACAAATGTTTTGTTTTGACAAGGTAAAAATGTTTTGTTTCAACTTTATCATCTCAATTCATTTCAATTTGATATGTTATATTACAAAGATTTGATATTATCTAAATGAAAAATTTCAATGATACTGAATCTAAATTTTTCAGAATTTTTGATTACAGGGAAATGTGTGTGATGGAAAATTTACAACTAGCTCAACAAACCAGAACATCCACACCTTTGTTCCTATAAGAGCTGTAGCAGGAAATTTCAAAATTTTGGCATTCTATTCCAATTCAAAGCAACTTTTTTTTAATGTTGGAATTTTCCATTGAACAAAAACTCATTTTCTGTTGAGTTCTAATCCAGTGACAGTACTACTTTTAAAAATGTCTTTGTTATTTAAGGTACAGTATGCAAATTACTTTCTGCAACCCTAAGACCTGTGAATACAGGTGAGTACAGTGAATATACAGCCTCATTTTATTAAAATAAAATGATGTATTGGATTCCCCAAAATCCTACTATGTTGGGGAATAAGTGTGAGTCCAATTCTGTATTTAGCAATGGGGCTGACCTTCTCAGTGAGCTAGTATTCTGATCATATATATGGATCATTTTCATGTTCAGAACAGCCAAGGACTCCATAACATTCAAATCACTGAACTTTCAGAAATTAACACTAAGTTGTACACCAATCTATCTTTCTATATTTGTTTTTTTATATCACTAGTCAAAGAGTGAGTGAATCCCGTGTATTTTAAATTTCTCATACTAATGGTTTTCTTGCGTGCTCTCATTTTGGATCTGTGTTCCAGTTGCTGCAACTTTTTAGATTAAGAGTTATTCTAAAAGGTGGAAGGTTTTTCTCCTCCATTTTCTATGTGCATGGCAGAGATTGAGTGCATGAAGGAAGAGATCCGATGGCCTTAAAACAGGATTTCTTTCTTTTTCTTAGTTGCAAGTACAATCCTCTTAATATGTCTATTTGGTTGATGAAGGTAAGTCTCAATTTGTAGGCCTCGTTTGTTTGTGTACTGCATTTGTACATATATATGTTCATTATAAAGTGAGAGCAATTTTTTTGTGCAGATCTAGCCATTTTAACACTATTCAGTTTAGATAAAGCACATTATTATAGTTTCTTGCTGCCTTTTAGCCAGGATCCCCTGAATATAAACATTCCTGGAACAGAGCTTCAGAAGGCTAAATCTCCTTTCAAATATTACATTGTACTTAACTAAACTCCAGAAAAAGTTGAGACCCAGTCAACCCCTCCTTAGAGAAAAAAAGGAGGTGGCTTTAGGTGGGAGGAAATCTCAGCAATTTTTTTTTGTGGAGATTTTTCCTGAATTGCTTATCTAAGGTATAGGTAAAGGATGCAGGGCTAGACACCCTTTCCCGCCCCACAACCAGAACAACCACTGGAACCAACCAACTCCCAACACTGCAGATCCCAGAAGGTCAATGGGAAGTTGGAATCATCTCCCACAAGGACCTGTCTTCCTACGCTGGCTTGTTTCCTCAGTGGCCCCTTTCCACATATTAGCCCTGCTAGCATGACACTTGTACCCCCACAGAGGGCTCTCCACCACAGAGAGGAAGAGCAATTAGTAAAGCAGAGATTTATTGATTTTTGTAGGGAATCTCCATGTGGTCAGTGGAGAGGACATAGAGCTCTGCAGTGTAGCTCCACACCTTCCTACCATTCCTCCCGTGAATCTCACACTCACCACTCGCACTTTCAGATTCCTAGACCTCTCCAGCACACTTCGTAATTCCAGGGCATTATTGCTCCTTGTTGGTCATTATTGTCACTGATGAATTCTTAATTATCTTTACTCACAGAAGGGAATTTACCATTCTGAACATTTTACAAATGTTTCTAAATATTTACAAATATTTCTAAATGACATACCATAAGGCTCACAATTTAAAAATAATTTGTTCTCTGCTACCCAGGTCTCCATGTCAAATTCTAGTCTAGTCTCAGGAACAAAGAGGGGATTTTATATAATTCATATACAATCCCATGATTGTTATGTCAATCTGAACTTCAATCAGCTTGAAGGACTTGACACAAGCAGTAAAGGATGAGTCAAGTTTCTATTACTCACCAAGGGCCTGATCCAATGCTCAGTGAAGTCAATAGAAAAACTCCCATTGACTTCAATGGGCACTAGCTCAGGCCTGGACACAGGAGTGGAGTTTGCTCCTTGATCAGATAGATGGATATTCATTCCTAGATAAAAACTTGGTTAACTTTGAGATGAGGATATAAATATCTGTATTAGAGTTATCTTTAGCACACATCACCATAGTATCTAAGGGCCAGATTTTTATAGGCACCTTGTGGGATATTCAAAGTATCTAAGTGGGTGAGGTGCCCAACTTCCATTGACATGCGTCTTGTGTCACATTTACAACTGTGTTGTAAGTTCCTCTGGGCACAGGCACCATAGGTGAAATTCTGTCCCTGTTGAAGTCCATGACAAATCTCCTTTGATTTCAGTGGGCCAGAATTATGCTCCATTTCTTTATTTCTTCTGTAAAGCACCTGGCATGCTCTTGGCCACGATATAAACAAGAAGTAATTATTATTCTAGAAGAATGCGAAAATATTACAAGATTTTACAGATCCATATTTAAGATTTCAGAAAATGTAATGTGGTATATGGTGTATTATCTGAGAGATACGATGTGATCATACTATGAAAAACAGTATTATAATACATATGCACAAAGGGGAGAGTTAGGGTTGCTTGTGCAATTCTGACTTTGGCTTTTTCCTGACCAACCTAATCAGAGTATTAGTGCTGGTAATAGTCTTTTGTAAAACAATAATAATGCTAGGCCCATCACATGTCTGTGATCCATGAAGAGAAGTGAACTATTGCTCTTGGATGGTGTTTCTCCTGCACTGAAAGAACAGGTTAGATGATTCTGTGACAGCACCCTTTCTATGTCAAGTGAAGCAAGACAGTCCATTCATTGTGTATCATTTTTATCATTTAAACCAAAGTAGAAATGAAAGTACACATTTTGCTCATGTGTTTAGCAGTGGAACTGAGGGCATGTCTTCACTTACAGTGGCCAATTTGGCACTGCCGGATCAATTCTCCGGGATCGATTGAGTGGTAGCCACTTAATTGATCCAGAAGTCGATTCAATAAATCCACTCCCAGAAAAAGGGTAACGCTGCATCGAGAGGAGTGCATTTCCCCTCGGCGCAGTGTAATGGGGACGCTGTCCTAATTAGAATTTAGGAAGTGAAGGGAGATATGCAAGCTACTCTACATAGCTTACGTATCTCCCTTCAACTGCCGCCGAATTTCGCAGTAAGTGTGGACCAGGCCTGAGTAGATGATATGGGCATGAGTCTTACATGCTGTCTGGAAAAAATTCAATTTATTTGGCAGCTTAAATATTCAGTCACAAGGAGCATGGATGTGTCCTTGTCTCGAACTATAAAGCAAACATTTGTGATGGTTTCTAGGTTACTACACTGTGTGAGTGAAGAGCTAATCTAGTAGCACATTTTCATGGTTGTAACAAGTGTATACTTATGCTGTGGTTATGAGTGGACAGTCAGTCTGTGAATTGATGCAGCTTCTAGAAAAGTGAATGGATGCCAGGATTGCCACAGCCTCAGAGGAAACATTTTTAATTTAAGTGTGCATGCTGAGATGCAGCTGTGCCAATGCATGCATATTTATTGGACCTGGCCAGGAGGCAAATGTGTAACTAATTAAACTATTGTGGTATCAACCACACTAGCTAAGATTTTATTCCAAAGGTCTGAACTGTTGTAGACTTAGTTCAGAAGAAGTTAGCATTTTTAGAGACAATTTAATCAATAAATGTATCTACAGACTATAAAACACGTGCACTTTACTAACACAGTAGTTTATTTTCACAGAGTTCAGCGCAGGTGGCTACACTATACATAATGTATCTCAACAAAATAATCTCGGAACTGGTATTTTGATACAATAGTGTTTATATATAGTGATGACCCTTACCATTTATGGCACTAAACTACACTACTATAGCAGATGTAAGTATAAGAATTGGCTAACCTGGAGATTTAGGGAGTTGAATTTTTTTGTTACTTTGATTTCTAAGTGAAGTCAGTGCTCTTGGAAGGTGTCAGGCTGACAGGTTTGGAGACTGATGTCTCCCATTTATTTACAGAGCAGTAACTGCATGAACAACAGCAGTCTGAGTTTCTACCCTGCTAATGTGCTCATTCCTTCTTTAGACAGGCCACATCTAGTGGCAAAAAGATCCATTGGGCTCGCCAGTAATTCACCTCTTTGAAGAGAATGCCAATGGAGACATATATTGTGGTGAATTTTTTGAGAAATGGACATCTGTCCACTAGGAACTGTGCTGAGACAACCGACTCATTTCACATAGGCCGACAATCAGCTATTAGATGGTATCAACTTTTTAGGTCAGAGCTGAACCAGTAACAAAGAGGTGAAAGACTCTAGGTCTGATTTTCAATGCTTGTTTACACAGCCCTGGCATTTATACTCACTTGAGGGCCCCTTTACATGGCCAGAATGGTGTAAAAATGCCTTAGCGAAAATCAGAATCAGGCTTTCTACATTTATTGCATTGCTTGTTCCCCTCTTTGGGTGGGTTTATGTTTATTTTATTCTCATATAGGCAATATTGCTAACCTCAAGCATTCGAAGAGACTGACTTAAAACTCCCGAGATTTTATAAAATAATAAATTTGGGGTTCTTATTATTTTCCTTCTGGTTTTTAGCTGTTAGGATTCATATATTCAAACTTTCCTCCACAACCATGAGGGCTAGAAACTTACTTTTCTTTTAAATGAAAGCTGACATTAGACACTCTCATAACTACCTGATTCTGGGAACTAGGACTTTAAGAAATACACAATATTGTAAGACTCACAATAAAATCATGACAGCCAGCTTGTATGAGCTATTTTGTTCCTTCTTTTTGCTAGATTTTTCCATGGAAAAGATGGTAAATAGGTTCCTGAATATTTTGATCCCTTTTGTGCAGGCTGTGATGACTATTAATCTACAGTAAGGGTCCACTATGTTATATGCCAGCCTGTTTTTGCAGTGAAGCTGCTGTAGTGGAATTTAACTTAAAGCAAGAAAATTTAAAAGGAGAAAAAGTGAGACATAAATGAAGTCAGTAACACCCACCCACCCACCCCCAACCTCAACTTCAAGCTAAACTCTGTGTAAAATTGAACACTATTTACCTGTTATGCTTCTTTTTGTGTCAATTTTAAATCTTTACATCTTACACTGTAATATGCCTACCCAGATGAACAGTTATTTTACACAGTAAGCTATTGTAAATAAAAATGTTGATTAATCAAGGAAAATCAAACTGTGAACACCAGTATCATTCCTTCCTGGCTGGTCCCAGACTCCCAGCTTGTTTATTTAGTGTCACCCATAGTCTGTCATGGCTGACCTAAAACTATCAGAAACAGACACAATCGCAGCCAAGCATAAACAAAAATCCGAACTGAAGGTGCAGAGGGACTGCTGTTCTAGAGATAAGATCTATTGCTGTAATAGCCCTTGATTATGAAGACCAAAGGAAAAAGCACCAAATATACAGACACATTTCTGTTTATTTAAACATGAAGGGAGGGAAGCAAATCATTTACAAAGAGGAAGGCATATAGGGAATAAGGTTTCATTACTTGTCAGTGTTTCTCAACAGTTTATAAAACAAGATTTTCTGATAGGACTAGAGCTTTGCTTGTGGTCTTCTTTGTTTGCTTATTGACATTATTCAATGTGCTAAAAATCGCATACTGTAGATGGAGATAGTGGAGGGAGAGAAAGAATCTGCCAGATGGTTATCTGTAGGTACAGTGATTTTTTTTACTCTTCCATCCACCTACAGCCTAGAAGCCCATTTTATATTGTAGACAGACTTACATTTAGATGATATGTCACATGAAAAAGGTATGGTATGATATTATGTTTCATAAGTGTGCATGATGCATTAGGGCTGGAGATGAGAGTAAAGAAGGTCAGTTTCATGAAAACAGCCCTCTGTTTGAAAGACAAATGTACTCTCTTTATTCTCTGTGGAGTTATTTTGGGGCAGGAGTTGATTTTCATTTGGATTGTTGATTTTACAGTTTTGGTAGAACAGATAGGGAGAGAAATGGGATTTAAAGACATGCTGATTGCTTTTGCCCCATTTTGAAATGATTTTTTTATTATCACTGCACTTTGGTGGAAATGTGGAATTATCTCATCCCAGAGGAGAGCAACTTCTCTTGAACATCAGTGAGATGTATTGCAGATTTATGGGATCTGTAAAAGAATTTAAGGAATTTGCATTATAACTGAATAGCCATAGGTGTACTGATGGAATTGTGCCACACCGAATACGTCAGCTAGAAGTTCTTTTTCTATTTGGGCGTGTCCCTGTTCAGTCTCTGAGAGGGCTTTGCTGGCATAAGCAACCAGCTTCTTCTATAAAAGAGCTGCACCCAATCCTTTCTCCACTGCATCACACTGGTGTCTCAGCGGCCATCCTGGCTGGCAGTTCTGCAGGACAGGAGCATCTGTATCAGCATGTCAAATGCTTGCTGTTGGAAACCAGCTCAACCCCATTCAACATCCTTTAGATGAGTTGTGCAAATTGTTACTTTTTCTTGTTTATTCTGTGTGGGTTTGCACCTCCCATGCTTCAGGAGAAGTTTTATGTTCAAATCTCAAAGAGAATCTCAGTTGAAACCACAGGATTTTATCTGGTTTCATGGCAAAACCATGGGAAACTATTAATTTCATATGATTTTGAACAGAAGCATCAATCAAAATGTGTTCACTTGAAACTAGGGCCAGGTTTGCTTGAAAGGCTTGTGAACACATCAACAAACTTGACCTGAGTTTTGAGTTCATAATGAAACTCAGAGTCAGAGGAATTTTGCATGGCTTGGGCTTTTATTACAAATATTGGATGTCTTGTGGCAAGTGCACTTTATGGGGAATAAAATGATCTGAGACCTATTCCCAGCTTTGCCAACGAGTCAGTGTGAGGCCTTGGTCAAGTCACTGAACCTCTTTGGGCCTCAGTTCACCATCTAAAAAATTCGGGTAATAATTCTTGCCTCCCTCAGCATACTGTGAGGCTTAATTTATTACTATTTATGAGAAATGCAGTTTTCAAAGGTTCTGAACAAGAGACTGTGTAGAATATCTGAGCATCATTAGTGCATGCTAAAAATTAGGGGAATTTGTGAGATGAGTATGGGCTGTTCTTGTGTTTGGAAAATACCAAGGTACCAGTTACACAGATTATGAGCCCTTAGCGTACTTTGAGACATGTAAGGCAAAATTTTCAAAAGCACCAAAGTGACTTATGTACATGATTCCCTTTGAAAGTCACTCTGAAAATGGGACTTATACTTCTAAGTCACTTGAGGTTTTGAAGATGCCAAAGACTAAGGGCAACATTTTCAAAAGTGTCAAAGTAATCTAGGAGGCTATATTCCATTTTTCAAAAGTGATTTTCATTGATTCTCAATAGGACTTAGGCTCCTAAATTACTTTGCTGCTTTTGAGAATGTAACCCTTTGTAACCAGCATTTTTCAAAATCTCTTTTGAAAGTATTTGTCTCTTTTGCAGCCATTCCCTATTTAGAAGTGCCACGGCCCCCCCTCTTCCACTGTCTCTACAGACACTTCATCTCTCTCTACTCATGTGCTACTTGTTATCTAATGGGATGATGTAGCAAATATACCAACTCCTAAATATCTATAAAAGCCTCTAACATAGTAGATGGTAGAAATAGAAAAAATAGAAATTAGAAACAGTGTCAAGGCAGAATGAAACATAAACACAAGATAGTGGTGTTTACAAGTGAAATAAGTGCTGCTTTTTTCAGTGAGGTTTCTGTTTAGTAATCATAATCTCTCAAAGCTGATCAAAGATGTCACCGTTACAAACTCTCCTGTATGTGTCTTCTATGGCCAAACTAAGGTGCTCATCTCCTCTTTGACCCCCCCTCTCCATTTGACTAGAAAGCATGGCTGATTAAGAACAGAGGAATCTAATATTTGCTGCCTGGCTGTGAGAAGTACACAGATTTCTAGAAGGACTTCGGATATTTCTAAAAAGAAACACCTTTAAAAGGAGCTCTCCTGGTCTGAAATTCATGAATCTGCTATTCAAAAATAATATAAGTAGGTATATTCGATTTGCTTTCTGGGCTATAACCCATTTCTTGAAAATTACATGGCTGTGGCTTGGCAAGTGAGTGTCTTGAGCCCAGGGCATAATAAAACAGGCTGGGTAAAGGGAAGAAAAGGCCTGAATAAGCAGCTTCTGATGGAATTTTCAGACTCCCATATGCTAATTACCTGGCCAATCTGAGCTTTCTGGAAATGCCCACTAGGATAACAACAGCATATGCTAATGATGTATGCATGCTCAGAGGCATTTTTTTCAAAAAGGAGCTGTTTTCAAAGTGCTTTGAGATCCTCAGATGGGAAGCATTATGGAAGCACAGAGTATTACAACCTATGGGAAGATATTCAGAAAAAAAAAACATATGGAATTTGTCAGTTATATTTCAGACACAAAGTGTGAAAAAGGAGAACACGTTCTCTCCAACAGACACTGTTATTTAGGGCTGCTACATACTGTTTTATACTAGTCAGTTGCTAGGACAAATTGTTGCATGTAGTTCACCCTAATCAATTGTTTTTGCAGCCAACATAGTGCCACATTTTATACCAGGGTTCTCAAACTTTTTTTACTGGGACACTCTCTGAAAATATTTCAGGCTGTGACAATCACTCCCCCCACAAAAAAAGTGACGACCCTCCTCTGCCATGCCACCCCCCTGTCATGCCACTCTTATTTCTGCACTGCTGCTGTTGAGAGTGGTACGGCCTTCAGAGCACCCAGTCAGCAGCTGCCGTTATCTGGCCACCCAGCTGTGAAGGGCTGTGGCTGTCAGCCATGCGCAGGGCTGACAGACGCAACCCCACCATGCGTGGGGGCTGACAGCTTGTGACCCCCCCATAATAACCTTGTGACCCCTTGAGTGGTCCCGGCCCCCAGTTTGAGAACCCCTGTTTTACACAAAAGACTTAAGGCTAGATCTTACCTCATGTTGGACTGATGAAATGAGGAGACAGGGAGCATGTCACCCCCTCATTTACTATACAAGCAGCAGGGCAGGATCTCCCAAGACAGTCCTAGGAAGAAACCAGCTCCAAAATAGGTGTGGTCTGCCATTTTGAGGTGAGTCTAACTCCCTAGCCATATAGTGTGCATATTGCAGTTGGCAGCATGTGCTCTCTGGGGAACACCGTGCTTTTTCAGAGAAGCCCTAAATTACAACTGGCGGTGGTTTATCCCATGGAAATTTGCCTCAGCTAGCAGAATTTCTGGAGCATAGGATACAACTTCCCTCACTGCTGGCCAGGGAAAGGTTTGGCCTTACACTCTAGTGCTTCATTGCATACAAAATCTCAGAAGGAATTTAGCTGGCAAGGTTTTTAACACTAATGCATCCATTTTAGTATACTGAAACTGCCTGAGAGAATATATACACATTTAAACAAATCGTTGACATATTGCCAGGAAATTTGGGACTCACTCTCTTCTCCACTGTTAGAAAGAGTAGGTTTTATCCATGGGAAGAAATTGCTAAAACATTTCCACAAGTGAGGAGACCGCTAAATTACTCTAGCTTCCAGCTCTGGCAAAGGTATATCCCCATGGACATTTGTGCAGGCAAAAAAGTTCCTAGAAAAAATAGAAATTCGGAACACTGTCAAGGCAGAATATCCGTACAACAGGCAGTTTAAGGGATGCAGATATGGGATACAGAGCCTCTCACTTCTGGATAGTGAATGAAAATCATTACCATCTGAAGGATCTTTAGTAGTCAGTCTGAAATGAGTTGGTGTCTCAATCAGTTTCCAGTGGACAGACATATATATCCTAAAAAAACTATCATTACATTCATCACCCTTTTTATCTGGGACTGGGATTGAAGGGAAAATAAGACTAACTCCCTAATCTTATAGATTTGTAGATTTTATGGCCAGCAGGAGATTAATTGGAAATCTTAATCTCAAAAGACATATTTTTATGTAAAAAAGTCTACATAGGTTTTATCAGTTACTTAAAAATAAATATCTGTTTGTGAAGCAAGTAAGGTGACCAGATGTTCCAATTTTATAGGGACAGTACCAATATTCAGGGCTTTGTCTTATGTAGGTGTCTATTATTCCCCCGCTCCCTGTCCTGATTTTTCACATTTGCTGTCTGGTCACCCTAGGAGCAAGCCATGGTGTAATGCCAGACCCATGCCATCCTCAAGTGATAAGGAAATTCTGAATATGGATAAATGCTGCTATTTTTATTTAATTAATCCAATACTGAACAAAGTCCTTACCATGCAATGCTCTGATTAGGGGAACTGAAACTTGGTCTTTCTCTATTACATTGGAGGGACAGAGGACTATGATGAGAGTCTCAAACTGCTGCTGCCCCAAGACAGTTTTGCCAGGGATTTTATACCCCGTGAGTAGAATTCCCTGAGATTTCTTTTGCATCAGTGTACCCTATTCTTGGAACATTAAAGTACTTAATACACTTTTGCACTGTCCACATTATAGGGAGCTGGTTGGCACTAGGGAACCCAACTGAGCCCTGAAAGAACAGATTTGATTTTTGTAATGTGGCTGTCAATTCTATTGGACTACCAGACTTGTCCCCTGGTTCTAAAGCACCTGAGAATAATGGATTTTTCAGTTTACTGGCAGTTTTTGAAAAGTCAAAATAAATTATTTTAACTCATTTTGAAAAAGGAATTTTTGAAAAAAATGTGAGTGAGTGGATAAGTGGATGAGTGGATAAATTCTCCAGTTCAGCTGATCCCTCGAGATTGGTGGAAATTTCAGTTCAGTTCAAGGTAGTTTAATTCATAGTTGCATTACCACTGTTGCCTTTAATTAGTATTGATGTTGTTTTCCCAGAGGAATTACAAATACAGAGAGTTAGCTAGATGTATATTTGTGATAAGTCTTTATTGTTACCAGCAAGAGGAATCCACTGTGGCCATCTGAAGGCAATAGTTCTTCACATCTCCTCCAGCTAATTTTGACTTGTAGGATGCTATCAAGCTTCTTTTCTTCAATTTTCATGGGCAAACCATTGGGTGAGTCTCTTTTAATCTGATGTAGACCAATCAGAATATGTTCCTTGCTTTATACAAAGAACAAAGGCTGTCCATTCAGAAAATGAATTGTGCTTCATGCCATTTTCATAATCCAATGAGAAAACAGGATCTCTTTTGCAGCTTTATATTTGAAACTAACTACATACCATTATTGCATGTTTTATTCCAATAATTCAAGATCCATAAATCTCCATGTGCAAACAAATTGGGACAATGAGCAACCAATGAATGCCAGCTTCTGGGGTCTCCTCTTTTGCTATACAGAGCCCTGCTGCCTTTGTAAAGCTTCTGTAGGACCCCTCTGTTGACTGCATTGTAACCTCCTTTGCTCACTTTTACATTCTTAGTTCCTTCTGGAAAAACTGTGTCTCTGTTTTACAAAGTTTATTGTTTTATGTTCTGTATATAAAGTCTCTATTCTACCCATTCTCTGGTGATTCTATAAAGTCACTAATGTCAGTGAGTCCCAAACTTTGGCCTACAGAGAACTTCCTGGCTGATGAAGAGTTGGTTGGTCAAAGGGTGTTGGTTCTCCTTCTTGTTTTCAGTTGCTAAATGGCAACCAAAGACAGCAAAAAACACAGTGGGTACTTTCCTAATATAATTTTTTTCAGGTAAGCAATTGTCGTAGTTGTCACAGGGATCTAACGTAATTGTGAATAGGAGAGGCATTGGTCCACAGAAAAATATCTTGTTTAAGGTGCAGCCCACAGCATGCTATGGAAAATTTAGAATGTCTGATGTAAGTGATCTATTCTTTAGCAGATTACATTTGTTTTAACATCACTAGGATGTAACAACTGTATAATCCTTAATCTTGGGATCAGTATCTGTTTATTATCTTTACTTATTCTTATTTGATCTATGTACTGGTTCCAGCTCCAAATTCTATACCCACAATCTCAAAGTAGGTTCTAAATTCAGTAAAACAAGCTCTCCTGCTCCTCATTGCTTTTGGCACACCTATAGTTGGAAACATGATAAACATATGGTTACATTTCTCATATGTGGTTTGTGTTCCTCTGATCAAACTGGGAGAAAAGAATCATTGCCTATTTTTAAAAAATACGTGTATTTTCCATTATAATGCTCTATTTTCAGAGGTTTATAATTTGCCTGTAAAAAAAATGCTTCAGGCTGAAGTTTTAGACAAACTTTCAACCTGGGAGCAAATATTTTGTACCAAATTTCAGAACACATAGATGATAGTGTCATATTCGAATAGTGTCATAAATCATAATAAAATCTAGTTAGAATGAAGCTCCTATTAACACTGATATGTTAGAACAAGAATTTAGCACAGTTTAACTATAATGGGTACAGTGTGTCAAATGAAGGATTTATCTCTGTCTGGTTAAAGAACAGGATTTTATTCATTTAAAACTGAATCATATATATTTTGAAGTCAATAATTCTCATTGACTTCATGATTTAATATGCCATCACCCAGGTACCTGAGCACTCCACACACTTCATTTCCAAAGATGATGAAATCTCAAACCTGATTCCCAATTCCTCCCAATGAATATTTTTTAAAACCAGAAACCAAGTTGTCTATATCTTCTGTGTGTAACTAGGTTTTATCTGTGTCCAACTCTATGGATTCGCAATGCTGGACAAATTAATTAGAGCAAAGTTCTCTCACTTTCCATCTCTCTCCAAGAAAAAAAAATCCTTCCTATGAAGAGATGATAAAACATAATTTTTAAAACAAGGTCTACTCACTTGGTGTCATGTACAACTTCTCACTCAACAACACTGCACAGTAACAATTCAGCCTAATATCCTGTTTATCTTTGAACTGCAGCTATCAGTCAGACAGATGACTTTAAGGATTCTTGCACATACCTCCCTAAAAGTCATTTTCCTCGACAATAACCAAAGGTTTTCTTTACATAAAATCATTATTTTGCCTTATTGTCGGTACCCTTATTATTTTACATCTTCTTAAAGTTAAGATCATTGCAGGCAATTACCAGAGTTCTTTAAAAGCTTAAGATCTTTCTCAGTCTGGTTCTATTGTCCTCACTATTTGCAGTATTTCCAGTACTGGCACTGGATCATTAACAATGTTGGTAGTTTTCTATCCAAATAATGTACATATATGAAGTTATAAATGCAAGCGACTTCTTCCCAAAACAATCCTGGAGTTAGTCCTTTCATTACCTCTTTCTGCATGTAGAAATCCCCTCTTACAAGTTTGCAGTTGGTTTCACTGTTAGATTATATAACTCCATCCCAAGATGTTTCACCCTGACACTCGGCTACTCTGCAATTGCTAGTTAGTTCCAATTGTTGCATCTTATCTTAAATTAGATAGTGAGCTCCTTTGGACACTTCTGTCGGGGGCTTTTGAAGCTTATTATTTATTTTATATAAATATTAAAACACAAGTAAAAAATAATGACAATCTTAAATAATCACCCCAAGCACCGAAGCATCACTACACAAGATGAGGAGCCAAATTCTGCCCTCACTTAAGCCCTAGTTTAGCAAGGTGTTTACCCACATGCCTAACCTGAATTGTGAGTTGCCCAAAAGTCAGTCATGACATTCAGTAGTTTGAGATTCAGTGACCAGAGAGCATTGTAACTCCAGAAGAAGTCCATGGTTTTCAATGGATTTCCACCAATTTGATTGATGGGAAGGTAGAACTTGGCTCATCATCTTACAATAGTAACACCATTTTGTTTTGGATCAATACTGCAATTCCTTTAAGGAAGGGATTTTTGCCACTCTGACATAATTCCCTCCCTTCTTTGATGGTGATATTTAATTGAATTCTTAACAAAAAGAGTAATAACGATACATCACTGATTGCATTTTCTTGTGTACAGTGGCCTTTATTAGTAAAGCAAGACTATCTCTTCATAAATCCACAACTTTTCTCTTATTAAATGATGCTTTCCAAAGTATTCTCCTCCCTAAAAGCTTCATAATAATATTTTTTTTAAATCTAAAATTACCTTGTTTATGACTCACTCCCATTCCTTGTGCTCCATTTAATTGTGTATAGTTGCAAATTTGTAGCTCCTTAGGAGACAAAGAATTGAGATTTTTTTTTGGTAAGTGTCTTAAATATTTTTATGCTGTGAAACCAAATGCTGAGCCAAGCGATTAGATAAAGCTGAATAATCAGGTTGATTAAAATGGGCTAAAGACACCAAATTCTGGCCTGAGTATAATGATCACTCAACCACATATTCAGTCTAAATTTCTTAGAAATAAAATGCTTGATTCCATTTGTTCCTTTAATAAACGATAGTCTTTAAAAAGTAAATGTTTTGTGCATCTCACTAGTCGTCTCTTTTTTTAGCATAGGATGTCATTTAATTGGAAGTCTTATATTGTAGCTTGGTGTAAAGATGCAGATTAGAATATCAAACCCTTTCTATGAATATCACTATGACATATGAATATCACTAAAATCAACTTCATCAGTTCACACATTTCCTGGATGGTTCTGAAATGTGTCAGATTTAAAACCTTGATTATTCAGCCAGAACTTTGGATGATGAAATTTCTGGTCTCAAATGCTGATTCGAGCTTGTTTTATAAACTGTAGCATGCTTGAGCCCAGGGATGGGAAAATCTGGTTAATTCTGCACACCTCTCAGCAAACCTGTTGTATCAATAAACAGCAACAGTAGGTTCCAGGAATTTTGGAAATAAAAGGAACCAACCCTTTTTCCAATTTCTTTTTCCAATTTCCATAACTCTCCACACAAACACAACTGCAAAAAACCAAAGCAGAATAAAACAAACCATTCAGCATCATTTGAATCTGTTTTTTTTTCTGGTATGAAAAAGTGTCCAAATTTCATGCTGCACTCTGCTATTGTGATAAATGTTTTTTTTCCACAAATGTTATGTTTTCCATGATTCTGTGTCATCATGAGGTAAAATGTCAATATGTGTAATGACACAGCACAGTGAAAATTCATATTTTAATATTCAAAGGACTCACGTAACTGTAAATTAGGCTGTGCCACCTGATATCATAACATGCTTCATGTGAAAAGATGCTAAATTTTCTTGACCTACTTTCATCTTCATGTTTAGGAAACAGTGTATAAGAAGTAAACAAAGTAGTTGTGCCTCATGTAGGAGATGATTATTGTTTGAATTTATGATTCATGCCTTGAGCAAAATTTTGTTTGTGGCCTCATTTGCAACCATAATTTACAACTTTACTAGGGATATATTGTGTATTTGGAAGGCTATATATTAGGCATGCTTTGTACAGGAACAGTTTTCTAGCTTTGGGTATAGTATTTTCTATGTTTCTGTTAGCTATAAAATTTCTTGGCATAACATTTATTGTAGTAAATATGGATTTTTTAAAAAAAAAAAAAACTTGCATTCCCCTTAGGAATGTCCTATTGTATTTACATCAATACGCTTATTACAACTAAATCTAATTAGTATTTAAAGGAGTTGTTAATACTACAAATATGTAGTCATGAAGGCAAGAAAATTAACCTTTTCAGCATTTCCCAATTGCTGTTCCTCATTTCAGTGAATCTAGACCTTTAACATACTTCAGCCCCAGAAATGGTCATATATTTTTGGAATTTAAAAAAACATTTTCCCTGTTAGAGATGGTAATCCGATAATTATAATGTTAACTGATAAATTAGGCTAAATTATTTTAGCGCTATTAGATTAAAATCTAAAAGATATGATGGGAGAACTTTTGCTGAGGCACTTAAAATAACATTGGACAAAATACTAAGCTGTTCAATATATGTAGAGAACAATCCTGCACTGGCACAGAAGTGTCATTATGTGTTGGCCCTTCCATCTCTAACGTTTATGAATCTATGATTGTCTTTTTGATTGTTGATTTATTGTGAGGTTCCTTAGTACCCAGTTAATGTCATAACTAAAAGAATCACAAATGATATTCTTGATCTTTGTTCTCTTTGTAATGCACTTTTCTTTCCAAATCCAGATAGTTTATAGACAAGATTTATTTTTAAATTACAGAAATATTGTACTAGTCCTTAACTGACATGAGTATAATAATTCACCTTTCTATTTTACCTTTCAAGGGGATAAGTTTCTGATATCACATTGGGGCAGAGGTTTTTAATTTAATGTGAAAAACTAGGTTGCAAAACCACACAGAAGCACAGAGACCCATACCCTACCTGGTACTCTTTGGGCCCACCATCTGAGCACAGCAGCATGACTCCTGAAGGAGCAGTGGTTGACAATTAGTTCTTCCCTGGCCAGATTAATTTAACACTGTTTGGAACAGCTTATGGACGTATTTCCATTCAGAAATCTGCCAGTCTCAACTCCACCCGCTCCTACACCTGACAGCTCTAATCCTAACTCCATGGATGTCCAACTTTACTTTATGGCTGAAAGGGCTAAAATGGGCTTGAGGCAAAGGGGGAAGTATGCAGCAGAGGTCCCTCTTTCTGTTGTTCATGGCCCAGATCCACTGGCGTTAGATCTCCCTCATCCAACCAAGTGGATGGGAGCATGCAGTTCATAATAAAGACTAAGCCCTGATCTACATTTACCTGGAGATTCGGTGGCAGTCGACGGGAGTTATGCAAACTACGCAGAGTAACTTGCGTAACTCCCGTCAACTGCTGTGCTTCCCTTCTGTGCGCCGTCTTCACTGCACTGTGCCATTGATGCAGCGCTACGCTACTTGAAGGGGTGGTTTTACTCAGTTGACTTCCTGATCGATTGAGCGGGTCTACACTGACCGCTCAATCGATCCAGAAAGATTGATCTGGTGGCGGCGATTTTGCTGTCATCAGTGTAGACATACCCTAAGATATGGCAGGACAAATTCTGTACCCAATAACTTCCATGCAAACTCATTGTAGTCAAAAGGCACTGATGTAAGTATGGGCAGAATTTGTCTAACTAAAGTTTAAAGAAAAAATGGCGAAATATTTTCAAAACTATTTTCTGGGTGGTGCCGCCCAGCAGTTAAGGCAGCACCACCACTAGCAGCAGCAGAGAAGTAACGGTGGCAATACCATACCATGCCATCTTCACTTCTACACTGCTGCTGGTGGCGGCGCTGCCTTCAGAGATGGGCTCCCAGTCTGCAGTCACCACTCTCTGGCCACCCAGCAGTGAAGGCAGTGCACAAGTAAGGCTGGTAATACCGCAACTTCCCCACAGTAGCCTTGCAACCACCTTTCAGGTCAGGATCCCCAGTTTGAGAAACGCTGATTTAAGGCCTTACATGTTTATATTTTAAATATATATTCATGATTTGTGACAACACTGACATTTAAGATTTAAATATCTGTAACTGTGAAATTCAAGATTTTAAAAATGCTATGACCATGAAGTTTACCAAAATGGACCATATTTTTGGTAGGGCTCTAATCATAGCACTAGTACAGTAAAAGGCATACAGGCTATCATCTACAGAAGTATTTAAGCATATTACTAAAGATAAGTACAGCTTGGCATAGTGTTTATACCAGCAGTTTGCAAGAGTAACAACCTAATAAGACTGGATATAGTAACAGAGTTCTTATCCAGATACCCTTGTCGCATACTATACGAAAGAACATTTTGAACTCTCCTCCTGCTTCTGGTCCTTCCACTTTCATATATGGTCTCTGTCCTGGTTTCTGACCTTAGCTTTTGCATCAACCTTGGGTATTGAGGGATAATAATGAAAGACACTTAGACCACATTTTATGTTGCAAAGCTTTTTACAAATGTGAAGCAATTAAGCACTCTGTCAAACAACTATTTACAGACAGACAACCTTTATTTATTGGGTTTTATTGCTGTTTGTTTTTGTTTTTTTTTAAATCTGTTATGGGTGTACAAACTGAGTATAGATAGGCACACTATAGGTTTCAATTCTATTCCCTCTGGAAAGTGCTAGCAGTTCACATGCCTACCAATCTGAGGGGATGATACCTTATTCTCCTTACACTTTTTTATGCCATATAACAACCCCATAAGTAGCTTCTTGGGTGATTTGGCCACTGTATAAGGATTGTATGATGTACGAGGGGAAGTTAGCAGAGTGAACTTTCTGCTGGAAGTAACAGTAAAAAAGCAATGTTTATATTCCTATATGGAAACACTATAGTCAATGGCAGCCATAAATAGGGACAAATATTTCTAAATATGTTTGAAAAATTCGGTTTCTAAGCTACACACAATATTTTAGGAGTAAGTGCTAATATTAGGAAACAGTCATATAGCTAAGGTATTAGATGTAATCACCTCTGTTTCCGCATTAACAAAGGAGAATTGTGACAGTACCTTTAAAAATGACAAGCTTAAATGCCCAAGGTCACAGTGTAAATTTTGGTAAGTATTTTGAATTTTGCTGCCTTTATATAATTACCCTAACATGAAGAAAAGGTACTTCAACTCCATTGTTCCTTGTGTGCACAGTAAAGAGAGAAAAAAACCCTTTCTATAAAAAAAAATGGCTTAGCTTTAATTGAGCAAAAGGATTCACATGTTCTCTGGACTTGCCTCATAATTTCTATAGACATCTTGGGTTGCCATGTGATGATTCTAGTTAAATTATATAAGAGCATCGAACTATCTAAACTAAGGTAGCTGCTCCATCAGTTCATCTGGTGAATTAAATGTTTGCAAAGGTCTAAATCTGTACATTTAATCCTTCTCGTCTTCTGCTATGTTTTTTACCATTAAGTGTGTAGCACTGAATAACATACCTGATGTTTTAATTTTTGGTCTATAGGTGGCAGCATTGTAAGGTTTTGCAGCCTAGGAATTTTGTCTGGCAATTTTTCTGATATCTTCGAACCTCCCCCACTCGCCCATTCTACATCATCCGGACTGAGTTAACATCATTACGTACTCATGTCAGGTAAAATAAAATACAGTGAAATGTCATGGCCAAAAAATTAGACTTTGTTCACTTTAGCTTGTATTTCATATTATTTTTGATAATATGATACGTTTGTGAGCATGACCTGTGAATCTGGCAATTTGGGTTTCACTGTGGATTAGATGTTAACCCAATGGAAACCATGTCTCATCATAATGAAAAGAAAGATATGATATAAAATTACATAGTGGGGTCATACAAGTTCTGCCTGCACTGGTCATGTTCTATATGTCTTGTACTATAGATGAGGATGGCAAATATAACTAAACTATAAAATTATTCTCTCTTCTTAGAGAAGCATATGCCACCTGGTATGTTTGCCAGTCACAAGCATGGAATCCACACTGTTTCTGCATCCATCATATTTGTAATTAGTTTGCTGTGGACAGAGATTTCCAGTGACACTGATGCTTTGGTTCATTATATCACTCTTATATTAATTGGACAGTTGACAAACTCAAAAAGCCTAAAATATTGTATGATTTATTTCTTCATAATGTTTTAGTTTAAAACAAAAAAAAAGCTTTGCTGCGTAACTGGTTCAATTTTTTAAAAACTGGGGGGACAAAAGCAGTCAATGTTATTTGTGGGTTTAAAACAGCTCCTTATATTGCTATTCTTTTCAATGGTTTAGGATTATGGACCCAGTCCTGCAACCATTACTTTCAATGAGTATTCCTTATTTCAGTGTGACTACATAGTCCTCGAAGTAAGCAGGGATTACTTGTGCAAGTAAGAACTACTAGTAGAAAGGATTGAGCTCTGTCTGGTCATGCATATTTTCCCAGGATTTATATTCTCATTCTTTATAATACTGTGAATTTAAGTTCCCTCTTGTGATGTCATAAATAAAGACATCATGAGGTCATGCATTTCCAGCCGCACCCCTCGGGAAGCAGATTCTGAAGTAAAGACTGACAAAATTGTTTAAGTATTATTGAAAATATAAACCAAAATTGTTTCCTCGATAAATATAATTAGCTGTATATATTGCATTTTCAAAAGCAAATACTGATGTTGGGACCAGCTCTTTAAATAAAATAGGACCTCTGTGGTCTCTGGAGAGAACATGCATAAAGCAAAGTAAATGATTTTCTGTCAACACTAAGTAGACAGGTGCTTACATTGAACAGCATTCTAATATGTCTCTGAATATTTATGTCTTCTTTTTCAAATGCATTACCCATAAATGTCACAGCTGTCAAACGTCTGTATACAAGAAGATAAAAAATGAAATTAATAAAAGGCAGATCAACATTTTGTTTGTTTGGAACACCTTTCCTACTGTTTTTAACAGAGGCTAGCCATGTTGTGGTGCATGGGTACACTGGCATCTTCTAAAGAGCTGAGTGAAATCTGAGGTGATTAGCTGTATTTTGCATTGGAACAGGGGAACTTCTCATTGTTTAACTGAGAAGTAATCAATAGAAATAATGATTGAAAGTTCTATAGAATGTCCCTTTGTTAACTGTCCATTTTTTCAGCAGATGGGTTCCCTACTAAGGGAGCAAAGGGAGCAATGGGAGTTCATTGCTGTCCTAACCTGAAACCCCCTGGGATATGCTAACTGAGAGAGACTTTTCAATGTTGTAGCTGTCTTGCTCCCAGGATATGACAGCCAAGGTGGGTGAGGTAATATCTTTTATTGGACCAACTTCTGTTGGTACAGAAAACAAATTTCTGAGTTACACAGAGCTCTTCTTCATGTCTGGAAAAAGTCATTAGAATATAACAGTTAAATACAAGGTGGGACAGATTGTTAATCATAAGGGGTTAACGCATATTACAGCAGACCAGTTAAAGCGAAGTGGGCAATTTTCACTTGTTTGGTCATAGATTTGCAAACTCTTTTTTGCATATTCTGAGCCAAAATGGATTGTTTGGCTGGGACAGGTGAGCCACCACCATCACCGAAAGCCGTATATATAAAATTTGGACTTTTCTTTCACAGCTCTCTTTCAAAAAGATCTTCTGCATTAATAGAATGCACCAGGCCTTAGGATGAACTGTTAGTCCCTTGCTGTGCAGTACTGAGCAATTGAGAGAAATGGATATTCTATAAGAAGCCCCAAAAATCAGGGAGAAGGGAATGGAGCCAAATTGGCATTATTCATTCTGCCTCTAAGGGTATGTCTTCACTGGAGCATTAGCCTGGAATCTTTTTGGGTGTTGTCCTTAGCTCTTCTTCAATCCACACATATAAACCTTTCACCCAAGTTTAGTGGTGCTTTCAACCCAAGCTAGCTGGCATGGCTGGGGGTATGGATTAGAACCTGGTGTTGATAGTTCTCCAATGCCTTCCCAGAATTCCATCCATGTGCCCAAAAGGACAGACAAGTTCTCTCACAATTCACTGGGAAAGAATCATAGAGCAGCTCAGCTTACTGGTACACAAAGAACCATGGGCTATGCCCTGGAAAGTCTTACTTACACACACAGGCAAGTGGAGTGCCAGTGAGGACACAGTAACTTGAGTGCGGCTTTGCAGTGTGGCTGTTCACACCTCAGCTGGTTAACCAGAGTGCTGATTACCCAGGCTAACTCTGCAGTGATAACAAACCCTAAACTTGGAGAAGTCTCTGTGCATGGGGAACTCCAGGTGGTGGGGTCACTGTAAATTGCAGGTGTGGGGAGATCTATTGGGTTAGAGAGTGAATGGAGCCAGGGAGCAGCCATTGTGAAAGCTAGCTTTTATTCTGAAGTTTCCATTGGACAGTAATGCTACTCAGAGCCGTATTAAGTTGGGGACTGGGAATTGACAAGGAGGGACCAACAGAGATCTATGGATTTCCATGTGGGTTATTCATGTATTAGAAAGCCACAATTCTTGCTCCCTACTTCAGCCATCAGTCCTTTTCTCTGGAGGAGATGATGCATTTGGAAAGACCATGTATCGAACGGCCCAGTTTTCCAAATTAAATCTTTGATTTTAGAATTAGATCAAATGATCCCTCACCATTAGAGTGTAGAAGTAACAATGTGGAACATTTTTTAACACCACCAACAAATATGGCTTCTCCAAAACTTTTGAGCTACTCTTCCATTCACTCATGATGTTTGCTAGGAAATGGTGCTAAGCTGATGGTGTGATAAGAGTGTTTATGTTATTTATATTCTATATATTTGTTTACTGTGCCCAAACTCAACGTATTTTGGATCAGGCAAAATTATATACAGTATAACAATAAGTTACCACTAGAGATAAGATCTTTCAACTCCATTGAGTGTCTTTGGTATTAATGCAAGAGATTTCAGAAATACATTATGGCTCATTCTTTTTGTTAAAGCCATCCAATTTTGCTTAGGAACTGCAGGAAATACAAGGCCAATTGCACACATATATTTGTGGGCATACTTGGTCCATAGGGTGTAAGATACAGGCTCTGCTGCCTCTCTAAGGAGCAAACAGTAAGAATAGAATGTATGGTCTAGCAAATATTTACTCAGATGAGTAGCCCTTAATCATGCACATAATTCTATGAAGTCGATGGGAGTAATCACGAGTAAGGGTTTGCAAAATTAGATGCAAATTTTCCTCCTTATCTTAGAATGTCTTAGAATTGATTTGGTGAACCTAAGTCAGATCATTATCAATTGAACTTAGTTTATTTTGTTTTCAGTACAATAGACACATCATACTATTTCAATGCTATCAAATTGACTCTTTTCCTGTAGCATGGAGATAATACATTTCAGTTCTGGAATTCAATTATATTTACAGATTTCCATATTAATACATGCACTTTGCAGTGTGCCAGATGAATCTGTTATGTTTTTTTCTTTGGGAATTAATATGGAACTGGGATGCAAATCCGTATAGACAGTCCTAGACTACTGAACTCAGCCTCACAGACATAACTAAGCGGGACATGTCACAGCACTGACCGATCATCCCAGCAATTCAAACTGAAAAAAAAAATGCTTTCAATGAAAACACTGCTTGCTTTCAAAGAAAACATTTAGACCCTGGTCCTAAGATATGTACTAAAGATAAAACTCCAAAACCTGCCTTCTCTCTTCAACTTATGCAGTTATAGCTACATATTTAAAGAACACAGAATAAAGTATACATATAATATAGTATGGCGTTGTGTTCAATGATGGCGTAAATTAAGGCATGAAAGCCAGCCTCAAATTTCTCTCTAAATCTGAATTTCCTTGTTTTTATCAGTACTCTGAGGATGGATCTCACTTTTTAAAAAAAAATAAATATATTTCTGATTTATAAATTGCCTCCACGCCCTCCCATTAGTATTTTAAAATCATTTTGGTCAAATAAATATGCAATTATATATTTTCATACATTTTTACATGAATCTGGTAGAATGCAAAGAGTTATTATTCAAGCTTGTCAATACAGATCTGCTGGAACTGCAGTGCCATTGCGAGTTTGGTCCTGAGTTTCTCTTGATTGGAGTTTGCAAATTGTGCCCTAAGCTGACTCGCATTTTCACTTCCGACCTAAAAGTAGGATTTAAATGCAGGCCTCCAGAAGTGAAAGACAAGGCATTGGTTCACTGCATCACATAACCCTATAAGCAGATATATTGTAGTCCACATATTACAATGCATACCCTATGGTCTGTACTACTGAAGTATACAGAGTGTTATCCCTTAACATAATGACTGAAATCCTGGCCACACTGAAGTCAATGGAAATTTTGCCATTGACTTTAAAGGAATCAGGGTTTCACACAATAAGTTTAGGAGCTACAGAATTCAATGGAGCTATGCCAGTTTACATCAGCTGAGAATCAGGTCCTGATACTATATCTCTTAACCCAAATATATGCAAAAATTACTTCACCTGTCACTGAGATATACAATCATATCTGGGTTGGAACATAGCACCTGTTAAGAAGTGTACAGAAACATATTCAGTAGTTCAGGCCAGCATATGAAAAAGGATAACTAAAGTCATTGAAACTGCAGGGGGAATTAAAATAGGCAGAACATAGTTACCCAAACTGGAATTTGTCCAGAGTACTAGGACTAGAAACTGTTACACTTGATAGATATATTAAAAAGGTTGTAAAAGTTACTGTGCTTATGCGGCAGCCAATTTTCAGTCTTGAATATCCACTCTGACCTTTTATTCCCTACTGGGCTCTGTAACTTCCTCCTCTTTTCAAAAGGAGCTCTTTAAACTGGTCTAGTCCCGAAAGAGAACAATGCCTCTTTCTGGAAGCCTTCGGCCTCCTTCTCCACTAGATTGCTTTTCCTGTTTAGCAAGCAGTTCCCTAGTGAGTACAAAATCCCGCATAAAAGGCCAATGAATTTTGTTTGCCGATTCCAATAAATATCTAAAAAATGTAATATATTGTCTATGTTTAGTGTATAAATGAAAACATAATGCACCATCTATATATACTCTAGATCAATTACAACGAGCCATTATACTGTGCATATTATAGAATAATGTCATATAGATACATTGTATATGTTACATTATAGCTTTGTGCTGATTCAGACTCATACCTGATGGATTTTCTGCCACTGAGAGTCTTTGCTAGGGTTTAAAAGGGCAGAAAATATTGAAAACTCTGAGCTGAATCTGTCTCATGGTGTTTATACAATGTGTTTAAAGTATTTCAAATTACATATGCCATACATGTATTATTGTTTCACTGCATAGATATAGAACTATGAATTATACATATTAGATAGGATTGGTAGACTTCAATTTTTAATACACTTTTGATGGATAATATAGATTTTTAAAGCTTTTTTTCCCCTATTTTTATTGAGCTACATTTTCACAGTTGTGTGATATTCTGGGGAGAATCACATGTAAAAAAAATACAAATATGCAAAGTAAATATCCTTAAATCAAACTCTAATAAGTTTTCAATGTGAATTTTTCTTCCTCTGCTTAACTGTAAATTTTGATTATTATCAATGGAAATATTTTTAGTCAGTTTGTGTGTGTACATTGAAATCAACATTTACTGATAACAAGCTAACCCCTCCAAGCCTACATATAGTATAAAATTATTCTGCAATTTTATTTGGGGCCCAGTCCTGAAAGGTGCTGAGTGTCCATTGACCTACATGCCACAGGCATTGATTATCTTGCAGGATTGGAATGAATAAGATGTATCATTGATTTGATGCAACAAAATCCTGCATATAAATTGAAGTGCAGAATTTATATCATTTAGGAACATAGTCAAGAGTAGGTGTATGAGCAATGTTTAAGAAATCATGAATACATGTAAATGAACATCTTTACATAGGCTACCTCATATTCACTTCTTTTAAGTAACTGACAATGAATTAACAATATAACAATATAAATTCAACTAAATTATTGTTATAAAACTGGATGAGGTCTTCAGGTTCTTTAGCAGGAAAAAACAAGATGAATCATTTGCTTTTTCCATCTTCCAGTACCATCTTTAATTTTATATTCAATCCCAACTGCATGCTGAGTCTGCACATTCGTTGCCAAACCCTGTGCTTGACAGTAAACCAGGCTACTTTATTTCCTACTGGCTGCAATTTAGTATATAGTTGAGTCAGTTATTTAATTAAATAAATTGTTTAACATCAACTATATCTGTAAGGACAGAAAGTGTTTCTAAAATCTGATGCCCTTTTTATATCATAAACCTGGATTAGGTTTACAACCCTATTTCCCTTCAGCAGTTTGTAAATCAAACAAAGGATGTAGAACAAAGCATAAAAACCTCATGAAACTTCCCTCAGAGTTTTTGTTAATGACAAAAGCTGATGTATCCCAAACAGTGCTGGACGGGTTATTCTGTATTGCATTTACCCTAAGACATGGAAGGCTGCAACATATGTGTGTAGTAGATGAAGATTTTAAATTTAACTTGAGTATCATTCTTGTTAAAATGAAAATCTAACCTTTTCCCATATATGCTGTATAATTTAGGGATGAAATTCTAAAGTTCCTGTCACAGGTTGGCTGGCTGGCCCTTTAAGTCAAGCCAGCCTGAGCCTTGCTGTGACCTACCAGCCAGCCCCTACCTGATGGTGATATGTCATCTTAATAATATTTACTGACCTATGCTGCAGGGAACCAGGAAGGACTACTTAATAGAGCTGGGAATTCAGTCTAAAGGGAGAGAGAGTACAGAAAAGGTAGGTAGGTAGATAGAGAAACCCACAGGAAGCAGGGTCAGGTTCTCGGGGGGATGTCTTGAGGTAGGATCAGTAAAAAAGCACTTTAGTGGAGCCTGAAAAAGGTTGAAGAGTTATTAGTCCAGTAATGAAGTGAGAAGCCAGAGGCCTGAGAACCAAAGGGAGGCTGTGTCAAGCATAGGATGTGGGGATGGAGCACAAGGGGACATAGAAGTAGGGAGTTGTCCAGGGAAACATTAGCATGTCTGAAGAAGCATACCTAGCTGCTTAGTATAGATGCCTGGTAGGGAGGCCCTGAGGGAGGGCCAGTGGGATATTTCATCAAGCAACAGAGGAGGAGGTTTACAGGGGCAGACTAGTCTCCTGTGTGGGAGGTCAGTAAGAATACTTCAGTGGAGCCTTAGTGGGAATTATAGTGGGAGCCTTAGAAGAATTATTATTCCACTGTTTAGCTTGGACTGTTTGTGTCTCTGGAAGGGGACTGAAGTTTTGTGACTTAGCTGGAGGGCTGAGCCACGGAAGACCTGGCGAGAGATAGATGGTCAGCAAGGGGCACCAGAGATGAGGCCCTCTTGCTGCATCGCAGTCTGGCACACTGGGGCACTATGGGTGGTGATTACCTTACAGTTCCTCTAATGAATACCCCCTGAGTTGCTGTTAAATACTGTAGGCAAGTCCGACAGAATGCACTTGCTGTGTGGCCAGATATATGAGGGGTAGCTTAACTTTCCTTTGCACTTCAGTGGAATGTTAAATGAATAGCAATAGCAGGACAATGACCAACAGACAAAGGGTTAACATTCTCTGTCTGTGCTAATGGATGATTTTTCCTCCTCTGTCCTATCCACTGATGGGTTCTGAAGCCATAAAAGCCATAGCCAAATACTACTGAGCAAAAAAGACATATTTACTTTACGTGGAGAGGGAAAAGTGGAGTGGGGATTCAAACATTACCTCGGCTGTTTAAAATAAATACAATTGAGATATTTAAAGTGTCTATTACTTTGAGTTTGTACAGTGTCTAGCACAATGGGGCCACAATATTGGTTGGTCTCTAGGCACTAGGGTAATAATAACATGAGGAAATGTTGATCTGTGAATTTTTTAGCACCTTCCAATATTTACGCCCTTGATTTGGTGATAAAATGGAAACTTTTGTGCCTCATAAAAATCTGTTACAATTTTTCATGAAGAAGATATAGGACAGTAGTGGAAAGTGGAGGAGGGAGAGTGGTGTAAGGTGTAAACTAACAGAATATTTCTGCTTATTTATTTATTTGACATTTGCTGATTGTCCCACATACATCTTGGTAGAACTGTACCCTCTAAGTTCCTGCCTGTGCCAGATATATCATAAAATTGCATCTATTTTTAGAGCTTATCCAATATTTCACAACAAACAATTTATCCAGTTATTTTTGCCTTTATCTGTTCAGAATTATTTGCAAACAAATGTCAACATTCTCAGATTTGTTGTTCAGTATTAGTCAGGTATTTCATCAGCAAATAATTCTCTATCACCCAATCATTGACAAATTCACTACAAACATCCAGAGTTCAAAATTTGTATCATAGGCTTTTATTTTTGTTCCCTGATCAACCTGATGTATAAGTGCCAATTAAATCATATTTTATGTCAGTGTATGAAAGAAGAATATTGTTCTTGAGAACATACTGTACAAGAACAAAGAACTGAATATATTGAAATCAATTGAATATTGTTTTCCTTGCGTTTGTAATGATGTTCTGGAAGTCAGTTTGGGGAACTATGCAAAATATCCTTTGCACCTGAAAGGTTTTTAAGGATTTTTTATAGGAGTTCTCTCAAAAGAAGGCCAGCCTCTAAAGTGGCAAGTTCTTGGAAAGGTAAAGTGAAATTAATGAGTCTCTCATGTCTATCAGTGGGACATAAACATTGTCTTCAACAGATCTTGACAGCTCATGCTGTAGGTGGTGTGAAAATAACAGATCATGGATTTAATAGATACAAATGTATCGTTGGTACCTTTGATACAATTAGGATAATCCCAATATTTAATAACCTGGTTTAAAAAAAATTATACACCAAGATGGGTTGAACAGGATACAGCTGCTTCAAAGATGTTATGGTATAGGTGGGGATTCAGACTTTAAATTAGATGCATAGAACAGCTAAACCATTGTCTCTAAAAAGAGCAACAGTGATTAATCTACATTAAAGGCTAATGCTTTGGAATTTGAAAAACAAAATAAAGTGGTTTTTAAACTACAGAACTAAAGAAAAGCTGTTAAAGTATCAAGATAAAGTTCATTTTTGCTCTCCTCTCACTCAAATGCCTAGATGGATTTTTTTTCCAAAATCTATAACATAATTTGCTTGTTTCCCAAGTTCTAGCTAAGGCATTGCTATAATTCAGTTCTGTACTTTCTCGAATGCCTCCCTTCCTTCCTTCAAATCATCTTTTCTTTTTAAAAAAGGACATGTTATATGTTTCCTCTGTTTCAGCTCTGTAATATGTCAGCAAAGCTATTTTGTTCTTAATTGATTTATTGGAAGCAATTTTTGTTCTTATATTGTTGGGTTTTTTTTTATAAAAACTGTTATATAAAAGAGTTTTGTGCTGAGTTTTTTTATACCTGATTTCTCACATTCTACATTTTAACCTTTTACAAAGAGTTTCTGACCCTTGATTATCCATGTCTGGGTCTGGGACTTTCACAATCCTATTTCTAAATTATAGGATTCTATTAGAGGGTTTTGTATCACTTCAAAACAAGAAACCAGATTCCTTAATGACACAAGGCAAACTGCTACTTGGTGTACCGGTTTCATCTACTGTGACCCACCCGGCCTGTTGTCTTATCATCACTATGTGTCCTCCTTAAAGGTTTCTGTTGGCAGAGGTAGCTTAAATTTGTGCTGTGGTTTCCATAGGAACTCCATCAGCAGAAGCTGTCTTGGAGGATTGCCACCTTCTTTTGGGGCAGGAGTGGATGGCTTCACTGCAGAAGAACACTCTGCAGAGGAGAGGTTGTCACCTCAATTCCTGGGCAGTAATTCTGCTGTCAGAGGCTCTGCACATGAGTCCGGGTAAACTTGATATTAATTCCTGGGATTAGATTCTTTCTTACATATTACCTCCTCTGTACCACATTAGTGGCAAAGGGAGGGCCCAGAAAGCAGCTGGTTCTGGCCAGCTGAGAATTTCATTTTCATGGGGGAGCTCTCAGCTGGCATAGATCCATAGGCGTAATTTGACTTCTATTGGGGGAAATGGGCGGCTCGAGTCAGGCCAATGGGGCTACACGTGGGGGGCCAAATTCTGCACCTACCCAAGGCTTGCAGTTTGGGGGCAATGCCTCCTGCCCGCCAAACTACGTAGATCTGGTGTAGTGGGCTTTTGTGCTACACCCTTATATGGCCCAGGTATAGGAGGAGTATTGTGGGGGCAGAGAGAGGGTAGAGAAGAGGAGTGGCTTGCACACAATTTTGGACTGGCAAACTCCTTCTGGTGCCAGCTGATCTAATCTGTGCTGCAATGATACAGTTTGGTCCAGAGGATCAGAGAAACATAACTGGCTCCCTATCTCTCTTTCGCCAGGCAGAACTCAATGCAGGAAAGAATATGGGGATTTGAGTTCTTTTTCTTATTTTTATATGATGACCATATGGTCATTATTATTATTTCAAAATGAAGTGTGTCAAAGAAAGGATAATAATGTTGTAGTTATTTACAATTTTTAAGCCGGGGAATTAATGTTTATGGTACTGGAAAATGGCATGATTGGACTCTATGGACCTGATTCAAAGGCATTGAAGCCCATGGAAAGATTCTTGTTGGGTTTTGGATCAGGTTGTATATGACTTGCTGCCACAAAATAAATACTCTGATGAATTTCAGTGAATGTAAAAAGCATTAACATTATTTACAAGTAGTGCAAAAATTATTGCAGTACATTTTTAGGGCAAGGGGCAGGCAGAGTGGACTGGCTGAAAAGGGAAGAATTACTTTGGTTATACTAATTAGGTTTTTATTCATCCTCTCATAATTAAAAACAAATATAATATGGCATGGTATGAATTTAAACAAACATTTTACAAGAGATGGTGGTTTTCTGACAAAGAATGAAAAAGTAAGTGAGAACAGAAGGAATCTCAATAGGACAGACTTGTGCAGTTAAGAGAAATGTTTTGTTGCATAGTTCTACTACAAATCACAAGCCTTTCCAGCATTTTGCAGAAATGAAGGGCCATCTGGAGAGTTTTAATGATACCACAATTTTGATGGAGGGAGTGACTTCAATTTAATAATAGATGCGTCTTTATAGGTAAGGAAAACTCTTTTGTTCAGACTTAAAAACAGCAAGATTTTTTGTAACCATCCTACTTGTGGTAAAAGATTCATAAACCTTTTTTTTTTTTGGTAATATTTAAAACATTGCATGTGTTAGTTTTTTGTGACAGCAAACATCCATCTGGCTGCCTACTTGAGTAACCCAAGTGACGGTCTTTATGAAAAGTTGTGCATTGCATTTGCAGAAACAGACTGAAAAAATAGTGCTCTAAGTAAAACGAATCTTTATGGTTTCTCTCTTTACATTTTGGGTGGAGAATGGTGATCTATAGGCAGAAGTATTTCAATTATTTATTAAGCAAGTATAAAAGTAACCCAATTAATTATAGGCACAAAAAAAAGAAACAAAAAGAAGTTAATTAATAAAAAAACAAGAGGTCTGATCCAAAGCCCAGTTAGTTAGTGGAAAGACAACTATTACCTTCAAACCCTAAATGCATATAATATGGATGCTTTCTGCATTCAAAACCACTCAATGAATTGCTTTATAAGGAGAGAGAAGTTACCTTAAGTAACTTTGAAGGCTGTAGTGAGATAAGGTTGTTAAGCTTTTGCTTCATAACATTAGAAATGGAGAAATGCTGAGTCACAGTCTTCAGTAAATATTACTAAAATAAATAGCATTATATTAGTAACATAATGATATTCTCATAAAACCTATTATGAAAATCTTCTATAATTGTTTCCCATCTATTCTATTGTTCCTTCTCCAAGTGATGTGTCTATTCTTTCTGAATCCATAAGTTTAATGACATTAATTCTCTAAGTATATTTAGTACTATTTGTCTCTCTCTTATTTTCAACGTTCCTTCGGTATTATTTATGGCATCTTTTGCTTTCTTTCCTACAAAATCTGTTTTCCCTCAATTCAGCCTCGACTATACTGCCCTCTTGCTAGCTATCACCGCCTGTCATGGATCCTCCCCACCCAATTCTTCCAGACTCCTGCTGATCAAGATTGATTGAAGGATGAGATTTTCTTATAAATTCCAGCTCCCTGCTCATTCCCCATTTAAGATCTGCTTGTGTAGTGGAGCCTTTTGAGTGAGTAGTCATGCCATTCCTCTACTAATGTCTACCTGATAGGCGGAGTAGCCACAGTATTGGACAATAACCCACTTGGACATTAAAGTAATAAGACTACTTATGACAAGTTGACCAAAAAAGAACATAGTATTTTAGATGTAGTCTAGTGTCTTGTGTAGTTGCAGTATCACTTGTTATGATTTGTATTCCATGTGCCTCTTCTGATGCACCCCACTGTCAGGTTTACCTTTGTTACTTCATTTACTAAAGTCAAACATTGGGAATATAGTTTCAAGCATTTTTCTCTGGTAACCCTCAATCCTTTTCTTGGCCAGCAATTACACTTTATCATTGTTCAGCACTCACTGCCTAGATTGTTACTCCTAAAAACATTATTTTATATTTATGTATCTTAAATTAGGTTTTCCTATGTGTAGTTAAATATAAGTCGTTCAATTCACACACTGTCTTACTGAATTGTTATTTATTTTCATACTCAAGTTATCGGTGTCATCAGTGATTTTTATTACATCCTTCTTTTTATTTTTTTTATATTTTATTACATTGAAAGATCTCCTTAAGCAACCTCTTTGGTTCTACAACTGTAATTTCTCTACAACTACAAAAATGAGAAAGACTTGCCAGAAACAGACAGGAGTTGAGGAGCTTCCTTGCTGCCCTAAACGCCAGAAGTGTAATGGGGGACTAACTAACAAACTGAGTAACTAACAAAAACGAGTATCCTGATAGGGCCAAATCTGCTCTTGACTACATCTGTAAAGCCCCAATAAAGTCCAATGTACCAGTAAAACCCTGTAATTAGGCCAGTCCTTTCTTAATCTATTTTTTTAACCAGATACTATATATATATAATGTGTAACTATTATCAAATACCATTTGAAAATCTAACTAGATAATATTCATAGTGTTTGAAACTTATTAATCATATCTTCAAAGAACTCCAATGAATTATTTAAGTAAGAGTCATCTTTTGAAACTTTATTTAAAAGAGACAACATATTATTTTGAAGTGATTACTTTAAAAAAAACCTGTATATCTCCGCGATATATAACAAGATTAAGTACTAGAAAGGATGATCCCTAAACTCAGCCCAACCATCCCCAAGCGTTGGAGAGTCCAGCATGCAGCTCCAAGCTTTGTGACTTGATTCCATCTCTACTGAACTCCTATTAATATAGGATTAAATTCTTGAGATACTATCTCTCACTTTCTATTTTGGCAAGACTCTCACACAAAAGCAAAAATTCAGTAAGTACCTGACCTGTAGAAACTGAGTAAGAATCTCAAGAATCTACAAAGTGCTGAACAAACATTAATTCAGCCCCATATCATCTGTGGTAAGTGAGTACTTGTAAGTACTTACCTCTGTTTTAACATAAGGATAACAAATTGGAACAAGGGGCAGTTCAGCAATGTGCCCTACTAAAGCTATTCAGAGTAAGTAGTGGAGCAGCAATTAGAATTCAGGAAATGCTCATTCTTCGTCTTCTACTTCACTTTCTGCTTAGACATTCTATGCAAAATGAACTGATCTATATTTGTGAAAAATTAAAATAGTTGTAGTATGTTTGTCACTCTCTGGTTTTGGAAAGGACCTGTCAATTAAAAACTTCCAATACCCCATCTGTTAAGTCTCGATATTTTGACTGTTCACACTGGTCTTAATTTACAATGTTGAAAGTGAGACTAGAATCAGGCCCTTGAGATGTTTAACTCTCTTTCCATGAAATCTGATTCCAGTCTTGGACTGCACTACATCCTCTTTCTCAGGATAATGATAAAATAACTAACAAATGTACCATTCTCTCTTTATCCTCTTTCTGAGATTGGAGTGGTTGGTGAAGCTACCATTATAGATAACCCTGTCACCATTTTGTTTTTTGTTTTTTAGTCCTATGGATTCTTTGTTTCTATAGATCTGTTATGCAGAGGTCCTTAACACCAATGATTTCAGTGGTGTCTGTGGGTCCTCTGAAAACCTGACCTTATCTTTCTAACTTTTAGGTATTAACTACATCATGCTAAAAACTACTAAATATAGGTGAATATACTAAATCCCAAACAATATGTTGGCTTTCATTTTTAATGGTGTTCACACAGCATGAAATCAGGAAAAAATTAAATGCATTCTGTACAGAAAATGTTCTGGACTGAAAAGATAAGCCCCATTTCAGGGAATAGTACAACGGAAAGAGCAGATTACATAAGGGCAATTCAATTTCAAATAATCTTGTGTAGTTAGATAAAAACATTAAATTCGAAAATCAATCCCTGTCCTATATTGTAAGTACTGATGGTGCTATCTGTAGCTGGCATTGAAAACACTGGAGTATAAAAAACCATTCAAGTAAGGTAACTGGCTGACTAAACTCTATACTTTACACTCTATAAAAAGTGCTAATGTCATAAAGACAAGGTCTTTCACTAAATAAGTTAATGAAATCATTTTTTTCTTCGGTTTGTTTAACCCAAATGGTCATGAAGTTTCAGCTGAGCAGTCCAATACTACTCAGAGAAGCAGAAGTGCTTGAATTTCTGTCTGCTTCTACAGGATACTGTTCTGGAGAAACTGGATTCTGTACCTTTAAGAATTTAAAAGTGGCCTTTTCTGGTGACATCGCTTTCCCACAGACAAATGGTTGGAGGCTGACAGACAAAAGGAGGATTTTCTGCATGAACAATGGGAACAGTAGCAAGATGGAGGGCCTGTTGGAGAATTAAGGCTATGCCTTTGTTTTCAACAGCAAAGAAACAAAGGACTGTATGGATATGGATCCAAAGACTGAATTGCCCTCTTAGCTCTAGAGATACTATATCTATTTAGTGGCTGTTTGATGAGTGGGTCTTTGGAATTAAGATGCCTCGGTGCCTCTCAGTTTTGCAGATTACTTTCACTTGAATTGGGATTTGATTTGGTTTCCTCTTTAGACACTTATTCCCTAACAGGATCCTGGCCTTGCACCATAATTTCTTCTGTCTTTTCTGGAGAAGGTCTTGTGGTCTGCAATTTCCCCTCCGCCCCTCACAGGCTTTATAAGAGGCAACCAAGTGTCCGGTGTCCTCATCCGCAATCATAGAGGTTCCCCAAATCTACTGGCCAATAAAAATCTTCATGAGTTGAGCTGCTTACCTCTTCCCCATTCTGATACAATAGGGATTTTAAAGACTGCTATTGCTACATTGAGCCTTTGCCTCAGGCTGGGCTTGAGATGCCTGAATCCAGACAAGCAGGAAAACCCCTCTTGGGTTCAAGGCCCTATGGTGGTGGAAGATTTTGAAGAATTTCTTTGGTTTTGATGTCACTTGTAGGGCTTCATAGTGTCATTGAATTTTCTTTTCATTTTGAGGTTTACATGAAACTCTTGCCAATTGAAAACAGCATATTTCACACAGCTCTAGCTGCTAGTCCTTCTTATAACATGAGTTCTTGTCATTTTCCTTTAACCTGTGCATAGTAACTAGGATACTCATGTGGCAAGGAAACAAGATGATTCAATGTGTTTCAGAAATAATATTCTATATGGGTTCTTATACCACCTTCATCACTGTAGTATCTTCCAGTAGTGCATAAAGTGATGTAACTAACAGTTGTCACATCTAGCTCATTTGCTTTCTCATCCTCTCACTAGGGTGTATATTGTATGTGTATTTTGGTATTTTGTTTTGGAAGGGTTTTTCTTGTTTTTGTTTTCTAATATGTACACCTGCTGTGTGTTTATATTAGAGAAAGCACAGCTACAGAAGTGCACCTTGCACTTGTTGTGGTATCCTGAAAGGTTGCCATCTTGTATACTAGCTTTATAAAGTCTGAACATGCTGGGGAAGCAGCTTAGTCTCCCTCCTCTTGCACCTAGAAACAGGAACAAAAATCAGTGAGGAGTCATGGATGTCTTTATTTTATACTAAAGTGCCCATGACCTCTGACCATTAGAGTGCATTATAGTATCCTGAACATTCATTTTTAATGTGAGGTCCATCATATCAACCATGCAAGATGTAGCTTTAAATTTACTGTATCCGATGGGAATAATTCATTAATATTTTTAAATGATGTGGACACATGTACAGGTAATTCAAATCCAGCTCCCTACTTCAATGTCCTAATAGATGGAAAAATAGAAACAGGTGAAAAATCTTACTGTGCTATTCTTAGCTGCGTGAATAGGGTGATAAAGGTAAGTATGGGGTGATGTGAGGCAGTCCTTTCTCACTGTTTTTTCTCAGTATCTGCCTCACCCACTCTCCATTTCCAATTCCTCTTCACATTTACTGTGCACTATTTTTAGAGGCTAGAGACAGAGGATGTTCAGGTATCCAAGAAATTGCTTTCACCTACCATCCTAAACAGGTTTAAGCTTCTGATCTGTCCTGGGCATTGTGATCCAGGATATTATACTCATTTTGAATTGGCTCACTGACTTTCCAATCTTTCTATTAGAACAAACCCTCCGAAGACAGACTGAGTTCAAACCTTTAAATCAATCTACAAGTAGAGGGTTGCTACAGAAACAAGCCAAGTGATGCCTAATAACAACTGAGCTTAGATGAACAAAACAACAACAAATAAGACTGAACATACCTGAAAATATTTAAAGATAGCCCTGAAGGAGAATTGTATGTCTCTTCTGGCTATTTTACTATTTGCCACAAATACACTTTTTTTCAGTAACTTACATCCTATTCACCATCATTCCAGTGTACAATAGCAATGCCCAGAACTGTACAAGTCATGTTTGGTTAACTGTACCCTATCATCAGAATGACATCTGTATGTGTACTTATAAATACAGTAAGATTTAAAAAAATACTTTAAAATAGTGCTTATCTACCATATGTGTCAAAAAGTCCTGCTGATTTCAGTGGAGCTACTTGTGATGTAATGCCCCACTACAGATGGAATGATGGTGTGGTTACAAAGGTTTTATTGGCATGAGATTGGATGGCCCAAAGGCCATATTACTTGTGAGTGACAAAGCCACAAGTGAGTTATGCAGGTCATCCCAACTGCCAGTGAAACCACTGTAGCACACCACACCATCAAGTGTTCTGTATATGACCCACCTCCACAGCACTCCACCCCCACAATTCTACACAAGATGTGCAACCTTAACTAGGGCCACAAACATCAGTTCTTGAAAAAATAAACATAGAAATGTATTTCCTGGCATTTTAATGTTTGGTTTTGGTGGTATATAAACTTGGGCAATCTTAACTGATTTTTATCAAAATATTTTATTCACAAATATGTATCTTGTGTATACTGATTTTTTTTTTTAATATATATAAACACTTCTCTGGATGTTCCTCGAGAAAAATCATCCCACCAGTAAAGCATACATATTTTTCATTATCCAGCAAGATAGCTGGCCAAATAATATATTTTTCCTCTGGACTTATATTGATTCACCCTGCTGTGAATACAAATTATGGGATATGACATTAAGATAATAAGACTCAAAAGAAAAAAAGTGCAAAAATTTCTTTGTTTGCAAATCTGGAGCATTAATTGCATTCCTGTGAGGCAATCTGGACAGATCTTCTGCTAAACAAATTAGATATAAACTGAAGGTGAGGGCAAAAGGGTCACCACAGCAAGGGAGCAACGAGTGACAGGCTCTGGGACCTCCGATGCATGGTTTGCAGAGCAGATGTTCGCAAGGATGCAGTGATTATTGAACTGGTAATAAAAAAGCATCAGCTTACAGGCAGCCACGATGGATGCTGGTAATTATAAAGCATCCCCTGGGAGGAAAATGACACAAGTCAGCCGCATCTCTGCAATCACAGGGGCATAATTAAAGCTCCAGTAACAGTTGTTAATGGGGTGCAAATAAAACAAGGAAAAAATTTGAACACAGACTTTTTTTTTTTTTAAAGAGATGGCAAAGGACAATGTAATTGTGAAGACTGATGTTTTATAATTTTATTGTATGCAGTAAAACAAAGAATTTTAATTTATATTGTACATGTGAAAGTGTTTTACTCCTTGACGATGTAGTTAGGATGGGGAGAACACATTTTTAACGGAATGTTTATATTTTAATTTTCAAATAGGCAAAACACAACTTGTAAAGAAGATGGAATGTGTGTAAATATTTCGCCATTTCATCCCCACAGGAAGATCTGTAAAGGTGCAATGTACTTGTGCATTCCCTACTTACGTTGCTGAGAATTTACTCACACAAGTAATTCTGCTGACTTTAATGGAAATACTTGTATAAGTGTAATCTGACCTGAATAAAGAATGGAAAATCTAGGCCCAAGATATTATTATGGGCCAGATTCTGCCACCATTATTCATGCTGAGTACGACCACATGCTACAAATAGTTCCACTTTAAGTGGAACAAGGTTTGGTGTAATACCTGATCCACAAAGACATTTAAGCACATGACTAACTTTATTTAGAAACTGAATAGTCCCAGTGATTTCAAGTGGATTTTTAAAGTTAGATACATGGTAAGTTTTTTCGTTGAGTTGAGGTACTACTAAGCGGATGAAATCCTGGTCCATGAGACTAAAGGTAGCATAATCTAGCACAAGCAGAGTCATATTATAATTTCCAATGTTTGCAGAAATAGTTTGACACTTTACCAAACTTATACCAAAATGGCATGCATAATTATTGGCAACTATTTTTGTTTAAAGCATGAAAGGTTCTTAAAGAAGAATGAAGAAAGGCAAAGTTGAATAACTTCTTCATAGAACTGATCAAAACACTGTTCCTCCCCTTTTTTGGGGGGGGTCAAAAATGTAAAAATTCAAAATATTATGACCAGTTTTATAATTAGTCAAAAACAAGATGAAATATTTGTGAACATTTTTGCAAAAATGTGATTCTTTTTCAGTGACAATTTTTAAAATTTGAAACTTTTCAACCAGTTCTAATCATTTTACATTTTTATATGCTACATTATGTTTTGTATAGCCATGAAGCCTTAATTCCACCTACACTTTCCTAAAGGAAGGGATTGTCTTTTTTAACAGGATCCCAGTGTTGTCCACCGGAATTCATCCCAGAGGACAGGAGATCCCTTGCAGGAAAAGTTGTATTCTAAAGCATCATTACTGTACCAGTTTTCACTAAAAAGAATATTACAAGATTTCTTTAAAAAATGAAGAGATCAATAAGGTTTCAAAGGACCTGATGGGATACATATGACTTTAATTTCTAAAAGAAAGACCAACTTCTGTTGACGAGAGAGACAAGTTTCGAGATACAGAGCTCTTCTTCAGGACAGACCAACAGAAGCTGGTCCATTAAAAGATATTACTTCACCCACCTTTCTCTCTCATATTATGGGACCACCACTGCTACAACAACATTGCAAACAACAATGGAAGATATTTAATTTCTATGGCTTTCTAATTTGAATGAATATTAGTATAATTTATTAGGACCTTTTGTCCCACCACAGTCAAAGAGTTTGAAATTCACAGAAGTACAAACATAAAATCAATCAAGATATCAAAACACTTTGGTAACCTCCTTCTGCAGCGTTTCTAAATGTGGGCTGTGTGCATCTTATTACTATTAACTATTTTACCCTATTAGTTTCTCCTTGCTTTTCCATCTCAATAAACTGTCTCTATGGATGCTTAATGGCACTTGCATAATCCTTTGGGATCTTATTTTTTCTTCTTTATATATGAATCATTAACAGGCATATAACACCCTATGTATTGTTACCCCTTTTAACCCAACTGCTTAGCCAATATTCAGGGCCTCGTCAGCTTTTTTCTGTCAGGAGGAGAAATTGATTAGGTGAATCAGTTATTTGTTCATTGAATTTCTGTTTAGTTAAAATAATGACACAAAATTCTGGTCTACTGAACATAGCAGGAACAAACAGGAAGCAGTTTCCTTATTCAGAAATACAAGTCTGTTTTCAGCAAGTATTCTGCCCAATAGAAGCTCTAATTCTTGGCTTCTTCCCAGGGCCACACTTTCACTGCTTCACTTGCTTTCACCACAAATACATGCAACTACAACCAAATCAATAACCCTGCCTTGCATTTGCAATCAGTCTTTAGGTAAACCCCTAGTCATGTGGCTCAGATTCTACTCAGGCCATGTTATGTTGGTAGGTGCAGGGGGCAGTGGCTTTTATTGTTGCGGCTATCACTAAACAAAGGGGCATTTAATTGCTTCCTCATTTAGCCTGAATGAAGAACACTTAGTACACTCATCACCTTCAACAAGGCCTGTGTCTGATAGCCACTGGTAACAGTATTAAGATGGCCACAGGCCCCATAGACAACTGTCAGTAAAGGAAATGCTCTATGAACAATTCAGCCCCGTGACAAATGCTTGTTAAAATAAAAAATGAAACTTCTGCTTTTTACAAGACAAGGCAAAGTTTTCCACAACATTTGCTGGTGACATTTTGCAAGCCGATTGTTATTTAAATGACTGAAATGCTCAGAATGATGAAATTCTCAAGATTGTATTATTTGAAACTGAAAACATTTGTACTGTAACATGTTTGCCAATTTGCAATTTTTCTTTTGCAAAGAGCTTCAGTTTTCCTCAGCTCTGCTTTAATGAATGTAAAAAGGCTATGAGAATCACCCATTTCTGCAAACCACTGAGTTTTTGGCTGACTCAGGGTAGTAGAGCCAAAAATCCTGATAATGCAAAATAAAACTTCCATTTAACAAGTGGAGAGAGAGAGTCTCATAGCCCGGGCTCCAGCCTGAGTGTCTACACCAAAGTTAAGCAGCCCCTTAACTCAAGCCACACAAGCCCAAATAGCTGATGCAGGCCAGTTGCAGGTGTTTAATTTCAGTGTAGACATATCCAAAGTGTCACAGTCAAATACAAAGTGGAACAGATTGTTTAGCATTAGTAATTAACACATATTGTAAGAGACCACTGAAGGTGAAGTAGTTAATTAACACTTCTAAAGTCACAGGATCAAAAGCGGCGAGGAGATAGTTAGTGGGTTACAGCTTGTTGTTCTAAGCCATAAATCCTGTATCTTTATTAATGGCTAGTCTAGAATTGCTATGGCAGTGGAGCTGCACCACTGTTGCACGTCTGGTAAAGGCGCTCTGTGCTGACGGGCGAGAGCTCTCCAATCAGCATTACAAAACCACCTCCGCAAGAGGCGGTAGCTATGTTGGTGGGAAAAACTCTTCCACTGACTTAACGCTGTCCACACCAGCACTTAGGTCGGTGTAATTTACATCACTTAGGAGGGTGGCCTTTTCACACCCTTGAGCAACATAAGTTATACTGACATAACCTATAGTGTAGACAAGCCCTAAGTCCATGATTTTAGTATTTAGCTTATGAATGTAAGCACCTAGGCTCTTCTTTTGAAAGCGTTGTGCATATTTCCTTCCAGGATGAGGACTGAGAGGTCAGATATGGAATGATCTCTTTGTAAAGTGTTTGCCCATAGATGACAGTGTTTTTTTGTCTTTTGTCATTTTCCTGTGTGAGTTCATTTGAAAGTGTAGTGATTGTCTGGTTTCACACACATAGTTGTTACTGGGATCTTTAATGCACTGGATGAAGCATATAAACAAATCTATGCAAAAATTATGCTAAAAAATGTGTTTCACCTTTTATTTAGCTGTGACACTCTGAGCACCTTTCTAAGACCTGAAGCGCTCTATGTAGCTTGAAAGTTTGTCCCTTTCACCCACAGAACTTAGCCCAATAAAAGACATTACCTCACCAACCTTGTTGCTCTAATACCATTGGACCAACATGGCTACAACAGTGCTTCATAATACAAATAACCAGAGTATAACAAAACTCCATCCTCATTTACTTTTAGATATAATACTAGACACTACAAATGTTTTGTCTATGTAGTACAATTAATTGCAAATAGCAGAAATACTTCAATCACTGGTTAAAAACGTCTATAAAATAAAAGTACAACCTAAAGACTTAGAAAAAATTGGTTCATTTACATTGAAATCAAAGAAAAGCAGCAGATCTAGGAATTAGATTTATTACTTACTCATAAACAGGTAAAAAACCATGGACTTTATAATTGTGACCTGTGTGTGGCTCTCTTTTGGGGTTTGAGTAAGGCATCACATGACATCTTGATGATGATGTTATGCAAAGGTTTCCCTGGGGAAACTTCCTTATTCACTTCAATGAGAATATATGCCAACATTTCATAAGCAATTTTGGAAACTCATTATTTCAAGCAATCTCCGAGCTTGTGAGACACGACCTTTTTTGGTTTTCTTTTCATCTACATATGTGAAGGTTTTTTTCTGCTTTTATACAAATAAGTGCCATGGGCCAGATCCTCTGCCAGTGTATATCATATAGTTCTATTTTACACCAAATGTCTATTGATTCAGGTACTTCTATGGCCCTCATCACCACAGTATTTGAGTGCCTGAGCTGAGAATCTGGCCTTATAAGCTATAAACACTTCACCTTCCCACATACTGTAGGAGGTGCTCAACTATCAGGAGTGGTCATTGTGATCATCCAGTCTGAACTCTTGCATAACACAGGCCATAAGATTTTCCTGAATCGATTGCTGCTTCAAATCCCATAGCTGTGGTTGAATATGAGCGTATATTCCAGTGATGGAGAATTCATCACAACTTTTGATAATGGTAGTGATGCTAGTAAATAGATAGCTAGATAGCTAGATGCATGGTATTTGGGTCGTAATGACATCAAAAGAACCAAACTTCTGAAAAGTAGTGGTAGTGCCAGGTTTCTCATGGAGCTCTATAACGCCACTCAGACTGGAAACTTTATGTAGGTGGATTGATAAATACGGAAACTATCACCTTAGAATAAGGGGATAACTATCCTCATGGTAGCACTCTGATCCTACCTCTCAGCACTAGGAACATGGTACTACTGAGCATATTGTTTCCCTAGCCCTATAATAGCATATCTGCTGGAGAGACAGAATTTTCAGTCCCTGCTGTGGTGAAACTACTTCCAATATCCAATATCCAGGAGTTTAATGCCCAACTCACTCTACTGAAGGAGAAGAGGATGCTGATGAAAGAGGGGGTAGGGTGTGTTTTTATGCAAGAAAAGACAAACTATTCAGATATCTTCTCAATATCTGCTCAATTTGCTCAATAACATCTAATTTCACCGTCCTTTTGATTTAGCTTTTAATGTGTTGTTTAGAACTAATGGGACTTTATGTGGTACATGCATTTTTGGCAGCACTCTGGAATCTGTATTAATGTGATGTATTATACCCATAATGCATCCCAGCTCATTAAAAAACTCACCAAACTCTTCAAGAATATCTTTTCTGTTCAGTAGACAAGTTACATATCCATTTGATGACTTGCAGATTGCTTTTCAACCCAAGTAAACTTGGAAATTGCTCTTCCATTATTTCATACTCTACTGAGTGGTATCTGTCCTTATGCAGACATGCCAATATAGCTGCACCACAAGGGCTCATTTTGTATCCACTACATGAAAGAAGTTTAGTTTATGATTTTACCATCAAGCAATCATTAATCTTTTTAAATTCAATTAATTAGGTACAGTATCAGTCCTGGAATTCATTCTTTGTTCATCTATTTTCAGTGTCGCAAACCAATCACTTGTATTATCTTTATAAAGCTTTTTAAGTTTATTGAGATCCAATAAAGAACTGTGTTTCTGCATAATCATCATCATTATCCTCCAGCTCTATGTTCTTCAATTTATTTTGCTTTTGTAGTTCTTTGTAATTTGTACTAACAGCAACTAACTCTAGCAAAATGGTTGCTTTCATTGAAATCATGGTGACATGGCATACCTTGTGCTTGACACCTTTGCTTTGTGTTTTAACTGCTCCATGTTTACTACAAACAAATCTGGTCTCTGCCATTTATTTATGCCTTATACTAATGGCTTTGGGTGTTTATATAATTAGATGTATTTAATTTCTTGAACTCCTCGCAAAGAATTTCTATAATGAAGTACAAGTTTGCACTTATCGTGTATCTGTGTCATTGGCAAAATGTATTTCTCACACTAACTTTGCTTTCATCTGGTTATCGGTTATCCAAAAATTATTTTAGTCTCTATTAGTCCATGCGTTAAGCTGGTTACGTTCACACTGAGCTATATTATTTTTATTAGCAATAATCTCACTTGGCATCTGATTTCTTTTAGAGGAACTGTGCCTTTTCCAAGCTTTTTTTTTTTTTTGCATGAATCTAAGTATTCTTGAATTATTAAAATGACATTGTCCTGTAGTTTACTCTATCCATTGTGGTCCCACTGAAATTTTATTGTATATCTTCATGCTACATGCACCACTACAATTACCCTCAGATACCACTTGTTTCCAGAAAAATGAGGCAGCATTGTAACCACTTCCTACAATTCTCAGCTAGGTTCCCTTCCAGCTGAATGAGTTCAAGTGGCTTCATTTGTTCCTATTTTGCCAAACAATTGTTTATTTCTGACACCATGTAATAATGAATAGTGTGACAGACAGGAGTGTTGGTAAAAGAGCAATATTTATTTTCTGGCCTCAACCCACATGGTGCAGGAAAGTGTTATAATAGGCTACCACTCTGTCACATAGTAGGGGTCAATATCGACTGACTCCAGTGGCTACTCTTACAACATCCTTGGCTACCCCTGTACATAGTTATCGTTCTTTGCTGTCTGAAATACCACAGTTCCACCCCACATGGGCAATAACTTTAATAAACTGTCAGGGTATCTGTTAGGGAATGTTGAATTTTTAAAGGCAACATTTTAAAAAAATCACTTCTTTTGTGGCCCTGTTCAAAGTGTTTCTTCGGAATTTAAAGGTTCAGCAACTACTGAGTTAAGGGGTATTTGTTTTACTTTACAACAGTGAGGTAAACAAGCTCTGTAATCTATTATTTAGCAGTGGAGAGGATTCCAGATATTCCAGATATTATGGACTGATTTTGTCTTTTTTATTTTCCTGCGTGAGGAATCAGAGGCAAATTCTATTGTAAACCTATATTTCACAAGAAATAGTTGCCATTACTTCCCAAGGCTGCCTGTCAAAATGCTTACTCAGTATCCTTAATCAGTTTAAAGGGTAGAAATAATCATTTTGGCATGGTCTGCAAGATATCTTATTGTTTAGCCAAATGCTTAGTCTCAGTGGAAACCCTTCAAATTCCTGCTTCAAAGTAGTGCTTGGTGTGACACTTCTGATTTTAACAGCATCAAATTATCCCCAATTTGTTTTGTTTGATTTCCTTCTATGAACAGTTATGTGCTCTTAAAGCCCTATTTCTGAGCGTTAACGCACAGCAGGAAGGCAGATGTCACAAGGTGACTTTACTACCTGTACTTTCTCCTCTGTGATAGAACTAGTTCACATGCCAGTTTTAAATGGCTTTCCCAAAATGCATAACGGTCACCACCCACTGAGATCTAAGTCAGCCCTCACTTGCCTGGAACCTGGCCAAAATTACACCGCTGTGATGCAGAGCATGGCACTTTGCTTCTCCCTCTGATGTGGAAATGGAACTTTAACAGTCAGCAAATATCCCTAGTCTGAGTCTCTTGGTTGTAGGACACTGGTTGGAATCTTCATTTAATAGTAGCAGCAACAAGAATAATAAGAAATTGTAAAAAAATGCATTTTAAATTACTTGTTTTCTGTGCTCCATTTCAGAAAGCATCTCCTTAAAAATGCCTCATTTTTTGCATTTGTCTGTCCTAAACGTATTTATGCACATTTCCTAAACAACCAGATGGAAAAGACAAAAAGTTTCCCTGATATTCATGAAGACAAATTCTGAACTGCCTTAAATTTTAATCCTGGGTAGAGTCTTCTTATGCATGATGTATATTACATCAAACTGTGTTTACATGAGATTAAACATTATATGATGGATGACAACTTTTTGCAATAAGAGATGGAGACTAAAGAACTTGCTTATTTTTGAATGATGAACCTGTTTCTAATCCAAACAGGACGGACATGCTAGGGTACTATAGAATCATCCAAATGCTGCCTTATACTAGTGTAAAACAAGACAGAGATCCCTGGAGGATAAGATGACAGGTAATACATTTTCAGCGGCTAAAAGTGACTGCAGCTTTGGTGCTGAGGGTAGGAAATCCCATGGACCAGCATTGTATGAAAAGTGGGTAGTGCAGGCATGGGCAGGCAGCACACTGATTTTCCACCTCGCCAATAGGCTCCCATTAACACAGCTTGTTCAAACATTAATTCTACCTGCTCTCCAATGGAAACCTAATGATGGGACAGCAGCAGTGACAACACTTGCTTTGTGCCAGAGAGAATCCTGTTTCTGGTGGAAGGAAGTATAATTTACCTCTCCCTGTGGCAGAACTGCTGAAATTGATGACCACCTGTGTCTGCAATGAGCTTGACATGCAGAAGGCTGTTTTGTTTTACATGCAGCACTTTCATTACATAAAATAAAAGGCTGAAGTCTGAAATTCATAACTTCTATCTTAGGTACTTGTATGGCCCCCATTACTGTAGTGGTTCACAATCTTTAATGCATTTATTCTCACAACTTCCCTCTGAGGAAGGCAGGTGCTATTAATCCTATTTTACAGTTGGGGAACAGAGGTATAGAGAGGCTAACTGATTTACCCCTGGTCATACTGGAATACTGATTTACCCCTGGTCATACTTGTGATGGAGTAGAGAATTAAATTCCAGTTTCCCAAATCCTAGGCTAGTGCCTTAACCACTGGACCATCTTTCCTTGTCATGGATACAGTCCTCACTAAGGACTGGTGTCTTGCTTTGCTGAGGAGAAAATCTGTAACAGGTGGGTAGGTTTTGTGTGTGTAATTCTAACCCATGGCTGCACAAAAGTGTTAAGCTATTTAAAGTGTATGCATAAATGCTAGTGCCAATACAGATGATTCCATCTGCTGAGTGGAGGCACAACTATTTACTCAATTCTTCATGCAGATGTGGAGGCTGCCATTTGAAATGTCTTTGCTCTGAGTTTACAGAGATAACCATAAGTTAGACAGAAACAAATCAGTAATATTTTTAGAATGCATGTTCAAAAATGGTATTTTCTGTTTGCTCAAGAACAGATTATACCTGCAAATAGCTGGCTCTCCAATTGTCCATTGTAAAGTCACATGGCATTTTTACCCACTACATGAATGAAGCTTATACAGAAGTGCACAGCTCTCTGCATCTTAGCTATTATTCTGTAGTAGAGCTTATAGAAAAGACAGACTTGACCCTTGAATGCTAATAAAAGAATTTGACAGATTGCAAGCACAAGCATGCCTTTCGGTATAGTTTAAGAGGATGATCTAAATGGGTCTTTTTCATCTAGCGCAACCAGAGCGTGTTAGCTAGTAGTTAGAGAAGAGGAGTGGTAGTCAATAATCCTGGTTTTATTCTTGACTTTGCCCCTGTTTTGCTGTGTGACCTTGGGCAAGTCATTTAACCATGCTTAGATCCTTGGTTTATCCATCTGTGAAATAGAGATGGTGATATTTACCTATTCATAAAGCGTTGAGCAACTTAGTTAAGGTTTGTAAAAACACTCTGAGATTCTCAGATCATAGGTTTTACATATTTACATGGTATTTTATAGGTACGTTTTAATAAAACCCTCTTTAATCCTGAAACTCTTCAGTCACTCATCCAAGAGCATGAACAATTTGTGTAATAGTTTTAGTTATGCTATAAAGACAACGCTCTATGAAAAATTTATATTATTACCCAAAATTTCGATCAAATACAGTTAGTACCAACTAAAAAAGGGTTTCATTTTCTAGGGGGCAGAATCATCTCATGTTGCTCTCTTGTGGCTCAGTAAAATATGTCAGGAAAACGAAAGGTTTTATTTTTTTGAAGGAAATACTCAAGGCAGGATTTGAAATGATGTTTTCAGACTTCTGTAGACAAGCACTTTTTGTGGGGGCTAAGTATTTTCCCGCAGTACTTTTCCATCCACTCTTCTTTAAATGACTTTTTGTTATTTTTGCTTAGCTTCTACTGTCCAAAAGCAGCTTTCACCACCAGACTGGGACCCTCCGTTCAGCATTTTTAGAGCAGTCAGGGGTAAAGGTATGGAACTCCCATGCCCGCATTAGTAAACTTCAATTTGGCTCTATGGCACTATCCAGTGCTCCCTGTGCAGCAACAGATCATAGACTGATAGTAAATCAGATCCAGTATGTTTTCTTAATTTTTCAGTTTGGGCTAACAGTTTGTCTAATAGTAAAAACATCTGGTCTAGTTTTGCTTTTATTCTGTTCTTTACAGCAGGAACTTCATCACCATGGGACCAGTGCAGTCACACAAGGTCAAGTTTTGTACCTGTATACCGTTAATGTGCATTATATGTGAATAATAAGGGGTTGCTTTATATTTTTGATATATAGTTTTTATAAGCATAACATTAACAATAAAACATTGATATGACAATCAGATTTAAGGAATAAATTCCAGATCAGTGAAAAGCCTGGAACCTGACATATCCTGGATAAAATGAAGTTGAGATTGTGATAGCTGAGGCATTTTGATGTAATATATGTCGGCCACTGATAATAAGTTTAAAGAGACACAGGGCATCCAACAGTTAGTAGTAAACAATATGAACTTTAAAACATTCAATGTCTGTGTTGAATTTTGCTTTTATATACCACAATAAGGCATACACTACCTGAAAGATTTTCTCATGTACCAGTATTTACTAACCTGGAAACATCACAGGAGAATCAATGTCATGTGAAGTTGCTTTGTTTTCTACACATTTTCAGCTTCTGAGATAAAAATACATTGGAAAATAATTCCAGCCCCAAGAAACAGGGTAATAAAAATTAAATTAATTATACTATTATGATTGAAGCATTGAGTAGTTTTGAGTGCTTAGAAGAAGCCCTAAAAACAATATTTTCATGTAATTTTTTACTTGAGGTTAAGTGCTTCACAATACATGTGTTTTAAAGTACATTTGAACATTCTGAAGAATTTTCTGATCCAATTGATAAAAATCTTTTTTTGTTTGTTTGTTTTTGTTTTAATGCTGCGGGGCTTCCTCAGCTGTCAAAATAGCTACTAGTTCACTATGTAGTTATCCATCTCCTATAAATCTGATCGAAATTCAGGGTCATCCAGAGGCAGCATGGGAGCATGTAGAAATAAATTTCATATAGCCTGGGGGCTAAGAAAAAGCCCTTCCCAAATCTGCAGTATGTTAGGGGACTTCTGCTCCCCAAAGTAATGTTATTGTTTATGCACTCATGACTCAAAGTTCCTTTTAACTGGGCCTTATGAGGAGTGCATAAACAGCAACGTTAGTTTAGTCAGCAGGAATTAATTATTGAAATCAATTATTGCGTCTTTCAGACTACTGCAGTCAGTTCACAGTGAGCTGACATAAAAAATAGTTGTCTTGTTTGCTGTCTTTGTGGCAGCGGAACAAAATAAATCAAATATAACAGGCACTGGCACAGAACTTCTGTTCAGTTCTATCACTATAGATTTTTTAAAAAATTATCCTGTTCTTTATTCTATATTGGCAGGAAAAGACAATCATGTTATCTATATATGGAGTTAGGTTTTGCTCTGGCCCAATGGCATTAAAAAAAATTACAGTCTATTTTTATCATTATGTCCATTTGAATCAAAGTTTGCTTCTGCCTAGATTTCCATCAATAGTGGAGAGTTTGAAATATAGAATAAGAATTCTGTTATAAGAGCACAAGAGACTCATTATTCAAGACCAATTTACACCAGTTCAGGGTCTGATCCTTTGCCTCTTAAACAGTTAACTGATTGTTTCTGTGCTGTGTCTGGGAAGATTTCCATTTCATTTGTTTTTCTCTCTAGTAAGATGCTTTAGAAAGTAATAGTTTGTTCCAACCTTCTCTTCCCAGCAGTATTTTCTAGCAAACCTACTACCACTGGGATTGATCTATTGAATAGTATGTATTTTTTTTAATTTTCTTCCTTAAGATGTGGATCCAATTTTGGTTAGATTAGTTGCCTTTTTAGCTCTTTTTCCTGATCAAATTTCTAGTTCCCTTGTAATAATGTGCATCTCTGTTTGCTGTTGTGATCCAATCCTTACATAAACTTTTTTGTAGATATATATCTTTTTTGGGAAAGGTGACTCCACAATTTCCAGAATGGGTATTTCCTGTCACCTGTGCGTGAAATGGCTTCTTCAAAGATGTGTCAGAGAGGGCAACAGCCAGAACTTCCTGCAGCCACCAGAATATTTCTCTGAGCATTATTGGTTCAGGACTTTTAGATTACCCTAAAACTTGAACTTGACATTAGGGACAAAAGGTAACACCACACATGCTACCTTCTTGTAAAATTCAGCAGAAGACCTGACCTTCCTTACCAGCTGTTCTCACAACCTCAGGATGCTATGTGCTGATATAAATGCTTTGAATTAGACCTTGATGTTTGAGGAAACCTATTACACACATACACACACACGTGTGTGTTATATACACATACACACACAAACTATATATTGTTAAATTATTAACAAGAGCAATTATTTAATGAGAAATGCAACAGGCTTCCTTAATATTATGGCCTAATGGGCACAGAACTCTAAAATCTTAAAATAGCAATATCTCTATCTGTATAATCTGCAAATATTTATCAATCTATCTATGGTAGATATTGATATATAGAAATTCTGGGACATATCCTTACTTGATTTAAATTGGCATAGATTGGCATAAATTGGAGTAGATGGATCTATGCCAGTTTATACCAACTGAAGATATAGCCCCCCTATATCTGAAATTGTATCTTTGACAGTTGTTGTAACACATCTGCTACTTGTTTGATAGATTATTTTACACCTGGCTTATGCTGGTCATACTAGTGCTTCCTGCTAGTCATGCTAAAGGTGCTAACTTAAACAAACATAATACATCACTCCAACAGTTCTTGGCCTGCAGCAAGTTCAATGCTTTTCCAAATAGACAAACAGGGATCCAGTTATAACCTTACAAAACAGTCTGACTGTTGTTTGAATGTGCTCAATACACAAAACTGTTCAGTCTTAAAAATAAGTATTGTAGTCCATCTATGTAATGTCAATGATGATTTCTGTTCTAGAACTGGACAGACAGACATCTTACTTATTATAATACAGCATAAAGTTCCTCTTTCAGTTTGCCAGCACATCCAACATTTCAAGCAAAAGTCTTGTTCCCAGTTCAAACCACTTTTGCACTGCTTCAAAGCAGCAGAAAGCAGCTGGAAGATAGCCCTAAAGGGGTAGCCAAAGATTCTTCCTAACTGACGGGAATCTTCAGGTCATGTAGTTCCTGCATAGCTCTATGTCACCCATTCTTCACACAACATATAAGATGTGTCTGGGATGGGGGGGGCATGACACATGTGATTTGGGTGGGGAGAGTACATGGGGCTCTGACTGGCCCTAGCTGGCACAAAGTTTTTTATGGGACTACTGCATCTGAGGTAATTTAGAGCAGCCCGTAGGATACTCTAATTTATGCCAACTGCCTTTTTAGATCCTGGACAACCCAAGAATAGGGAGCAGAAATGTGTTCCATCTTTCTTCCTTAACTCTTTAGCTGTGCTGATTGTCAACACAGCACAGCTGAGGCTATGTCTCTTCGCAACACACGTCTTCTGTTTCTGTCTTTTTCTTTTCTTTGTATGCATTTTTAGTTTTGGTGCCAGGTCTAATCTAGAGGAAATTTGACATACTTAATAACCAATATTTAACAAAAAGGCAAATTTTTGCTTCTCTCCCTTTTCAACCAATTTCTAATGGAGAAATATATAAATATTAATCTGCAGTTTAGGTTATCCCCAAATTATGTATCCTTTCCTGAGAAAGTTAATGTTGTACCCCATGTTGACTTCAAGCATTTAATCCCCTTAATTAAACATTGGTGCAAATCTTACAGACCTTTATAATATAAACCCAAACACATCTGATATAAACGGCTGACATCCCAAACACATCTGATATAAACGGCTGATTTTAGAGTGAATTCAAATAACTATTCAATGGCAAATTTTTGGTATTCCTGTCCTCCAGCTGATACATAAAATACGTTGCTTGTTATCCAAGTCTGAGTCTATGAGTCTGACATCATTGCTGCAAGACAAAACTGACTGGTTATCTAATAACTATAGGACTGTTGGTCATTTATTGTTCCACTCAACATAAAATAGTTCATTAGTTTAATGAAACAAGTGTTTGACAAATACACGGTTGGTTGATTCTTGGTGAGTGAAAAGTTTACTTGCTTTCAATATTTAAATCTTCCCAGATAAAGATTAGACAGCACCTGGAACACACAGATAAACACACAAAACTGTGGTTTGTGGAGTGCTAGTTTTACTTTCCTGATACATTCTGTTGCCATCATGAGGACAGAGTTGTGGCTGGCCTTGCATGAATACACAAAATGGGCACTACAAAAGGTAACTACACATGGATTTTTTAGGAAATCCCAGAAGTTTTAATCATCATGTCGTCATCTGGCTTTTCCCCATTAAACAGAAGGGGCTAACAAGATGCAGTACGGTGTGGTCATCTAAAATAATAAATCTGACAAATCACCTACCTACTCTCCTGAGGAAGATTCAGCAAGTCAACAGATCTTCATTAGATCTTGTGTTACAACAAGAAAGTGGGTTTAAATATTTTGGAGGTGGGGAGATGAGGGAAAATACACCAATATCAACTCTTCCTCAGCATAGAGTGTGCTCATCCACCGTGTCACTCTTCAGGGGCCCAATTCTATGCCAGTTGAGACCAGTGGGTGTTAGATCATCCCCCCTAGTGTGTGTTCTTGAGATGTATTGGCAGGCTGGCTGGTATTGACATCCCTTCTGTCTCAGTTCTTGCAGCTAGAATGTTTCCTCTTCTGCACAGTCTGGATTCTCTTATGCCTGTGTCAGATTGATAGAGGGAAAACAGAACTCCATCCCCACAAATACTTCCTAACTTTTCTTCCTTTGATTTCTCCCACTTGCAAACTTAATTTCTCAGCTGTCAGTTCTAAACTGCCACGGAACCTTCAGGTTTCAACGTTCCATCCAACAGCTCTCCAAAAAACTTTAAATGCTACAGAACTTTCAGGCATCAGCATTTCATTCAACAACACCTGTCTCTTTAGAACCTCTCAGATCCTATTTAACCTGCAAGGGAGAAAGAACATCATCACATTGTCTTCCTGTTTCTGAACCTTTTCATCTCTCTTCATTGCTTCACTGTCTTCCTCTCACCTGGTTCTTCAACTACATTGGCCACAAGCAAGAGGAGAAAGGAAATATGATTAACTTAAGAGATATTTCAGCAACTGGGGACCTACTTCTGTTGGTGAGAGAACTTTTGCTCTTACATAGAGCTCTTTTTCAGAGAAGACACTTGTCCTTGAAAGCTTGTCTCTTTCACCAACAGAAGTTGGTCCAGTAATATATATTATCACACCCTCTTTGTTTCATCATACTTAGGGGTTTTTTTTAAATTCCCATTTTTGAAACTTTGTTCAGTGTCCTTTATCTGACTTTTCACTTTTTGTTGATTATTTTTGACCAATGTACTAGCCTTTTAAAAAATTTGGACTTATATTTGATAAACTTTAATGATCTTCCCTTTCAAGAAAGAAAAAAAGAAACTATAGGATTTTAAAAATTTCAGCTGAGTAACTTCCAACACAGAGAATCATGTATTTCACCTAAAAGGAAAGCATTTAAATGCAAAGTCACTATTTATTTTCTGTATTATCAATGACCCTGAGGCTAGAGTATTAATGGTCTTTGCCATTTGTGAAGTAACTGGTCTCCAAATCAATAAACATATTTAGCTGCTTGCCATTAAAATTGATCAGTACTGCCCTTCCGATTGACGTCACATCCAACTGTAAATATCATCAAGTGAACTGTCACCTCATTTTCATTATATGTGTTCTTCCTTTCAAAAGATAGATTTCTTCTCCAAGACTGAACAGTAGAATTCTTCTTAATTATTTCTGACATTTCCCCAATGGCATCTGGATCTTTCTCTGAGGACAGAAATGTCTGGGCAGTATCCCTAAGGAATAAAAAGAAAGGCCAGTACTACAGGATGGTACTGTAACAACTAAATTTCTGAAATTAACATTATATAGCAAAATACAATGTTAAAAAGAATGTTTAAACAAATAAATTTGGATGTAAATTGATCTTTTAACCAGTAGAATGAGTTTTATGCTCAAAGTTTGAAAGTGCATTGTCAATTTTGCAAAATCCTGACGTATGTGTTGAAGTTGTGTCTGTGCATAATGTAGATATGCGTGTACATATATCTCCAACTTCTTTGCATATGAGACAAATTCTACTGCCATTTACCTTGGTATAAATATGTACTGATTCCATTAGTTTCAGTGGAAATGGTATTCAGCCATATTGTCTCAGAGAACCATTCATGATTTACAACTGGAAGAAAAAATATTTAAAACATTGATGTTAAAATTAATAGATATTGTGCTTGATTAACTCCCATGAATATTGCACCCCCTGTATCTTTGGGGGAAAATACATGAAGGAAAACATACATCTCAGGGAGATGACCGGTAGTGATACTGCTGCTGTTGTTTTATATTGCAGCAGGACTCCATAAAAGGCCTCCTGGCAAAGTCTATGTAAGAAATGCATTGGATCATCATATTCACTGAGTGTCCAGGCCATCAATCTCCTTGGCTGACTTGCCCCACTTCCTGGGCTGTGCCAGCCATCTCTGGGGCCTTCGTGGAGTGTGTTTTATGGATGATTTCTGCTGCTGTGACACTGCCATATGCAGTCTTTTGCCACCAGTGTCCACTGTTTGGGTTCTGCCAATGGAATCAATCAGGCCTCTGAGAATCCAAATCCAGGACAGATGGCTTCTGGCACATATACACTATAGCTGGATTTATATAGCTCTAGGTATTTCGTACAAGACAAAATTTTGATACGGGCAATTTCAAAACAGATTAATTTCACACTCTGTAATTGGGAGTATATACGGTGCTTGTTTTTTGTATGTTACGCAAACTCAAGAGTTTAAATAAATTAAAGGAGATGTAGTTTACCCCAATAACAAAACTACAGCTCATCTGTTATTTATGACTTCCAGAAATAGAATGATTTATAATTGGATTTTATATAACACTTTGGGTACATTTAGATCTCATTTAATGACTGACTAACATTCATATAGCTCCTTTCCTCCAAAGATGCCAAAATACTTGACAAAGTTTACAAATACATTGCAAACTGTATATATATAATGACTGCTTCATTCATCACTGAAAGGCAGCCACCTCTGTGGTAGAATACAGCAGCATTTAATGAGTGCCCCTTGTAACTCCCCAGTGACTCAAGACTGAGAATAAATATCTTGTCCAACTGAAACTGCATGGGAATCTTAGGTAAGCAGAATGTAATTTATCCCACTGGAATTTGGCCATGATGACTTGGCTATCACTTTAACTCTTGCAGAAACTGCCAGGGGATTTTTACTAACTGCAAATCATTAAGAGTTTGATTTTAGACCTCACCAGAAAAATGACATTTCTATCAGCTCAGTGCCCCCCATCCCCATTCTGGAGTATTGGTACAGAACTCAATCAGAGGAGAGAAAACCACCTACTGAATCACTAGTCCAACTGCCTGCAGCACCCTGGCTTTGACATAGAGATTTTCAAGTATTTATGCTACTTATATCCTGAAATTGCATATAATTTGGATGGAAAATGGTGAATCATGGCTCTCTCACTTAAATATGTTGCTGATAGTGTCCCTAATAGACTCTTTGTAGCACTGTGAGATTTGCAGATGTAAAGTTCTCTGGAGCTAGTGGTGTGTGCGTGGGTGTGTGTGTGTAATAAAGCCATTCAAGATAGACTGCCCACCTTCTGTGCTTTACTGTCAAATTGGGAATGTTTTGTCAAGTCCTTAGATTGTAAGCAGTGCTCCTGTTACTGAGAAAGAGAGTTACACTGAGTTTCCCTGTGAAGTTTCCAAGTTACCCAAATGTAGGGTCCATTCATTCTTCACTCTGGTATTGACTTTGTTGTCCTAGAGAGCACCTACAAGATTTCAGCAGCCTCATGTCTCTTGCTTAAAACCTGAGGTCTGTTGGCCAGGTGCAAGTGGGTAAGTGAAGTGTCACACAGTATATTTATAAAGATTTATAAAGATAATTATTAATAATAACATTTAATTTTTCTCTTCCCCATGTATTCTTTTGTCCCCCAGTCTCTTTGTATTTGTTTTTCTCTCATTTGAGCACTACTCCATTTTTACCTGTTTTTGATTCCCCCCCGTCCCTCCCGCTGCTGTTTCTTTGCTTTTTGTTTCGGAAAAGCCAGCTTTTTCTAAAAGAAGAATGTGGACCCAATAGACATTCAAATTGAACTCTCTACTACTCATCACAGTTGTAGGTCTTTTTTGTCAGAGGCTGGGGGGGGGGGGGGGGGAGGGGGGCATTTGGTTCAGATGAAACCACACAAGTTTTGGATGTTTATCTGCACTATCGAAACCTGTGGTGTCGGCAAAATGGGATGGATATCTAATGAGAACTGGCCCTCTCACAAGACTTCTGTTACTTCCAGCTTCTGGTCACACCAGAAATCCCACAAGAACTGCTTTTTTGCAGGCTAGTTACATCTTTTTCTGGTCCCAGCAGAAACTAAGAAATACAGAAAAGTGTGAAAATGAAAAAGAATTAAAGCCAAATTCTTCAAAAACTTAATTTTTTCCTTTGGTTTTACTTTGAGATCGGGATGTCACATTGAAGATCATCCATAATTTAGGCAAAATCTCACCTAATGGCCAATTCAATTCTACATGTTTTGACATTCTTTAGGCAGAATACCATCCACCCAAGGAATCTTTCTTTCACCATAGAGAATACACACTACTCACACTACAGACCATTATGCTCATAGACTTTGATAATTTCCGAAGACTTTCACTACATAATTCAACATTTCAATGCAATATACCCTCTTCTGTCACCTTAGTAGAATATGAAAGGAATTGTTCTTTTGCAGTCTACATTTAAAATGACATTACTAGAATTTGTCAATGACCTGAACCCCGATTCTGTCATCCATAAGCTCACCATGTTCACATTTTTGCTATTCCCATAAGTCCAGTAGTTACAAAGACATATTGATTCATCCTGCTCTTGAGATACTTGTCTAAACACACATGTTTCAAAGGTATATTTTTCTCTGCCTTAAAATATTCACTTAGTCTTTTCATAGCCTTGTTTGAAATCTCCAGCATGACCTCCAGCATTTCAAAGGCATTTTTACCTTATGTTTGACTATAGGTGAAGGTAAGGTACTCGTGAGATAAGGCCACTGCTCATGACATTAGCACAATTATCCATTTCAAAGTGACTGTTTCCTAGTCACTTTAAACTACTCAAAGCAAAATGTTACATGCCTGTGATTAACAGAGTCCCACTGCTGGAACATAAATAAGTTTAATCATCACCAAATAGGACTATTTAGTTCACACAAACAATTAACAAAGAAATTGTGAGTCAAAGCCAGGCAAAATAGAACACCATTAAATTGTGTCTATCTTTTGTAATTAGTAGGTCACCCTAGATAGCTTCTGTTAATTGTCAGAAATAAACTATTTGAGTATTCAGACATTGAGAAATAGACAGAAGCCAAGAATATGCTAGATGTAGCCAGTGCAAGGATTGCCTGGTCATTGACAACAAATTTCAAATGGCTTCCACTAAAGCTATTGTGAAATTCCTGGACATGGCAGGACAGTTATTTGGGAGATTTTGACCAGGATCCCTCACCAGACTTCCTTATAGAAAGTTCCACTTCTCCTACATTTCAATTCAATGTTAATATATCATCAAGTCCACATTCTAAATGAGAAATATATTTGGGACATAATTATCATTTTAGTAAAAATGTTTATGTACAAATGAGGATCTCCCAGATATCTCACTATGATATCTATTTTGCTGTGCCTCAACATTACCCTAAAGGCTGATCCAGACTGACTCTTTTTCTTATCCTATGCATTTATTCTCTTTTCCCCTTATCCCCAACCTCTAGGGAGTTATACTAATTCCTGCTAATAATAATAAAAAAAAAGCTAAACTTCCTTTATAAAATAACACCTCTACCTAATAAATGCTTTTCAGTAGAGCTTTAATTTTATGGGTAATGTGTGCTTACTTACCAAGGAGATAGATGCCTCTAGGAATACCTCAGATAGATAATACATATTGTATGCATGTGTTTCCTTTCAGAGACCAAGGTATATGAAGAAATACATATTTAGGTGACACAGAGGGTCATATTCATCCCTGGTGTAGCTCCATTCAAGTTAAGTTGTTTTAAAAATAAATTCTTTTCAGTTTCATTTTTAAATTTATTCCATGTTTAGTTATTATTTAGATATGTTATCATTTGCCGGAAATCCAAAAACAGTAACACTATGTTAAGTTCAAAGAACAGTGAATATGCTGCAAGAAAGATGCGAACAGGTCTCCTTGAAAGAGACTATTGCTTCACTGCAGACCCATGCTGAGCCTCCCAAGGCCTGAGTGAGTTTGAATGATCATCAATGGGAAAAGCAGTATTTTAATTTGTAATCATTACAATTAATCATCCTACATTAAAGGATATACATTTATAGACTCTTGGAGCACACCGAACATACTTTACATGTTCCTTCTTTATTTTAAATAAAATTGTTTGATCTTATTTAGTTTACTACCTTTATTATAATTGCTTTGCTTTTTTCAATCACAACATGTTAATGTGGTGTTTAATTTTCTCCAATTTTGACAAATTGTGTAAGTTGCTTACTGTTTCCATTTTGAGTTGTGGGTTTTCTGTTTTGTTTTTTATCCCTTCAATCGTGCATTCATTTTCCTTGATTGCTTTGATTTACTATCAATTAATTTACAATTAATTTATTAAATCCTCTCTGACAACTTTTTAGAGGCATCACAACTCATATTAATGGTGAACTGCCTAGTCTAATTAAAATCAATATGTAGACCTTAATGCATTTATTCCTGTCTCCACCAGCAATACTGGATCACTAGATAGAAGTAATTTAGTCACGGAAATGGAGAGATATCTGTGTGATCTTCCCATTTGATAGTTAGTGATTCTGTGGAAAGACCCAACTTTTTTTCTGGTTTTACAATCAAGGTCACTGGTTACGTTTCTAGATTAATCAGTATATATATTTCATAGGAGACAATTTTAATTATATGTAAAAATGATTGTAGCCCTGTTCTGTAGAGGCCTGATCTAAAGCCCAATCACAGTGATTTGCAGAGGGCTTAAATAGCTTGAAAATAAGAAAAGACCTCCTTAGGACTAATTCTCTCGGCAAACTTGAAAGCACTCCTGGGGTGTGCTATATAGCTATTAGGTTATACCATGTCAGAAGCTATATTGTACCCTCCATTATGTGGCTTTTGTACAAACACCCCAATGAGACTACTCACATGGTTTTAGTTAGGTACATGTTTAAAGTTAGGCTTTGCTGGCTCGAGGCCAGGGTGCTTAACTCCTTGAAAGTATGAGTCCATAGAGTTGCTCCATTACCTCCTCAGCAAAAGTCCCTGGTATAAACACTGTCTGCCATCTCCCGGAGTGAATTCTCCTTCAATGTTGTTGTCTCTAACTCTACCAACAGGTCTGAATCGAGCCCAGTGTATTCAAATATTTGTTAACTTGTTTCTCCTGACTCTACTTTAAGATCTCCCCTTTTCTTGTTGGAGATTATTACATTAAATACTATGCTACTATTATTTTTAATGAAAACTGTAGCTATTAAGCATTTCCATCTTACCTTCGTTGTTCTTTTAAGTAGCAGACCAACATTTTTTTTTGTCATTCTTCTACCTCAGTATCCAGAAGTAAAAACCTTTTCTTGTTCCCATTCACGTTCCTTGCAAATAGCATCACCCTTCATGTACCCCCCTTACTATCTTTCTACATGTAGTTTTCTCTTTCCTCATGCCCTATTGCTTGTGGGAACTTTGATTCATTTTCAGGTCTCTACGTGCAGATTCATTGCAATCTAATCTTCAGAAACAGGAAGTCCCAGTATAGTATCTAGTTTTATACTGCACCTGCATGATACAATATGGTGTATTTCTCCCTAGAGCTCCATGGTATATGCTTTAGTGGGCCTCACGGAGTTAACCTAAAGAAGACATTCTGTCTCATTATTGCCAACACTATACTTCATTTAAAACTACATGAGAAGTAATGCATCTGGTAAATCTACAGACCAGTGTAGTTTGTCCTTTTCAGTGAAATATACTGAGGTAACAAATCAACTTTTTAGGTTTAGGAGCCTCCTGAGCTTTCTCTTTTTAATCAGACTATTGATTCTCTCCCAACATTCATTGTCTAAAACTTGATCACTGACATAGTTTTCACCTTCGTATAATGAAATACTCTGGTAGTCCCAGTAAAATATCTTAAGATGGATAGAATGTCCATTGAAAATACAAATCTGACATTATCTTTTTGTTAGGGGAAAAACATTATCTCCAGCGACATAGGTAAACTATGGGAATGGCAAAGCAGGGTGCTTTGGCATTTGCGTTGCTGTTTACTAATACAGACTGTGATAGACATAGGGATCTATCCATTTTAAACTTTTGGTTCACTTTGTTTCTTATGTAAGTATGCTAAAAGGCATGTTTTATAGATTTCTATAAAGTGCTGAGCACAAGTCTTGTGGAAAGTATTCCATGCATGCACAAATCCACTTCCATGAAAATGGCCTTCCACACTGTTATAATGGAACAAGTCCTATTTCATAGTAGGAGTCATTTTAGATACATTGGAGGGACAAAATTAGAAACAACAATTGGCACTAATGTGGTCTAGCAGTGCTTTACAGAAAAGTGAAGAGTTTGAGCCTTGATTATGAGATGCTTCATAAAAAGATTTTAACTTTGTTGTTTTATTTAATTACTGGGTTGAATTTCTGATATTTCTATTGTGTTTCTTAACTTACTGTATTTGGTAAAAACAAACAAAATAAAAACAAAACAAAAAACCCACACACAACCCAGGATTATGTTTAGAGGTAGAGAAAAACATTAGGGGGTGCTTTTAACCCTGTGGATATGATATGCCAGCAACTAATTTTTACTTGGAAAAACAAACTTTTTTAAAGAAAGGCCTCAGGCAAACAGAACAAGCTACAAGTATTCTTGGAAAAATTTAAGATATGTATGCAACTGGAAGGATTTATAGTTTTTTAGCAGAAACATGCTGTTCAATCTGCCTGCTGAAGGTAGAGTTAGGTTGATACAATCAATTAGTCTGACAATAGGAGTCATTAATTAAACAAGAATGATAAAAGTGCTGGGAATTTCCTGGGAATTAATGACCAGCTAGGTAGATTGAGTTGATGACCCAAGATGCACAGAAAGGTCCTTAAACCTATCCAGTCATTTATCACTAGGAAATCTTCTATGTTGATGCTCTTCATTGCTACTATAAGATGAAAATGAGGACAAAAAATAATTGCACTTATGCAGTACCTTTGATCTGACAGTTTCAATGCATTTCACAAACGTTAATTAACTAAGCCTCATGATAATCCTCAGAGGAAGGAAAATCTTATCCCCACTTTCCAGACGGAGAAGTAAACAGAGAGAGATTCAGGCCTCTTATTTTCAAAAGCGGCAAGTAATTTTCAGTGCTTCAATTTTAGGATGTCTAACTTTAGATATATAGAAGCCTGATTTTTGGATAATTTACATATTGATGACTACCGCAGATAGACAGAAAGTGTCTATTATATAATATAGAATATAATTGAGGTCCCATGATTCATAATTTTGCCATAAGATGACAGACCATTTAATTTGTACCAAGCTTTTCTCAGGTAATTATTCCCCTGCATGTGTGTGAATCAGATCACCTGAATCATTTTTCAACATTCCATGCAGTATGCAATATTGCATAGCACAGATTAGAAGATTTGATAGGATAGAGGTGAGTTGAACAGGTATCATCAAGTTGGAATGATTTCAGAACACAACTGGCACGTAAAACCGTTGAGACCATAAAGATGTACATGGAGTAAAGCTTTGGTAAAGTAAAATATATATTTACATTTCATTTGGGTGCATAAGTTGGGCACCTTTATTATGAAGCAATGGAGAATCACTGGATAATAATGAGATTCTTGGAAGACAGAAAGTGCCAATTTACCAGAGGAAAAGAGGCAGATGAAAGGAAGATGTAGTCTATTGAAAAAAATACACATACATTAAAAATAAGGAATACAGAGGGATTGTCAGCCAGCAGCGATCAGCTTAGACAGATAGAAATTAATTATATTTTGTTTAAGAAGCTGCCTCTTCAGCCCTGGTCAATTTTAAAAAACACATTGGAAGATTTTTCAAACTGACTTTCCAATTACCTTGGATGGCAGGCAAAGTGCTTTGAAACAAAAACTCGTTTTAAAGTGGTAAATGCAACCAATCCTGAATGACAATATTTTCAAAATTCATAGCATTTTGTTACTGGCCAAACTAATTCTAAAGGGGACACATTAAGATGCGCTATCATCCATTAAGGAGACCATGAAGTCAGGGATATCCAAGGAACAAATGCAAAAATGATTTGAGATGAATTGGAGGAAAAAGTAGAAAGGAGGAGAGGGCTTGCCCAAGTGGAGAACAATTTTACATCATCTGCAGGCATTACAAAGTTAAATACCAACCCTTCCAGCAACCACAATGTTCATGGAAAATATACCATTTCCTTTCAATCATTTTTCCCTAACCCACTAAACATTAGTGGATGTTGTTTTTTATTGGGTCTTGTGGTGTATGTGACACCCATGAAAGGTAAATGAGCTTTCAGAATAGCTAAATCATAGATTCCTACCCTCAGGATGTCTAAGCAGCCAATGACAGTTATGCTGATTATGTAATACATCCACCTGGTATGTCACTGGCTGAACATACTTTATATCCCACCAGACAGCTATATGGGTGGCATCCTGGAATGAGTTGGAATGTTCCTGGTTCAGCCCGTTGAATTTAGTTCTTAATAAAGTTGTTATTTTTTTCTAATTTACCTCCAGGCTCTTTTATGCTATTAACACAACAAAACAGAACTCTTTGAATTCCGGGGTTTCTGTTAAAGAGCTGCCACTAGAAAACTCAAAGAAATGGAAGGAATCATCAATACAAAAGTCTTTAATAATGTTTTAATTAAAGCTCTCAAGCCACAGAAAAACAGACACATCCTGTTTTTACATGGCAGCTTTATATATATGTGTGTATGTATGTGTGTATTAAATACAAATAGGATGATTTGTTGCTAAATTGCGTTGCTATCACTGCTGGCTTTTTTCTGAGTTCTCAAAGCAAAAACATTTTGTGGGAGAAGGCCTCTATCATACTTATGTCGATTTAGATTCAAGGCATATACTTTCCTAGCTACTAGTAAAAGATACTTTTTTTTTTAAAGAAGCAAAACAATAAAACATAGATCACATTAAATATATTAAATATATAAATTAAATATATATGCACTGGGTGCTGTCAATATGCTACATCTTTCTCTTCAAGCTGGAAAACTATGTTGCCCATAGAATAAGCATGCTAAGGGACAGGCTATAATATTAAAAATGTTCAGCAACTCAGCAGTGAACATCACTATTTGCATCTTTTAAACAACAGTTTTATTAGGTAAATGGAAGTATGTCTTTGGTTAAAACTTAGCCATCAGTAGTTTTTCTTCACTGTTCATGCTTATGCAACCACTACATTATAATACTTAAAGAAGGAGGACAGCACTTCCATAATAAAGAACCAAGAAAACTCTAATCAGCCACCTGTGAACATGATTTCTATCCTTCCTAGCTGGTGAAGTCAGCTGACCCCTTGCTAAATGAGATCATCAACACCCCACTTTAAAGAAGACAAGAAGATAATCTAGCCAATTACCGCCCTGACTCCAACCTCCCTTTTCTTAGTTAGACTATTGAGAAAGTAGTGACATTCAAGCCCTCACAACCTTTTTTTTCTGCCAATATTTGGATTAATCACAATCAAGTTTCAGATGAGGATGCAGCACAGAAAAGGCTCTGTTCAGCAAATGGATCAGCTACTTCATATGGCCTTAGGAAACAAACCAAACTCAGTACTCATACTGTTAGAACTCCGTTCGGTTTTCTGTGCATTGATAAATGATCACCACTGAAGTCAGTGAGAGCTTACCTGATTAAGTAGCGAGTGCAAGCTGAGAAAGTACATCAGGATTTGGCCTAATACACTATTGCTAACCTCAAGCATTCAGAAATCATGGATCAGTCTGCTAAAATTGTGAGACTCCTACTGTCAGACTCTCAAAATGTTCTATTCTGAAGGCCATCAGGGTAGGGAGATGATTTGTGATCCACAGGCAACAATTTGAGAACAATCATATCAAAGTAGTCCTGCAGGGGAAGTAGTGAAAGCTCCTTTACATGAGAGATTTAAAATTAGTTTAGACAATATGCTGATCTAGACCAAATATAGAAATAGAAAACAATCTTGCATCAGAAGGAGGATGGACTGAACAATCTGATGGGCCTTTTCCATCTCTAACATCTATGATTCAAAGCAAACTTGATGATGTCCACTACACAAAAATATCGCTATTGTTACTCTGCCAAAGGCAATGAGAGCTATGAAGATCTTCTGTGTTTGTCCTAGGTGTGCAAATTAAAATGCTGAGAATGTTCAGGATTCAGTCTTTTGTAAGTCACACATGTAAATTGTCCTGCCATGAGATATAGGCTCTGTCAATTAGCTAGCCCCCTATTCTGCTGATCTTGTTACTTGTTGCCAGACAACAATACACACCAAGTGAGATTTGGAGAAAAATAGACAAAAAGCTCTGGGAATTAATGCAAAAATATATATAAAGCCCTGCCTTCCTAGCACCCCAATTGGTGATTATTACAGTTATGAATGACAAATTACACAAAGGGAAAATTGAGTGTGTGCACAGAGCTAGTTACAATCTACAAGCTAGTTACAGAGGATATAGCACCATAATTTATTCGCCTGTGATATCATAATCAACCACTCATTAAATTGGGCAAAATGAGAAGGCTGATTAGAAAGGAGACACTTCATGTTTAATTGCAAATAACTGGGTTATTAGCAATGATGGAAAAGTGTAGGAATAAAATTGTAACCCCGTAGATTCATTCATAGCTTTGTTCATTCATACCCTTATTTGTGTCAACCTCTATATAGTATTATTATTAAAGTTGTTTCCAACCCTTCTTACCCAGAATATATAATCACCATCTCACAATTCTGTCTGTAATATTTGAACTCCTCTCAGCCAAACTCCATATTGTAAATGTAAAACCCCATTTTGACCAAATGTATTCCATCTTGTACAAAACTCTTTCTAAACTTTTAGATGAATAGGTAACCTTATTTGAACAAGGTGTGAATGGAGGGTGTATGTACGTGTGAATCAGAACCAAACTGCCAGCTTGTCCTGATGAAGTGTGGAGTCCACCCTAATGGCTGAAGAGTGCGAACACATTCCTAAAAAACAAAAGAAGAATCTACCCCAGAAAACAAAAGAAAAACTTAATCAAGACACCAAGAACGAGCTGAAAGTCACGTCTGCTATTGTCTGGCAATCAACGGTCACAGAGAAGCGACGCGACACAGCCAAACTCATAAGTTTGCACCGAAGTCAAAAACCTATAAAAAGACTGGGTGAGATTGCAAGGCTTTAGGGGGAGAGTAACATTCTGCACATCATCAAAGAAGAGTGTCGGTGCGCGCCCGACAAAGACTCCGCTCTTCTTGTGCCCAGCTTCCCTGGCCAGGTAGCTGCCATGAGCCACGAACTCCAGCAACGGACCCAAGCTACGACCTCAAGCCACAATCAGGACTGGTAGCTATATAACTACAGAACATTTCCTGGTGTGTTTGGGCGCACGCACGTGTTTGTGTGTGTACATAGGCTTAAGATAGTTATTAATTTAGTTTTTGGTAATAAATGCGGCATACTGCCTTTTCCCCTTGAAACAGTCCCGAGTGCTCTTTTTGCACAACAAAAGGAAATAAAGAAAATATACATGACAGAAAAATGAAGGTCTGATAAAATACTGATTTTTTTAAAAGTATACTAGAATATGCAAATAGATCTTTAATATGCAAGTAGAAAATATACAGTCTCAAAATTTTGTAATTGTTGTGAGAATGTGGAATCTACAAACTACAGCTGATTGTTCAATATCAGTTGAGGGCCACCTACCTCAATATACGTTCAGTGCATAGTAAATAAAGCACACAATGACAGGAAAGCCAGGTTAAGAGCTTACTTTTTCTAAATGTAGTCACAGTCTCTTCTTGTTTCCCAGTCAATTAAAGGGACTTCTTATCTAGAGATTAGTTATTGGGGTGGTATACATCTGACTTTTGAAGAGCATACTGACTTTCTTTGGATAAACTTACCCAACCCATTACACTTTACAAGCCCAGGGTTCTCCATTAGTACCATAAATGTGTCACTAGCATTTCTGTTGCTGTTCCTTTCATTTCAGCAGTCAATATTGTTTAATTGAAAGGCAGTATGGTCTAGTGGGTTGGGCACTACAGTGCACCTCAGGTAACCTGGGTTTTATTCCTGGCTGAGCCAGCTAAATGACTTTGGGCAAGTCATTTCACCTCAATGTGTCTTTGTTTCCCCTCTCCCCCTTTCTCTGTCTTGTCTACTGAGAATGTAAATTGTTTGAGGCAGGGACTCTCTCAGGCTGTATTTTTGCAGCTCCTAGCAGAAAGGGCCCATGGTCTTATAAACACCTACATGGATAACAGAAATTAGATAATAGAGGACTCTTCAATCTAGCAGGTGTAACAGGAGCCAATGGCTGGAAACTGAAATTAGACAAATTCATACTCAAAATAAGGTTCAAAATAAGGGAAATTAATAATTGAAAAAAACTACAAAAAGTTATGGTGGATTCTCCATCACTGCAAATTTTAAAATCAAGCTTGGAAGTTTTTCTAAAAGAGATGCTTAACTTCAAACAGGAATTAATTCAGGAAAATCCTATGACCTGTGTTATACAGGAGATCAGACTAGATTAATACAATGATCCTTTCTGTCTTTATAATCCGTGACTATTAAATTAAATAACACATTAATTATTAAATTAATAATTAAAATAAAATTAAATTAATAATTAATAATTAAAATAAAATTAAAATAAAAAATGAAATAAAATTAAAATAAAAATAATTAAAATAAAATAATTAAAATAATAATTAAAATTAAATTAAACAACACATTCTAGAGCTGCAAAGGATGGGACTACTTTGTTCTCTAGCAATAGCTACAACAACTTGCTTTTTAAAGTGCTCTTTTGCCTTCTCAAATGATCAAATATGTACATTAGCACTATACTGGCCTAGATGCATGCTTCCCTGAAACTGCCTAAGTGGTAGACCGAAACTGCAAAAGAATAAACAAAATGATGTGAGTGGTTGCTAGGCCTGATATTAGGCAAAGTCAAATAGGCCATACATGGAAAATAAGATTATTATTATGCTTTCTTGTTAGCATTTCCTTTATTTCTTTTCATAAGAAAACAAAAAGGGGAACAAGTTCCCAGTTTCAGGACAGATATAGTCTCTCTCAGTTATTAATCCTAAAATTCATCTAGTTAAATCCCACATAAACCCTTTGCTACCTAGTAGCCCATTTCTTGAGACTTAATTATACTCCAGGATGAAACCTTTTCCTCTTCTTATTTATACGCAGATAATTTTAATGAGGTAATTGTGTCTTAATTGATCGCAGCAGATTCTCCAATTGCAGAGCAACCGCTCAGCCTTGATTTGTCCTAATTCTTATCAGCTGAGACAACAAGTGGGGGAAGGGGAACTTTTCCTTCAGTATCTCCCTTACAAGCCTTGACATACACCTACCTTATTTACCTCAACAAAAAAGCACTTTGCTGTTATCCCAATCATTGTAAATTTCACATGCTCCACAGTTTCCTTTATCGGAAAGATTCAGGGGTCATTTGATGTGACCACCAGATTAACAGTCTGTATGATAAAAAAGCCAGACCTATTGACAACTAGGCATGATAGATTTTAGGACAGTGTATCAATAAAGATAGTAGTTATGGCTTGGAATGGGTTATGATGAAGGAAAGATTAGCATCATGGGGCATGGATGAGTAGGAGTCAACAAATCTTTTCCAAGAAATGCTAAAGGAAAGAATTGGAAAGGATGGCAAAAGGAGATAGCCAAACACTGGAGGGTTCATAGATTTTAACTCTGGAAAGGATTATGACCCAGATCCACCAGGATTTAGGCAACTAAACCCCAGATTTAGGTACCACTGTGATTCACAAAACCCCACTTGGCTGCCACCCGACCTTGTGGGTGCCTAAACTTACTTGGCATCTAAATTTTTGCTGTATAAATTTCCTCGGTGCCTAAGTTTCTGCCTCTAAGTCTGCACACAATGCCTGAATTTAGATGCTCTGATATTTATCTCAGGCATAAATTGCAGGAGGATTCTCAAACCAGGCGAGGTTAGGCGGTCCCTGCCAGTGTCAGCTGTGGAGCCCAATCCTGTAGCTATGCTCAGAGCATTAGTCATTGCAGCAGGAAGATAGATCCAGGATCTCCCACCTCTCAGGTGAGTGGCCTAATCACTGGACTATAGAATCATTCCCATTCTCTCACTCTGGCCAAATGACACTTTAAATATTTATCTAAAATAGAACAGTTTAAACAGGAGAGAGACAATGTACATCAGACTATATCTTAGCTCAGTGGGAGACCCTAGTTCAAATCCTTACCCTTCAACAGGCAGAGTGGGGAATTGAACCTCGGTCTGCACATTCTGGGAGAGTGCTTGTAACTCAGTTATAAAGGGGGCACTGCCTCCGCCAATGACTTAGGGGCCTAAATTGCTGATTCCAGGAGAGGGTTCTCACTTGTGGCTTACTCCTTGCAACCTGAGTTTAGGAACCTAGCTCTGTGAGAGGGGTGGAGGTTAAGACACCCCTTCTCTTGTCAGTATCTCCCGTTAGCTAGCTTAGTGGCTCCCCTCCTACTATGTTGGCTTTTGTGGATCTTAGATGCCTATTTCTTCTTTAGGAGCACCTAACTGAGGAATTGTGGATACCAGTAATTTTGTAGGCACCTTTGTCCCTTTGTCGATCTGGTCCCATAAGACTATCTAGTCTGACCTCTTGTATAACACCAGCCTCCATCCATTTACTCCTGTCTAGAGTACTCCTATGCTTGATTACAGGATCTATTTCAAGAAGGCATCCAGTCTTGACTAAAGGATTTCAAGAAATGGAGAATCTATCATTTCCCTTGGTAGTTTGTTCCAATAGTTAACCATCTTCACTGTAAAATTTTGTCCTTATTTCTATTTTGAAATTCCTATTGATTTCACCCCCAGCTCTGTGGGGATGAGAGAGAAAGCTGGTAGATGAAGAAGTCTGAAATGAGACAAAAAAGAGAACCTCTCAAGCTTCAATGAAGCATCAGTATTTGAGTAGAGATATGGGCCTGTCTGAAGAGGATAGAAAGTTTGATTGCCTATCACTAATTCAGAGGCCAATGCCACAATGTTAAAATGCTCAGTGATTTAGGCTCCCTCAGGTTTTGGGTGACCAATCTGAGATTCCTTGGGTATGATTCTTAGCAGTAGTGCCGATGACTTGACTTGTGGTACTCAACACTTTTGAAAAGGAGATATGTCAGTCTGAGCACTCAAAAATGAAACACAACAAATCAGTGGCCACTTCTGAAAATTTGACTGCAAGTCTGTATTGGTTTGTTGTGGGCCAGCTCCTAAAAATGACAAATAATGCCATGCAGCTAGTGGGTAGGAGAATGCCCTCCTGTTGCTCACATATTCCTGCATATCTAATTTCAACCACATATACTTGCAAATGAACACTAAATGAAGAGCTTTAAAAAAACTTTAATTTTTCCATTTATAAACTTTAACACTTTTTAAATTATCTGTGTTTTAGCAGTTAATAGAACTCAACAAAAACAACTGGTTTTCCATAACATTAATTAAAGGAGAATTAAGGTCAACTCTATTTTATATAACTGTCTCTACCAAGAAAAAACATTCCTCTTCATTAATCAAAAACATCCAGACCTGCTTTTTCTCTACTAATACAGGTATATATGAAGTGCCTAACATTTGTAACCAATCATTGCCTTCTCTAATGGCTATTTGGAGCCTTTATTGATTTGGGTAAATTTGCTTCTGCTAAGGTCAATAATGATAAATGACTCGTTCTGCATGAAGTGACTTGGTACTTTGAAATTAAATGATTGTAATTATCTGTAGTTATTCTGTAACTGCAACTGTTACTGTTGCTGACAAAATACCCATGTAATTGTGATAGGGACTTTTTTTCCTTTAAAAATTCTTGAATTAATTTAGAACTCTGAAAAAGAAAAGCAATGACCTGACTATACATTGTGATTGCCAAGTTCTGCATTAAACTCAGCCAGTTCTCCTCCATCTTGATCTGCAACACCTTTGCTATTCCCGACCCTAGCTTCCACTCAGCAAAGACTAGCAAACATACTAAATTACACCAGTTATGATTTTTTAATGTGGACGAAGGAGTTCTAGTAGCATGAGACCATCAAACTTACTTTTGCTTGTGACCTAAGTCAGGATATGCTTTTAGGTCTCCAGAGATGAAAGTTCACCAGCCCACTGTGCTTTTAAAGTCCCACGATTGAGACTTTTTGTGGGTTTACGTTGTGGATATATTTGAGGGGTATTTCCAACCCCAGGTTGCTATATGTTCATGGGCCACCCAGAAGCAACAAGAAAATACCTATTTTCCACAGCTTTTGCTACACTTCCATCTACAATACTATTTAATAGTGAATAATCTCTGACCAAAACACTACACACTTAGAACTCAGCTGGGATGTTGTATATATCAGACATAAATGAATGTTATAAAACCTAGAGCTGTGCAAAGGTGTCCAGTCATATTGAACAAATATTCCAAAGTTACAAATTTGTGTCACTTAAGATGGCATTTGTTGGGAAGAGTGCTGCTACTGCTAACAGTGAACAAGCCTCATTCATTAGGATCAGGTGGACCCAAGATCAATTGCTTGCATTTGCAATAGGCTGGGCAGGGAGAGGAATTAGCTGATAAACCCTGATCCTTCAGTCTCTGCATATGTTTCTAACTGATTTAAATTGATTTTTACAGCATTGAATCTGATGGAAGCTGTGTGTTAATTCTATGAGGATGTATTTGATATTATTATATCTGGGACTTGTAAAAGGGCAGAAGATAAAGACATTTTTATATTCAGCCTGGACCAAATGACACAAAACCTAGCAGTTTTGTTTTGCAGGAGTTCATGCAAGATCTGTTCAGTTCATGTGAATTAGCATCTCCTGACTTATATTGTGTATTCTGAGTTGGAATGTGGAATTCAGCTAAAAACCAAGTTTTGCCTACTTAAGAGCTACAGCCATTCTAAACAGTTCAAATTCAGTGGCAACTCAGACAAGTATAACAAAATGTATTTTTTTCAGATCTTTCAAAAATCCTGGACGAAATATCAGTTTTGTAATGAGTAGGATAGAAGAGTTCCAGCTGGACTGGGGTTTTCTTTTTCAATGTTTAATATAGCATGAAAAACAGAAATTGCAAAAGAGAAAGTAGAGTACAGTAGATCCCACTGCTTGGGTTCCGCTTTCATGGGAAGAAACAAAGAATATGTGATGGCATGTCTGACTCAGATCTTGTCTTGCTGCTGATGTAGTCATGTGTACCTATGCAAAGTGAATTAGACTACCCAATCAGAATGGAAGCTTTTTATGCCTTGTCTACATTCCTGTTTTCAGGGCTGTACGTGACTGCACAAAGGACAAGATGGTAGACAATCAGGCTTGTACTCATCCCCTAGAATCTGTGTATCCATTCCTATATTCTGTTGGTTATCTCAGCTGAGGAAAGCAGCAATAAGCCTTTTCTCATTCATCTTACATTGAAGAAACTATTAAAAGAGCAAGAACTGCTGTAAGTCCAAGAACTAAAGATCTTAAAACAGGTGTAACTACTTGTAGGCATCTAATTCATATAAAACAATCTCCCAAGAGTCCCAAGTAATGGACTCACAGAGAAACAGAGTTCAGAAAAGAATTAGGTAAGTCATGAAAGATAAGTCCATCAATTAGGTAAGGTGGTCAGAGACACAGCCCCATCCGCTGGGTGTCCCTAAACCTCTGACTACCGGAAACTGGGACTGGATGACAGGGGATGGATCACTCGATAAATTATCCTGTTCTGTTCACTCCCTCTGAAGAAATTGGCACCGGTCACTATTGGAAGACAGGATATTGGAATAGATGGACCATTGGTCTGAACTAGTATGGCCATTCTTATATTCTTACGTTCCTGTATAATCAAAGATTTCCACAAAAAAAAATTACTCTTAACAGGGGTAAAGCGGGGGGGGGTGGATTTGGTTTATACACTTTATTGCTTATTTCTGATGTATAAAGAAGGCATCCTGGATATGTTTCTTCCCTTTATAAAATGTTTCTATTTGTTCTTTACTTTGGAGCCAATAGGAGTGTTGTCTTGTCTCCCTGTTTCACAAAGGACAAAGAGAAACAGAGGAGATGAAATCCTGGATCCCCTGAAGTCAATGGCAAAATTCCCTCTGACTTCCATAGGGCCAGGATTTCACCCATAGTTCCTCCTACAAAGGGCGTAAAGTCTAAATGTATTAGTGATCAGACAAGTGGGGTTGAAAAAAGTAGGAAGGGATTGGAAAGGAAGGACAAGGGTTCAGACAAATAGGATTGCAATTTGAACACAATGCACATCATGGTTGGTTAAATTCGTTTAAAGGAGCATAAAAGATATGAAGATGGTTATTTGTGTATCAGACAAAATGCACAGCTGTTTGTATGCCACTGCTGGTTAATCTGCAGAACCCCATATCCTATGTGTTTACTAAGGGATTGATCCAGTGCTCTGGATAAAGTCAATGGGAGTTTTTCCATTGACTTCAAAGGACATTGAATCAGGCACTAAAGACCTGGTAAGGACACAAAATATGATTTGGTGTACTTTAGTAGAGTGTGTGTGTGTGTGTGTATATTTGCTGTACTATTCTATTCTTCCATCCCCGGTCCTATCCCTGGTATAAGTATACAGTATTGACATAATAATAAGCACTGTTCTAATTAACCCATACCTGCTGAACTCTCAGTATAACAAAATGCCATAGCACTTGCACAATGAGAAAGCATATTGAATTGAATCTGTGAGTTTGTTGGAATTCACCCTCCATTTTAAAGAACAGGCTGATGTTGTTCAGAAGGCTAAAACAGTTTCACGTAATTTTCTCCTAAAGAAACAGTGCTTGGCTAAATTGGAGCAGACAATCCTTGAAAACAATACTGTGACTTTCTTGTTTGCTGCTATTAAGGGTCAGGGAATAAGTAGGGGCTATAGTGCATAACTAATATATATACATTATGATTTTTCCATCTAAATATAAATCATATACTGAAGTGTCACATAAATGAATAAGGCACATGCTTTTCATATCCATTCAAATTTGAAGAAAATGAAATACGTTTGCCAGTATCAACTCACCCCAGTAGACAGTAATCCACATCAGAAGAAACACTTAATTGAGCCCATTTGGCAGTCGCCACTCAGCGGGGGCCTTGTAATGAAATAACATGTAATAACATACCTCTCATCTCTACAGATGGTGTCCCTCCAGGTCAAGGTTGAGGTCATTGGAAGGACAAGGTTGGGGAGCTTATGGTCTAGCTGCTGTCACAGCATCAAATTGTACCTAGGGTAAAAGGGTAAAATTCATTTTACAGGCTATTTTCTAACCTTTCACTCTCTCAAAGGCATGTTTGTGCTATTTCCTTACAAAGAAATTCAGTAGATGATGAGAAAAGTCTCTTTAAAATGACAACAGGACATTATCACTGGAAATGTCTCATGAAAATGACTCAATTTTGCATATTAGTATCTCATAACACTAGAGTTTGAAACTAATCCCACTGAATGAGCTCATGACTCCTTATAAATTGCTACACAATGTCTTTTCACGTTAACAAAAGAGAGTCACTATAGACTTGCCACAGGCTGCAAAATGCTGAATGCTTCACAGGAGATGTTCAGCTCCATGCAGAATTGGACCATGGTTAGCCAGGGTATTCAGAGTTACAAGGATTAGGTAGTGAATACAACTGAACTTCATAGTTATGTTCTATGATTCTATAATACGTTAATAAAATATCTTCATAGCAAAATAAATAATTGGCAAGAAAAATCCTGTAACCAGATATGAATTGGTGAGTCCTTATAAAGGGTCAATGAGATTCTATGTGGAAACAAGGATCCACCCATGCCAATCCAGTTGGAGGACATGATTTGTGAAGTAGCCATAAATGGAATGGTCATAGTCTTTTAATTATCTTCCTCACTGGGAAATCAGGACAGAACTTTGCTGTGTGCTGGATTTAGGGCTGGTTCACATTGACCGTGCGATTTGGCGGCAGTCGATGGGAGTTACTCAAACAACGCAGAGTAGTTTGCATAACTCACGTCGATTGCTCTGCTTCCCTTCTGTGCACTGTTTACATTGCGCTGAGACGATGGGAACAGCGTTCCCGTCAGCTCAGTGCTACGCTACTTGAGGGGGTGAACTTACTCAGTCGACTTCCTGATCGATTGAGCGGGTCTCGCTGACAGCTCAATCGATATAGAAAGATCGATATGGCGGTGGCAAATTTGCCGCCGTCAGTATAAAAGTAGCCTTAGAAAATGAGAGAAACAGAATCATCTCCTGATTTAAGACTAATTTTCTTTCTTGTAATAATTGAATCATACTTAGGTGAAAAAAGGTGATATCCATACCCTGTAATGAAACATGTAAAAGAAAAAGAAAATCATATTAAGTGCCACTTGACCCCAGCTGTACTAAATAATTATACTATGGAGAAAGTTGCGTTAATGAGAAAAAAACATACAGATATCATTACATCATGAAGTACAATGAGCTAGATAAAAATATAGGTGAGTTTAACTTTTATACATTTAATTGTTTTTTGCAGTTTCAAGATTCTTTATCAGAAAGACTTTGAAAGTGATCTATATATCTACAGCTGATGAAATCTGATCAGATCCCCAGCTGGTGTAAATTGGCATAGACCCGCTGAAGCCAACAGATCTATGCTTTCAGATTCTTAATTCACCTGAAGTTTCTAATACCATACCGTGAGTTTCCTCACAGAAAGAAATCAACAGTCATTCTTTCAAAACTTTAAGTTTGGATATATCATTCTTTTCTTTGAGGAACTCATAGTATCGTACACTGAGCAAACATAATCAAGAACTGCATGCGTGGCAATCCAGTGGTCTACTTTGGGTGTCAAGGTTATGCCTTTCTTGACTGAAGCAGGGAGGGCAAGAGAACAGGAGACAGTGCCATTTAGCATTGCTTTCCTAGAGCAACTTTCTTTAGCTAATACCTGGAGCTACGTTAATGGGTTTGTAAAGGTATCATACATACCCTTGTTCATACAGTGCACATAAGTTCCAGTACTCATTAGTGCTCCCTACAGTCTCAGTACCAGACTGAGCAGCAAATACCCATGTGAGTTGTCCCAAAGCAAGTAAGAGTTGTCAAATGAGGCCTTCAGTAAACTGTATTTATATATATTTGTCAGTGAGGGAAGGGATGAAGAACAAGGAACTCTTCACAACCCACAAATGAAATTGAATATTAATGTGTGTAACTCTCAATTGTTTTAGTTTAAACCCCACATTTTTGGACTCTCTAAGTGACATATTATATCTATTTATCAATCATCAACATAACAGTTTTGGTTTTCATATGAATAAAGTATCTTCTTATTGGATGTGGAGCTTGCCAAGCCAATTTGTGGCAGTATAATAGCCTGACGTGGAGTTTCACCTGTCTTGAAAACATAATGATATTGTAAATGGACTCAGATTACAGCATAAGAGTCTGAGAAGGAAGGAAGGTGAATTTAAATTTAAATGTTTTAGTATCATTAATGGGTGGCATCCATACGAGATAACATGCACCCTTCATGAAGGATGAGGCAGATTGGCTGGGTCAGTTGTCTGAACTGTGCATTACTGCTGCCCATGCTGCACCCATAGTGGTAAATGGAAAATTTCACACTCCAAATGTCAATCTGAAAACTTGCACGAACACTGATTATCAGATTTGCATTTAAAAGGTTAATATTTTGTTTGCGGAGTTATGCTTTCTGTTGAGGTGACCAGCCAGTTCATTGTAGATAATAGTAGAGAACAATCCATTGCTTGCTATTTTCTTCCATTTTAGCTAACACATGTAACTATAATACACCTGTACCTAAGGATAATTTTATATAATCCAGGTGATATCTCAATTTATAGAAATAATTAGAGTAAATTAGATTATAGGGAGGTTTAATTAACCAAGCACAGTTTTGAATTAAAGTCCATTTTCTGTGGAAATTGGAAAAGCCTAAGTAATTCTTTACTTCATTATATCATAATTTAACGTCATACATAATGGGGATTACGTTAGTAAACATGAACAAGGAAGATAGACATCCATACTCTATGACCCAAGATTTAGCTAGTGCAAAGACATGCTGTTGCTTTTTTGAAAAAAAATGAAACAGTTTTAGGGTGGTCAGGGAAATGTCCTATGTCTTTCTTGAATAGGTAAAAAGTACACTGAACCAGTATTTGCCTGACTCCATAGAACAGTCAGGCTTCTTTAACCTACTTCCACAGTAGAGTAAAGTACTCTTAGCATAATTATTACTTTTTCCATATAATTGAAATATACACATAATTTATTACCAATACTGAAAAATCCATGGTGAGATGTTTAATTCAACACCACTTTATAAAAGTGTCTAATCATGATTAATTGAACTGGTATTTGAAATTTCATTAAATATGGTGATTTAATTTGGGTTAATGTGGATGAAATCTTGTAATTTGATAGGAATTTAGAACAAATTAATGTCCATGTATTGCATAGAGTTATTTATTACACAAAGACCCGCTTTTGCTTCTAAATTGACTCTCAGACTTAAATTTTCACCATGTGAATTCCACCATCAGTAAAACATCACAAGAAAAGTCACAGGTGTTACACGGTATGAAGTACAAGGTCACAGTGCACACAACTCCCAGTGTTCCCCACCGTTTTAGTATCAAATTGAGCAGAACGTATCCATGTGAATAATCCCAATGTGATTCAGGGTTGCCAAAGGAAACCTTCAGTAAACTATTTAAAATGCTTTTGTCAAGAGTATAATGCATAGCACAGTGATGAGTAAAATGGATATTTTTGTTGGGAGGTAGTTGTAACAGTACTAGGACGAGACATAGAAGAGAGAAGAAGAGGGTATGGGATTGGAGAGTGGGAGGAGAATGAAAATGAAAAGATCATGGCAGGGATAGAGAAATGGAGATAGGGAGGTGAAAAAGAGGATGCAGTGGTCAAAAATCACCAAGAGATCCCAGCTGGGGAAGTGGCACGTTCAGATTATATTTTTCTGTGCTGCAAACATCATGTATTCCATTTACATTAAAACAATATGCTCAAAAACTTATTGATCACATCCTTAGCTGGTGTAAATTATTGTGGCTCCAATAAGGTCAGGAACTATTTAGGATCTAGCATTAAATTCTCACAAGTTAAATTATAAACGATTTTGTAAAATACTAGTAGTTTCTGGGAACAGTCTAAGAGTTTCACAAAATCAGACAACAGTCTGAATATTCACAGCATATTGTAAATATTGCGTATATCTTATAGAAGTCTAGTAAATACCATAACTCACTCACTCTCACCGTATAGATTTAAATTTTTTGTGACAGGATGTGCCATGACGAAAGATCAGACATGGACAGAAAACAATTGTATTTTCTACTGTTGGGATGAAATCTTGGCCCCACAGAAATCAATGGCAAAACTCCCATTGACTTCACTAGGGCTAGAATTTCACCCTTGCTTTCCTTCGTTTATGAAACTCCTATTAAGCATCCTCCAAAGTGACTTCACATGTTTAATCTGATTTAGAAAAAATTAACTAAAACTTTTTCTGAACTAAACTGATTCCGGGAAATACATCTTTTTGGTCACTGGTAACTTCTTGCAACAATGGCTTGTATTTTATTATTAGTATTTGTACTGAAACTTGACTCTTCATCATAATCATCCCAAAATAATTTGCTCTTCTGTGTAAGAATCATCAATAGTTCCAATTCTGCAATAAAACATTAAAGGGATAGTGTCTGAAATAGTTCGGTCAGGCAGGAAATTTGAATCCAGTGTATTTTTGAATTATTTCCTTTATTAAAAATTGCTTCCTCCCAACCAATAGGCTTGCATCTCACTTTCAATTTGGCTCCTTTACTCAATGATGTCATCTTGTGGAAGTCTCTATAACCCACAGGAAATGCCAGCAAAGTACTTGACTGTAAAAAATAAATTAAATGTTCCTGTTTTTTTTTAAAAAGTTGAGTTTTTACATTACTTACTGTGGATCATTTCCTCAACTGGAGTAAAATGGAATAGCATAACTAATTTCAATAGAGTAGTGCTCATTTACATTAGCTGAGGATCTGGCCCTAGAGTATATATGTAAAAAGGCAGAGAAATTATGGGACCGATTTTGCCACCCTTGCTCATATTCTGTAGTACCTTACTAATCAAGCAATTCAATTGAAATCAGTAGAGTCACTCACAGATAAAGGCGCTACTAACTATGAGGAAAGATCTGGCCCCTGAGAAAGTATTGTCCAGATTGCTTTCATTTTAATGACTAGGAAATTCCTTCCACATATCCATGTACACATTTTGGGAAACTGAGTATTGTCCACTAAAGTTACAAGATTTATGACTGATGTCCAGTCCAATTTAATTAAGAAGAAATTGTTTAAAAATTGTTTCTCTGCCTTTAAAATTAAAACCAGATGCAATAAAAAAGCTCTCAATTGACACAGCTTCTGATGAATGGCGATATACTTAAAATTTAAATAAGAAAACCTTATTAAATACATATTTACTATTTAACAAGGATCTTTTAAAAATAATAAGCACAATTTGCCTGTATAATACTCCTTATAGACTGTTGTAGGGGAACTCCATGCAGTAACTCAGAGCTAAAATTCAACAGAGCTTTGACCCTTCAGGTCTGCAACCAAGGTTAGATTATTATGCCAAAAAGTTTTCAACCTAGGGTCACAGCACAGCCTCAGACCCTGTTCCTAACTAGAGAGAGGTTCCAACCCCATCCCAAATCCCATCACTCAGCCAATACTTCTGAGACAGTATATGCTATATCTGCAAGGTCTGTATTGCATAGCATCTGGGTTGACCACAATAAGAGAGTGTCTTCGTGGTTTCAGATATGTGAGATATGAAATTCCTGATCAGCTCCAAATTTCTGATCTTTTTAATGTGAATTTTAATGTGAATTTAAGTTGTTTGGGTCAAACTGTACCCTGATTTAAGCACTTTGAAATGAAGTCAGTAGAAGATGGACATGTTACATCTGAGTGTAGTATTTATCTCTCTATTTCCTCAGGTGTTGAATTTTGAATGTATACCTCAGCCTGCTCAGTTAAATGACTGAAAAGTGTATTCTTAGCAGATATCTAACAGATCATACATGTACCGTGTTAATATTTTTTCTACCTTGAATTGTTAAAATAACTAATAAATTATTCAATAGGGGTGAAATTCTTCTCTTCCTGCTCAAAAGACCAAATAATTGTGGTTTGTATAAGGAGATGGATGATATTTTCAAAATAAAAAATTAGGACTTTTTTTTTGGAAACATGGTCTCGAAACACACAAAAGAATAGTAGTAATAATAATAATGCCTAGCTCTTATACCCTTACTTTTCTATTAAGGTGTGCTGGTGTTGCTACTACAAGCTTCTGACTCATGCATGACTCCAAGATATTTCTTGAAGTGGAAGATATTTCCCAGTATCTGAGGGTGGGATTTTCAAAAGAATCTAACACTGGTCTAACTCTGCTTCAGTGGGTGCAGAGCTAGGCTAATGGGTTGCTTTTGAAAATCCCAGCCACAGTGTTCTGAATGACTATATTCTGAAACACTGAATAATTGTCATTAACAGTCACCTTGAGCAAATGATACCTTTGAAAGTGTCAGTGCAGATTTGACTTTTCCTCTTCATTCCAAATACTGTTCATTACAATGAACACTCATTCCCCTGGACTATGTATTCCTGGCAAACACAGAACAAATTCTTACCTTCTTGGTATTTTCAGAAAAAGTCATCTCAGAATCAAAATGGTTAAAGATCTCAACCCAGCATCAGTTCATAGATTTATCATTCACTTACTAGTCAAGTATCAAAAGTGTCTAAATGACTTAGGAGCCTAACTCCCCAAGTTAATGAGACTTTTCCTCCTAAGTTACTAGGTGCTTCTGGAAATCCCACTCTTATGCACCTAACTATGGACTTTGGAGTTTACTTTTAGGCTCCTATTATTGAAATATTAGTCTTTATATTAGTACAGCAATACATCCTGCACGAAAATTTTTGAAAGCTTTTATTGATGAAATTAAAACTAAACAAAGGTTTACAGAGTTCAACCCCCCCCCCCCCCCCCCAAAACAAGCAGTCCTTTGGACTGCAGTGCAACCCTTGACAGGCTCTTTTCCAGTGGGACAAGGTTTTGTTTTCCTGTACCTCTGTGATTCTTTGGCAGGATTTTTGAGCCCCTGGATCTGATCAGCCATCCCAGTGGACCTACCTATTTGGCATCACTGGACAGAACTGCAGGTATGCAAAGACAATCCCCTTGGCCGCGAAACTCAGCTGCTTCACCTGAAGACCCCAACCACAGAGCATAAGTGGCAATAAGAAGTGGGGGGGAGGGAGAGTGCGAGGGGGGCTGCGGAAACTAGATGAATTTAGCGGTGACTAGTCTGGTTTTAAGCACCACCAGCATCCTTACAACCACACAGATTTTGATATGCACAGAGAAAGTTAAGGCATTAAATTGTGTATTTTAATCTCTTTAAGAATTTCTTGTTAATGACTTTAAATGCATTTATTTTTATAACAGCTGAGGAAGCTAGGCATCTAATTTCCAATGAATATCAATGGAATTTGCAATCCTAACTCCTTTAGCAACATTTGGAAATCTCATCTGTAGTTTTCTCACTGAAGAAAACTCATCCCTGTTTAGAGGTCCAACATCTAGGCCTGTGCATTGGATTGGGAGTGGAACTCCCTTGGACTACAAGATGAGATTTAATCATATTAGTACAGCTAAAATACATACTACAATGTATCACTTGCTCTTAAATGAATGTGACGGTGCTCCAATGGCCCCAAAGAGTGAAAGTAAAGCTATTGTAAGATGTTTGGAATCATTAGTGTAGAATATGATCATATATCTTTATGAAGGGATTAGGAAATTGAAGAACTGTTCACCAAGAATGTGTGGGGACTTTTACAAAATATTGACTTTGTTTTTATTTTGTTCTTAAATAAAGGTGCTGTACTAGCTAAGAAATATCTGAATTTAATTGGGAAGTTCAGGCACTTACTTTGCAAATCACATACCAGGTAATTGTTCCATAATACATTGTGGCAGTGCCATTGAGGGCAGACTGTCAGCAGAGATGCCAACCTCTGCTATTCTAGATAAGTGACAAATCATTGACAGCAAGTTTCTGGATCTCTTTGCACTGGGTGGTTACTGCTGAAGGGAGGGAAGACCAGAGGAAGAACTGTAGAGATCTGAGGAGGTAGATGCTGCTAGATTAATGACGGACATTGTCAGCACTGAACTATGGGGATGACTGCAAAAGCTTCACAGACTCACCCCACTAGTGGGTGTTGCTATGGGGACCATCTCAGAGATGTCACATAAAAAGGCATGGGAAAAGACAGATGAACAACAAAAGGAAATAAAGAATATGAATGCCATAGCAATATGAAGACACAGCCTTCCTACACAACAAAAATATTTTACCATCTGCTATGGAGAAATATGAAGAAATAAAAAAGGGAGAGGGAGCTAAAGCGAATTGTTGTAAAACAAATTACATAAGGAAATAGCACCACTTGATTTTTGTGAATGTTGGATTTAAACATTATTGTTTATTATTAAAAGAATGGGCTTTTAGATATGAAAGGCAATCAGCTTGTGAATCTCAGCATCATTTTAAGAAAGAAAAGGAGTATTTGTAGCATGGAATTAATATTGATTAACTCTTTATTAGGTGCATGCACAATCTACAATAAAACACATTTAATCAATGAATCTAAGTTGACACAACTTCAGTTGAAAAGCTCTCCAAATTGCAAAAAACAAAACAAAACCAGGCATTGCTCAACTTACTTTACGTTTCTCCACTTTCATCATGTACCTAACTTTAAGTACATAAGTAATCCCACTGAAGTTCGGAGAAATTAGGCAAAGGCAGATGTACTCTGCTGAACTGGAGGGCAGATGAACTAGCTGAATCGTCTTCAGAGGTAGCACAGTATAGTGTGTGCACTGCAATAATCTAGTCTGGAGATGACAGTGTCAAGGATAACTGTGGTGAGGGCCACATGAGGAAGAAATGTTCAAAATGTCATTGCCAGATGTAAATGTAAAAAAACCTCTTTTGGCGACTGCTACTATTTGGACTTCCAGGAGCAGCTGTGAATCCAGTAAGACCCCTACATTGCTATCTTTCATCATAACAACAGACCAAAATCACCTTAGTTGAAAGGGCAGATATTTATTTATTGCCATTTCCTGTGATTGCTTCTGTCTGCCTAACAGCACCACCCTCACTGTGTTTGGATTGAGATTCAGCCAGCTAGATCTCATTCAGGCTCAAAACTTGTTAATGTTGGGAGAATGTGAAGCAAATAAGATGAAACACTAAATAATTAGTTATCTACTAGTTATTTATAAATTAGTTAGTTATCTAATTATTTAGTCTTCCACCTTATTTGCTTCACATTCTTCCGATAGTTAAGACACTGTGAAAGTTGAGTAATTGCATCATCTGGGTCCAAATAAACAACTGTAGCATCATTTTTTCTGTGTCTTCACTATATTGTTAACATTGTTAACCATCTCACTGATATTCTCTATCTTCCCCTGGAGCTTTATATCAGCTTATTATTCACATACACATTACTTCATTGTTAGTATGTTTTGGGATGTGCCCAAGAATTTCTGGTAACTTGTGCAGATTCTCCTTTCAACTTGTGCACTAGAACTACATTATTTCTGCAGCATTAGACCTTTATGCACCAGCATAAATGCTCTGAAGATCTGGCCCACAGTGTTTTAATCAGCTACTGAAAACCTTGCATTTGTTACTTGGGATCACAAGTATGTTGGAAGTCGTAACAAACAAAACATGGCAGCAACTGTGCAACCAATGGAAATAAATTGCAAAGTAAGTAAACAATTCATATTCCAAGGAGAAGCAAGTGCCCATAAACATATATGCTTTGGAAAAGTACCATATAAACAACAGACTAAAATTCAAAGACCAGAAACCTTCCTGAAGACATTTTAAACTATACTGATGAGAAAGATTTTATATTTATTGCCTGACCCTGCAAATGCTTACTACCAAGGATTGTCTCTTGGAATCAGTTCTCTACCCCCTCAGCAAAGGGATTTGAGAAAGACCAAAATCCCTGAGATACTTCCATTCTGCAGCAGATATGGCAGAGAATCTGGGCACAAGTACCTTCAGGGATTGTCCATAAATAGGACATAAATATGTTCATAAATATGGACAATCCAAAGCAAAAAGTTCCATGCTTTTTCTCTATGTTTACACACTCACTAACACACAGACAAATGCACTGTTGAAAACAGTGAAGAAAAATATGAGCTTACAGAAACTAGCAAGAACTCTGTGGGATATGTTACATTTTACTGTAGTACCAAGAAACTTTTGTTAGAATTTTTAAATACACCAGAGTGTTACCAGCTTTCATGATTTTATCATGATAATTCGTATTTGGTATTTTTATAGCCCCAGTTTCTGGAGTTGTTAATGTGGGAGTCTCAGTTTTTGCTAAAAATATAAGTTACTAGCTCTAATGGTTGTGGAAAAAAGCATGAAAATGGGACTCTAGTGTTTTCCAAGGGCTCAAAATCCAGAAAGTAAATAAAAGAAGCCCAAATACATTATTTTGTAAAAATCTCATAATTTTTAAGTCAATCTGGTGATTTTTGGGGAGTCTGACTCATGAGTCATGATTGTTGAATATTTGGGGTTGAAAATGCTTGTTGAACTGGAAGGAACCTCTATGGATCATCTAGTCCAGTGTCCTGAACTGAGGCAGGATTAATTATTATTTTCCTGTTAGGTGTGTGTCTAACCTATTGTTAAAAACCTCCAATGTGGAGATTCCATAACCTCCGTAGGTAATTTGTTCCAGGGTTTAAATATTCTTACAGTTATGAAGATTTTCCTAATGTCTAACCTAAATATTCCTTGCTGCAAATTAAGCACATTACTTCTTGTCCTGTTCTCAGTAGAGAAATAGAACAATTTATCATCTTTCTTTTTATAACAACCTTTTAAGTATTTAAAGATTGTTATCAGGTCTCCTCTCAGCCTTCTCTTCTCCAGACTAAACAAACCCTTTTTTCCAATCTTTCCTCGTAGGGTCATGTTTTCTAGAACTTTAATAATTTTTGTTGCTCTCCTCTGGACTTTCTTCATTTTGTCCATATCTTTCATGAAGTGTGGTGCCCAGAACTGGACACAGTACACCTGCTGAGGCCTTATCAGTGCTGAGTAGAGTGGAAGAATTACTTCTTGAGTCTTGCTTACAACACTCCTGTTAGTGCATCCCAGAATGATGTTAGCTTTTTTTGCAATAATATTACATTGTTGACTGATATTGAGTTTCTGATCCATCGTAACCCTCTGATCCTTTCCTGAAGTACTCCTTCCTATGTAGTCATTTGCCATTTTGTATTTGTGCAATTCATTATTCCTTTCTAAGTGTAGTACTTTGTATTTGTCCTTATTGGATTTCATCCTGTTAATGTTAGATCATTTCTCCAGTTTCTGAAGATCATATGAATTCTAATCCTGTCCTCCAAAGTGCTTGCAATCCCTCCCAGTTTGGCACCATCCACAAGCTTTATAAGTGTTCTCTATGTGCTATTATCTAAGCCATTTATGAGAATATTGAAAAGAATTGAACCCAAGACAGATCTCTGGGGGACTCCACTCAATATGCCTTTCTAGAGTGTTTGTGAACTTCTGATAAATACTCTCTGGGTACATTTTTCCAACCAGTTATGCACTCTCCTTATAGAAGGCTCATTTAGGCTATATTTATCTAGTTTGTTTATGAGAAGTTCATGTGAGACAATATAAAAAGCCTTACTAAAGTTGAGATATATGACATCTACTGCTTCCCCACTATCCACAAGACTTTTTACCCAGTCAAAGGATATTAGCTTGGTTTGAGATGATCTGTTCTTGACAAATCCATGTTCACTGTTACTTTTCACCTTATTTTCTTCTAGGTAGCTACAAATTGGTTATTTGATTATTTGTTCCATTATCTTTTGGGGTATTAAAATTAAACTGACTGGTCTGTAATTCCCTGGGTTGTCCTTATTCCTCTTTTTTATAGATTGGTACTATATTTGTTCTTTTCCAGTCCTCTAGGATATGTCGCATCCTCCATGAGTTCTTAAACATAATCACTAATAGTTTAGAGATCTCTTCAGTATTCTAGGATGTATTTCATTATGCCCTGGAGATTTGAAGACATCAAACTTGTTTAAGTAATTCTTAACTTGTTCTTTTCCTATTTTAGTCTTAGATCCGAACCTATTTACACAGATGTTCACTATGTTAGTCATCCAACCACAGCTAACTTTCTTTTTAAAATTGACAGAAAAAAATACATTTAACACTTAGGCCATTGCTGCATTTTCTGTTATTGTCTTTCCTTCCTCACTGAGTAATGGGCCAACCCTGTCATTGGTCTTCCTCTTGCTTCTAATGTATTGATAAAATGTTTTCTTGTTATCCTCTCTGTCCCTAGTTAGTTTAATCCCATTTTTTGCCTTGTTGGCCTTTCTAATTTTGTCCCTACATGCTTGTGTTGTGTTTTTATATTCATCCTTTGTAATTTGACCTAGTTTCCACTTTTTGAATGATTCTTTTTTCAGCTTCAGTTCATTGAAGATCTCTTACCACGGTGGTCTCTTACCATACTTCTTATCTTTGCATTGGGGTAGTTTACTCTTGTGACCTTATTAATATCTCTTTAAAACACTGCCAGATCTCCTGAACTCTTTTTTCCCTTAAACTTGCTTGCCACAGGATCCTACCTACCAATTCTTTGAGTTTGCCTTCTTGAAATCCATATCTTTATTCTGCTGGTTTCCCTCCTACCATACTTTAGAATCACGAACTCTGTCATTTCATGATCACTTCTCCCAAGTTGCCTTCCACCTTCAAATTCTCAACCAGTTCTCTCTTCGAGTGATTGCTCATATGCATTCCAATTTAGGTGTGTGCGCGCCATTTGCCCCTTTTCAGCGGCGGGGGGGAATTCGGCGGCGGGCACTGCCCCCCCCCACGGAACCCCACCGCCGCCGTGAAACCACGCCGCCACCGAATTCTCGCCAAATTCCCCCCCGCCACCAGGGCCACCATCAGGCCCTTGGCAGAAAAAAGGTTCCCCACCCCTGGTATACAGACATGTAAAATGTTCATTGGATTTCCCCTCCTACTCGCTCTAGTCTCTTTTTTGTCCTTGCTGTGATTGCCCATGTTCCCCCCAGATTCCCTTCACCCAGTTCTCCATGTTTTGTACTTACTTGTGGGCTTTTGTGGTCTGCTCCCGCTGAACCTAGTTTAACGTCTGACTCACTAGGTTAGCCAGTCTGTATCCAAAGATACGCTTCCCCTTCCTTGAGAGGTGGACCCTATCTCTGCTCAGCAGTCCTTGGAACAGCATCTGATGGTTGAGGAAGCTGAAGTCATCCTAATGACACAATCTGTGCAGCCATGCATTCACTTCCAGGAAGTGTCCATCTCTGCCTGAGCCCCTACTCTTGACCAGAAGTATTGACGAGAATACCACTGTGCCCCCAACTCCTTTAACCTCACTCCTAGAACCCTGAAGTAACTTCTGATCAGCTCAGGGTCATATCTTGCAATATCATTAGTGCCCACATGGATGAGAAACATGGAGTAGTAGTGAGAGGATGATCCTCAGCAATCCTTCTATAATGACTCACTTACAAGCCCCTGACAGGCAGTACATCTCCTAGGATGCCAGGTCAGGCCAGCAGATGGATGCCTCCATCCCCCTCAGAAGGGAGTCATCAACCACCACCACCCCTTCGTTTCTCTTTGGAGTGGTGGTCGTGATCTTTCCAGTCTTGGGGATACATGACTTCTCCTCTCCCATCTTTGGGAGAGATTCCTCCTCCTTGGTTGACAAGGCAGCAAACTGTATTTTTATCTCTATGGAGGATGTGGGTGGACAGGGGTGGAACTCTGCCTGCTGCCAGAAGTAACCAACAGCCATCTTTCTCCCTGTGAAGGAGCCATTTCCTCTTCCCCAGTGGTGCTACTGCCTCACCCTCAGAAGTCTCCATATGTATATAATTAATGAAGTCCTTGTGTGCACAGATGCTCCTCTGCATATCTACTAATAAAACCTAATCCCAGATTAGTCAGCAATAGTGTCAAGACAATTATTTACTATTTTTATTCTGCCCTAGGTGTGCATGGGGCTTTACAGACACATACAAGACTAGCCTCTACTTTTAGGATCCTACAGTATAGCACCCTAATCTTGCAATGTGTAGGCCCAGTCCCATTAAAGTCAATTTAACCCTGTCCTTCTGCTAATCCAGCCCACTATGTGAGCTTGTGCCTTCAAATGTTGGGCCTTTTGGTGAAATAGGGAGGGAGGCAGCTGGTACTGCTGTGCCTGTGCTTTAGGCACTTTTTCCAACCAACAGCATTCTGAACAAGGAGGAACAGAGGTCAGGAAGGAGTTTGTTTGAAATGAGTGAAGAGGAGATGGGAAGCAGTTGTGCACTATCACTTCTGATCTGTGTATATCCTAGTGAATAATACATGCCAGAAAATCTTATTCTCCCCTTCCACCAAGTTTTCCATGAGATGGTAGTACAACACTGCATACTGCTAAAGACATACACATTTTAGTTCCAATTTAATAATTATTGTTGGGTAACAGATATTAAATGCTGGGGAATAATTGTTTCATCTATTGTCATTGACCAAACTTTGAGGGTGAAGCTGAGCACAAAATTCTGGTATAAACACCACAGCTCCTGAAAACAACAGTAAAAATGTTAAAAAAATGTATTTTATCAATATGAAAAATTATTCTTCTTTAAAGATGACAATTAGCTAATATATAACACATAATACTACTTACATATAGGGGAATCATACAATTTTAATACCATTTTTCATATTTGTGATTCAAAATAAAATTATCCCTTCTCTATCTGTGTTCTGCAATTAAGCCAAAGTAAAAATAAATTACTTTAATTGTGCATTCTATATGTGAGTGTGTGTGTGTCTTAAAAAGACAAACTTGATTTTGTTTTTTCTGTAAGTGTTGGAGAGTGGATAAGTGACCTTCATGATGTTTGAAGATTTGTTTTAATAAGGGCCACAATATTGTTGTCTATTATTTGCATTACAGTAGCGAGTAGGAATTGATTGAGGCACAAATGTACTAGGTATGGTAACAGACAGTCCCTGCCCCACAAAGCTTACAATATGGATAGAAAAGACAGACAAAAGTTAAAAGGCAGGAAGTACTATTACCCATATTTTACAAATAGAGAAACTGAGGCACCAAGAAATTAAGTGACTTGCCTATAGTCACACAGAATTCTGTTGTAGAGTAAGTAATGGAACCCAGATCCCCCAACTCTCAGTCCAACATCTTAACTGCAAGACCATTCTTCCTCTGACCATTCTTCCTGTCTATAGAGAGGGTTGAAAATTATTCATCAATTCCAAAATTTTGAAAAATGTCAACCACTGTATTAGCTGCTTGAAAATAAGCAAAAACGTTCAACAAACATTATTGTCAAAAGCTTTTGACCAGTTCTAATTGTGTTGGAATTTGAATTGGAGTGAAAGAATGGGAAAGCGAACTCAAGGAGTCTTCCCTCTCCATTTGCCTCTGACTCTACAGTTGATACACACATTCCCAGTCCTTGCAGGGAACAGCTACTAGCCCCATTAAAGCAAATGGCAAAACTCCCATTGATGTCAATGGAGCCGGGATTTCACCAGAGGTTGGATTGGATGGTGGAACTAATTTAGTCAAAGAAGGCAGATGAGAGAGGGAAGGGCAGGCCATGAACCTGCCTCCTCCACACCAAATAGCATAGCTGGCTCACGCTTCCCACAAGTTTTGAGGCATTGTATGTTTATCAAGCACTCTGTCTGCTGGAGCTACTACTGTGGTAACAAACCTCTGTATTCCACAGAAATGTGCCTTCTGGGCACAAACAAGTCCAAAGAGTAAATATCTCCAGTAATGGTGACTCTGAGTAGAGTATATAATAAACTAATCAAAAACAGAAAGATTTGAGGGAACTGGATGTTTAGAGGATTAATAGGATACCAAATTTCACCTCTATTTTGATGGTTTAAATTCTGCCCAGGTTGATAGTGACTGAAAACTCTTACTATCCAATGGCTTTTTAGATATGTTTATGAAGTTGTTTGCTCTTTAATACCTTGCAGACTAACCTACCCTACCACCCCTAAAAGTAGGCCTTCTGGGTCAGGTAAAATGTCAACAGCAGGGAGTTGTAGGGAAGTTTTTACTCCTGTTTTCTATGCTGCCTTCTGTGAATCAATAAATGGCTTAAATCTGCAAGGCTTTCAAGATCTTTCACCTGTGCTAAATTCACACACACGCACAAGCCCACCAACAGGGGAGGGTAAGGGAGGCAATTGCACTGGGGTCCAGCGATTTAAAAGGGTCCAGCGGATGGGATGGTAGATATGTATCCTCCTCTCCTCTCCTCCACACCACCCCTTCCCTTGGAACTTCCACCATTTGCGCTGTCCACCCCTCCCCTGAGCCAAGCTTAGGTTTCCGGGGGCTTAGGAGGTGGTATTTGCTACTCAGCTACGAGGATTCATCAGTAATCTCCCTAAGGAATCCAAGGGACTCGAGAAGCTGAATAGCAGATACTCGCTCCTCAGCCGCCCAGGAACCTGCATGGCACATAATAAATAAATAAAAACTTCCAGCGAAAGCCCACTCGGACCTCAGCCATCCCTTTCTGAGGGGGCCATTAACTATTCTGCAGTGGGGCCCACATTTGCTATCGATGAGCCTGCACACACACAGAATGAGATGAAGGTAGGAAGAAAACAAAGGAAGAATCTTGGATCACAAAATACCTGTATATTCACAGAGCAAACTTGACCTTTCTCTCTCTCATTTTGTATATTTTGATTTTTAATTACCTACAAATTTGCCATATTGTAATATACGATGTTAGTAGCATAACATATGGCAAATGGGATGGTTACATTATCCACATAAAGAAGGATCGAGTGCACAAATGGATTGCAGGGAACATACAGTTGATAGCTTTCTAAGGCAGAATAACGGGTTATAAAACACATTAGTAGGAGGCGGAAGGAATTGTTTAAAAAAAATAAATTTGCTTATTAGATTCTCTAAGTCCTTGAATAATGTCTATCACCCAGCAGATGGGGTCATCTACATACTCTCTATGTCTTTTGACAGAAACTCAAAATGTTTTTATTGTTGTCTCTTTTCAAAGCAGGATTTGCCCATGTTTATGTAAAATTGTTTGATACACAGTCCAAATTAAGCATATACTAGAAAACAGGCTGCACCTTTAAATATCACATGGCATTTCTAACCATCACAGTAAAATGAGGGTGATAACAGACAAATCCCTCAGGCTATTGCATCTTCTTCTCCTCCTCAACACAAAGACCATATGAGGGAACACAGCAGAACCACAAATTACTGTACTGCGCAGCTCCTACTTAATAATGACATCCCATAAGTTAGCAAAAAATCTGCCAACATCTGCAAGCTTCTCTACACTACTGTGAGCCAAAGTTAAAAATCATGTGTGACAGTGCTGTGGAAAATACAATTGATTCCATTCTGATTGTGTCAGTTCCAAACACAGACAATATTGATGATGCTGTACAGTAATGTTATTGGGCTTGGGCCCAACTGAACATTGGTCTTTGTCAACTCATTATTCCTCTATCAGAAGGATCTCGGTAGATTGATCTTGCCAGAAGCTCTTGATGTGTCTCACAAATCACTGTTCTGCTCTTGGCAGGCAGATTCGAGTACTGCACGGTAATTGCTGTTTTTTTTCCTTCCCCCAGAAGGCAGTGACTACATATTGCAAGTCATTGTCATATGAGAGAATATAACTGTCCTAACAAGATAATGTAGTTAACTGTGCAATATCCGTTCATGCCAAGAGATATGGTCATGCCACAGATGTTTTTGAACTGGCAAAATAAATGTATAAGGTAAAGTTATTTCTTTCCTTCTTTCTCTTAAATAAAGATCTAAACTTTTTTTTCCAGTGTGCAAATGTATTTGCATAAAAGTTTTAGTTTTAAATTGGGGCCCAAATGTCAAACTGTACAGATGCCTAGCTTCCAGGAATGCCCCTACACAGCAACTTTCAGAGAACATTGGGCATTGCACATACAAAACTCAGAGGCATACACTTGACAATTTAAATCTGTTTAAAAGTGATTACATCTTAGATTTGTCTTTATCCAAAGGAAAAAGATTGTTTTCTTGTAAGCAGTGAAACTGATCCCTAAGAACTCCAAGCAAATTAATTATAGCGTTTGAACTAGGCATTTCTTCCTCTGTGATATAATCAACATATCCTCTGACTAATCTTAGTAGGCATGAAAACAAAACAAAATCAAAACACTTGCTACATTGGGTTGAGTGGGTAATAACTGTGTGCTGAAGTTTCCCCAGTAGAGTTTAGAAATATGCAGACTTAAAGGTCCAGACCATGGCACCCAGCTCCATCCTAATGGTTTAAAGGAGAAGAAAAGCATCACTAAAAGTGGATTGCACTGACGTAATGGAATCCCTGGGGGCTTAAACCTTGAATATATGTACATCTGTATATCACCCCAGTCAGATGGAGTGGTTCCTAAATGGCTTAAATGAGAGCTGTATGAGCTTTATCTCAGCAAGGTGGGATGGAAATACAGGAAGGCTTTCTCACATGGGGCAGTAGGAGAGGAAGACATTATCATTTCACTTCTGTTTTTGACATCTTTCATATCCTAATCAGAACAGGGTATCCTTCCCACCTACTTCCCCATGTACTTCCACCATTGTAGTCCAGGAATTACCTAGAGGCTATGGACTCACACGGCAGCCAGCATAAAGCAGCTGAAATGTTGATCTAAAAGACGCTGCTTTTAGGTTACTCCTGAGGCAGTGGAAGCCTCAGATGGCATGAAGCTGGCATAGCTGCCTTTTCATCACCTCTCCTCCAACTACCACTGTAGGGAGCCAAATGGAGGTTGGGAGGTGTAGGAAGAGGTGTGCCAAGGGTGAGAAGGAGTGAGCTAGATCCCTTTGCATTCTGCCGGATCCTCAATGGCCAGTCATTAGCTTCAGCCAGCGTAACGGAGAAGCAGTGAGGTTGCTATAAATTATGCCATGGACCGAAAGTCCGGATCAGGAGAAAAGGTGATTTAAATCCATCATCTGTCTTTGCCTCTCTCTACAGCTGCACTTAGTATAAACCCAGTGCAGCTGAGAACTGAGCCCTGTGTTTCTCTTTGCAGTGCTTCACTACTGTAGTGACCTTCTGCCATGGTGTAGTGACTGAAGAAACACAAGGAAAATAAGCAATAAAATTCCAGAGTAATGGGTCAGTTCATTAAAAATATATATACAGGTAATTAATGAAAGAAAATGACTCATCCAAGGAAGTTTTCTATTAGACTTCCTCAGATGCTTAGTGATTTGCTTTGACAGGAGATTCAGATTTCTGAATTAACGTAGATGTGAAATAAATTTCTGTCAAAATACGGTTGATAGATTTAAATCAAAATTAGAGGTACAACAGCTAAAACATTTAAAATTTGTATTAGGGTGTTGACTAAAAGGTGTTACCATATGAAGTCTGATGACTGAAGAGTGGTACATGTGAAATGAGTTGATCATCTCACACCAGCTACTAGTGCACAGTTGTCCACATCCTCCAAAATAACCACCCTAAAAATAGCAAACACTTAACCTCAATCCTGGCTTGGGTTGTGGCCACTGTGTTGGTACAAATAACCCTAAAACTAACATAACCAGCCACTGGAGGGTCATCCCACCATAGACAGGAACCAGTGATGGCTTAGAGCCACTTTAGGCACTCCTACACTAGGGTGTGGCTAAAAGAAAGAAGATGTGACAACCCCTTGGGATGTTGGCAATAGACATAAATTAGCGCACCCGCTCTGATTTATGCTGTGGGGAGAGCACGAATCTTAAAGCTTCCTCAATATCTTCTTTCATGAGTTGTGCTGTGAGCTCCCTGGCTGCAGCCTAAAGCTGAGATCAGAATCTTCAAAGCACTGTACACACAGTGGCCAATTAATCTTCACTACACCCACATGAGGTAGGTGTTATGTTCCTTTTACAAGGAGGAAACTGAGGGAGAGCCAATTTGTGAGTTTCCCATGACACAACTTATGTCATTGTCAGAACCATGATTAGAATTCATGAGTTTCTGGCTTCTAGACATGTGCACTGACCATAAGACCATATCCCTCTGTAGTATCATCTGTCTATACTTAGGTACGTTGGTTCTGGACACTTTGTGAGTGTGGATACCAATGAGACACGGTACGCCGATTTGCAGATCAATAAGGTTTAATGTGCAAGGTTTTCTATAAATATACTAGTTAGATACAAAGCCTAAAATTAACTACAATATATCATACTCACTAAGCCTGGAGAGCTAAGCAGTCACTCAGATGGCTGTATACAGGAACAGCTTTCTTCAGGGGCCCCGCCAGGGAGTCAGTGGCCTCTGGTCCGACCGGCAGCACCTCCCGCGGAGTCAGGTGTTGATGGAGCGCCCCCCTTTGTCTAAGTAGTAATTACTTATACCCTTCCATAAACAACCTTTACCTAATTCTCTCTCTCTCATTATCATATATGCTAATTACCTACATTGGGTTTCCACTGTTAACTACATTTCATTCTCACCATAATAATTGGGGTCGTCAAAACAACATCTGGTGATAGGAGGGGGTGGAGTAAAATTGCGCCTTGGCAATAAAACAATGTACCCCAGATGTTCAAGGAAAACTTGTTGTTCCCATCAGCGTTATCTATGCACAGCTGCAAGCATACATGTTGTGTATTTTGTCTTATTATGTGCCGTGCTATGCATAAACTAAGACAGCTTATACTGTTATTCAGTCTCTGCTAACTGAAAGATGTCATGCTATAGGGGTCAGAATAGCCAAGCAAGCAACGGGATGCTATGCTAAGCCTGTAGGACAGTGGTCAAGCAACTCAAATTGTACTGGGCCTCCAACAAAGTACATGTCTTAAATATATGCTCTTATAAACTATAATAGTAAATATAATGGGTGAATCTAAATAGGTTAGTTTTTATTAAGAATCCTAAAGATTGGATCATCTAAAATATATCCAACCCCTTCTTTCTCTCCTCATATGTCCTGCTTCCTCCTCAACTTCCCTTCTTAAAAGATCCTACAACAAGCCAAGTAGATCTACATTTTCAGTATTTTTTCTTGTGACAAAACTTTCAGTGAAATGTTTGGAACCTATTGCTGCACCCAGAAAAAAGATACATTGTTATGCAGAAAAATGTAAGAATGCTATACAGGCAGAACAAAGCAGGCCTTTTAATTTATCTTCAGACAGTATGTCTGTGCCCCATTTACTAGTCACCCACTAGACCCTTCCACCACCAAGTGTGTGTAAGTAGCAGGTCTTGGCTTTCAAGTATCTGCATCTTTTCACTAGTATTTACTAATCTGGCACCAAACAAATATTCACTTTCCACTGAGTAGATCTTTTCTTGGGAATATCTCTTTGATCTACATAATGATCTTTTTTGTTCTCCATAGGTGTGCAAAAGCCCAACTGACAACATCAAGGTCATTGTGGCAACAGAACAGCCTTGAGATCCTCTGTGTGGAACTGAGAGGAGAATTTAAATCTATGGGCCTGATTCTCTACCCTAATAGTTTTACCCTGATGGAGCTGCATTGGTGTAAATCTGGTGTAATGGAATCGAAAATCAGTTCTTTCTTTTTTACAGGGGACTCATGAAAAGTCATGTATCAAATTTATTTCTGCAAGTTTCAGAATTGGAAAAAACAAGGTTCAATGGCAATAAAACTTATTTCATGTGACACCGTCATTCTGTAATGTTAGATATAAGATTTTACTTGTAGTTTTACACACATTTTAGGACTTGTGTAAGCCAGGTCTGAGTGGCACTCTTCCCTTCTCAGCAGCTGAAAGGGGGGCACTTTATTTGCATGGGCTTTGTATCTGCATGAGTACAATTAAGTATTTAGCATAACTTACCTAGGTGCTGAGCATAATGGGAAATGGTTAGCAGGGCTGGTTTTGGGCTACAAACCACTTTTGTGTTAACTGCTGGGGTAATGAAATGTTGTCCTTCAATTGTATGAACAGATGTCAGCAAAACTGTGCTTAGTCTGTTAGGATAGAATCTGCACCCTAAATTAAACAGAGCCACAAGGGTGGCGGACAGATGTTTTAGCCTGGTAAAAGTGGAGCAGTCTCCTATTGGGATTGTACTGCCCCTGGCAAAGGGCTGCCCCCAGGCATGGAGTGACTCTCTTTTCCCATTGCTAAAAGGTAAAATTAATGACTCTTCCTGGAGTCTTTTGTTTCTTGAAAGCAGGGATATTGGCTGTGTGTCAACAGAAGGTTTACCCATGAGCTGAAATCACTAAGAGCTGAACCAGTAGAGGATCTGGGAAACCTTGCCTGACAACTAACAGAGCTGAGTGAACAACAGGCAACTCTGGTGGGAGGCTGGTACAGTCGGTGCCAGCCTGGTGCGGTCAGCGGTTGGCAGAGAGGGTGGCACAGTCGGTGCCTGCCTGGTGCAGTTAGTGGGAGCCAGGTGTGGTCAGTGCCATTGGTTGGCGGGAGACAGGCGTGGTTGCTACCAGTGGTCGGGGACTCAGCGAGGCCCGAGGGCGGTAGGAGACAGCAGCAGAGGGGGACTGGTCAAGCCTGTGTCGGACAGGAGCAGCATAGGGGGTGGAGCCACACCTGAGAGGAGGACATTGCAACTACGACGGTCAGTACAGGGGAAAGAAGGAAGGGAGAGGCGAAGGATACGCCCCGTACTCTGGGATGGGTTTGGCTCATTAAGTTCATGAATGCTGTTTGCACTGTTTTCCCAGACAAGTGCTGTGTTACCTCTCTTTTACTACTAAAAGGTTTCTTTCTACAGTCAGACTCCGTGCTTGCGAGAGGGGATGTATTGCCCTTTGGGGGTGCCCAGGGCATTGTGTGTGATTTCCCAGGTGACTGGGTGGGGGCTTGAGCAAGTTTGGTGTTGTATCATTGACAGGGACCCCTAAACATAGAACCCGGCCCTTGCTGCTGCCGACTTGATCTGGCAGAAGGGTTACACTTGCAAATCACTTAGTCTAAGAGAAAAGGGGAACTTAATAAGGGATTAAGGGGTTATGAACAACAATCCATGGCAGCATATAAACAGACATTGCAAATGTCTGTTAAGACACCCCCATGAGGAATGGAAAAAAAGAACATTCACGTTTGTCTGCTCCTGAAACTTAGGCCTCTATCATGTGACCAGAAAGAAAACAAGTTGTCTGTCAGTAGTATTAATGCTCATATGCTCTCTGTAGGCCTGCAATTAGAAAATGACAGAATTGCATACAGTTGAACAAATCTGATTCCATCTAAATCAATACACAGCCAATAACTACATGATAGTATGATCTGCTTACTATGAATAAAGGAATGACCACTCAAAGGCACAACTGGAACAAGAACATTATTAAAGGTTAGTAAGTCTTCCTTAAAGTCATCCAGCTAGTTAAATTTCTTTTTTGGAAGTAAATTTGTGTGCTAAATACCTAACCAATGGTAGTCTGTGTTAATACACATGCCTTTAGGGGACAGAATGACAGATCCGATGTTTTCAACCCAGTTCCTTCTTTTTTCAACTCCTCTTTTGGTTACTTATGTAACCATTACTTTTTGTTAAAATCACTTTCTTTGTAAGATACTTCTTGCTCAACGGCTTCATGATATTCACCAAAAACACCAGAAAACAGATTCACAGTGTGTGTTTATGTAACCTCTGCTGTATGGCAATAGGCAAATTAACCTTTTTATTAACCATACACTCTACATTGATGCAGTAGTAACAGGGATGCAAAACTGCATAATCAAATTAGTTGAACACTATATTTTTCAATTTTTTAGGTCCCAGTACTTCTATTGAAGTTAATCATAAAAAGTGAGCATAAAAATCTGACCTTTCTTGGCTTTCATATGGTAGAAATAGAACAGAATATTGGACATAGCTTCTTTGGTTTCCTAAACTATCTCTGAGTACCAAAGGACTAACAAAGATAACCACAAGTGAATTTATATTTATACTGAACAGTGGTTAAAATAACTAAAGCATTGTGAATGGTATGGTGTTTTGTAAACCAACATGGTTTCCCACACTTGAGTCTCTATTATGGAAAAAAGACTGGGTACAATAATTTGCAATAATATCCATCAACACTGATATAAAACTCCAAGGGCTTGATTTTCAGAGTTCCTGAACACCCAAAGCTCCCAGCAACTTAGGCTGGAGTTACGGGCAATCAGAACTTCTGAAAATCAGGGCATAAATATATACTGGTAACCCTGACTTATATGTGGTGATTGGGCCCAGGAAACACAGTTCAGTTTCTCCTGAATGTTGCACATTTGCTACAGAGGGACTCTAATTGTTCCTGGTTCTTATTTGTGCTGTGTAAGGCTCCTCATGCTCACTCTCTCTGCGCACACACATAAGAGCCAAGCACAATTACCAGTGTTTCCAACGGTCATAATTGTAATTACAAGTCTGATATTAACTAAGGTTTTCCTAAAAGCCCAGGCTTCTGGAGTCATGTGAATAAAGGAGAACCTCACTTTTCTTTTCTTTTCAACTAATTTTCTAGTCCTCATGGTTGCAAAGAAAATGAAAATATGAACCCAGAGTATCTTAAAGGCTTGAAAACCAGAAGACAACCCCCCCCCCCCCCAAAAAAAAAAAAAAAGACTCAATTTTTTTTCTTTTTTAAACCTTATGATTTTAAAGCCAATCTCATGATTTTCCAGTGCCTGACTCATGCTTTTTGGATATTTGGGGTGAAAATACTGCAGTCTGACCTATGGAGTTTCAACATTAAAAGGAAAATAACTTCACTATGACAAGTTCAAATAATCCTTTTATTTAAACTGCAGCAAGAAAATGTAAAAGATATTTAACAGGAATGTAGGCAAAGTCATATGAAAAGCTGAATCCTCCTATCTGATGAAAAAGCTGAGCTTCTTTCACACAGAGTGCCCTCAACTTCAGTAAGAACTGCTCTTTTAAACCCCTTAGATTATTAGTTTATCCAACCGATACCTTGGCTGCAAGCATATAGCATTAAAGGTTAGGCTGAAAATTGACAATGTCAGGTTTCATAGAGGAAACTGGTTTATCTTTTACTAACGATCTTTAGCAATGTGCAGTGACTGCCCTTGGAGTAGTGGTTTAACAACCTTTGTCCAAGCATTCTGTGGCTCTTCTTATATCTTTAATAGTTTACTTGATGGACTATGAAGAGCTGCCAGATGACAGTCCTATTTCATTTTTGTCATTGCATGGCTCTCTGTTTTTCTCTCAGTCTTTTTCTCAAGGGCACAATTCTATAAGTCAATGTGGCAATGTTCAAGATGGGTATTGCTTTTTCAGCTACTGTATCTTGATGCCGCATGTGCAAGTCACAGGCATGTCAAGAGTCCAGGCCTTCAGAAAAATATAATCATGGAGCACTTTATAAATTCTAATGTTCTTTCCACTGGTGGCAAATTGAAACTAAGAACTGGGATCCTGTACTAGGTATTTACTTGAGGCATAAAAACCTTTGATGAATATAGGATCATCTATGATAAAAATAAACAAATGACATCTCTTTTATCCTTATGCTAATTTATTATACAACAAGTAATACTTATTTAGTGGTACTACACAAGTCTATGGCTCCTATGCTTCCCTTAACTGTAAGGTGTAGAGGGCGGCAAATAAAAAAAAATGGGACAGAACATCCCAGAAAGGTGTAAAAGGGGGAGCAATATATATGTCAGGCCTTTTTGTCCATAGTTTCAAAGGCCTCTAAAAATCCATGAGCAAATTTTCTGTGTGCACCTATTTACATGTGCAAGTACTTACATTTGTATTTGCAAACTAATATTTGCATATGCATATTGCATAATTAAAGACATACATGCTTGTTTGTGTGTGTAAGTTTCTGTTTGCATGTGGTCATCTCGGGAGTTGCTCTTGGAAAAAGGTAAAGATATATATTTTGGGGGAACAATTTTAAGGGAGCCCTTTGATATTATTTATTGTATCTTTAGTGTCATTTTGATTCTTTAATAGATTACAACTTATGAGTCTCAGGCTTTCAGAGCTGACATTATATCAATGAACATTTTATAATCACACAGATTGCAGTAAAACATGATTTGCTAAAAACAGAGATTAAAAAAATCATATTCAAGAAATGAAATGGGATTCATAATACATCTAGACTGAAATTCTGCAAAACAGAATCCGATTAAGGTAATTCTGGAGAATAGGCACACCATGACATGGGGCCCCTGCCTTTGCTGCCACCACGTCATGTCTACTCCATGGCCTCAACTGTTGTTATGGGTCTCAGTGGCAAGGGGCTCACCTCCTTCTGAGGGAGGCAGGGTTAATGGCATGAGCCCATGTGAGGGGGCACACCCTCGTCCTATTAAAGAGGAAGCTAATGAACTCTTCTGGGTCAACCAGCACTGACCAGACATACCTGCAAGGCTTCCTCCGCTTGAAGGGAGGAAGCGCAAAAAGGGAAAGCCTGTCACAGGAAGAGATGGGAACTAGGGAAAGACTGCTGTGCCTTAGAGACAGTTGGTGACAGGATCAGATCAGCCAGAAGGGAGGCAGTCACAGACACCGCCACCCCTGAGTCTGTCTGGATAAGGTACAGGATGGGTGTTATAAAGGGTCTAAGGATGGATCCTAATCCTAATCAGGACACTAAAAAGCCTACAGACAAGCCTAACCCTAAGTGGTGATGAAGAGTCTGAGCTCCTTTCCCCACCTTTTTCCTTTTTTTATTTTGATCCTCCTCATCGTTAGAGAGGTGGGAAACCCCCCTTTTTGTTTGGTGTGACTTGTATATCCTGAGCAGGGATAGGACTCTGGGAATGCCAGAGAAGGGAAGCAACCCAAACTGTGGTGTGATAGTGACTAAAGGGGCCTCTAACTACCACAGCCCCCTTCCCTCAGGAGCAGCATGGGAGGCAGGAGGAGTCCTCTGTTGCCTCCAGAGGGGCACAGATGGCAGCAAAAAGGTCTTCCAGCTCTTATCCCAGCAGCTGTGCGTATCTGCTTGAGTGGATGGGAAAGGCCCACTGAAGTCTTCACCTCCTACCACACCACGGAGTCCATGGGTGGACTGATGTTGGTAGGGCATCCCAGAGTAGTGGAGTTCACATCATTCAGATCTATTGTTCCAGCCTATCTGGTGACTCACACAGACATTGGTTATGCTTGGTTCACATTTCCAAGCTTTTCTTCACAATCAAGAAGGCAAGAAATTTACCTCTTAAGATGAAAACTTAGAGTTTAATGTAATCAGAATGACTCTGGAAGCTGAAGCCCTAGGCACAAATGTATAATGCTCTGTCTTATTCTGGCCCTTATGCAAAGCTAATCTTGATAGCTTCAAATATGTGTAGTGACATGCAAAAAACAGAATCATACATTTCTCGACAGCACATTCTCTCTGTTTAGCTAGACACTTTCTTCCTGGTCCTTTGGCAGATAACGTATCAGAGAAAAGTCTCCTGTCTGCAGGTGGGTGTCATCCTGAATGGCTGAGTCATAGCCCTGTCACACTTTTCAAGTTCCTTTGATCTGCCTGCTATCTAATAAACATATTGCACAAAGGTATGTACCCAGGTGTCCTCACCCACAGAGAAGGAGGTAGAGTCTGTTTCTCATGCCATGTCCATTGGAGGTTTTTCTAAGTCATTCACTACTCTTGTGTAAACAGATTTGGGTTTTTGGGTCTGTTCATTCATTCGTTTGTTGCCCTTTTTACATCTTATTTCCAAATAAATATCAACCCTGCTCAAGGCTGTTAGCTATTGTGCTAACCTAATAACCATAATAAGCTTTTGTTTCTAACCATCAGAGGAATGAAGTTCTGGAACAACCTTCCAAGGGGAACAGTTGGGGCAAAAAACCTAGCTGGCTTCAAGACTGCGCTTGATAAGTTTATGGGAGGGATGGTAGGATGGGACAGCTTAATTAGGCAATGAACTGATCTTTGACTACTAGCAGTAAATATGACCAATGGCCTGTGATGGGATGTTAGATGGGGTGCGTTCTGAGTTACTACAGAGAATTCTTTCCAGATATCTGGTTAGTGAGTCTTGCCCACATGCTCAGGGTTTAGCTGATTGCCGTACTTGGGGTCAGAAAGGAATTTTTCCTCAGGGAAGATTGGCAGAGGCCCTGAGGGTTTTTTGTCTTCCTCTGCAGCATGGGGCATTGGTCACTTGCTGGTGGATTCCCTGTACCCTGAAGTCTTTAAACCATGATTTGAGGACTTCAGTAGTTCAGTCATAGGTTAGGGGTCTATTACAGGAGTAGGAGGTTCTGTGGCCTGTGTTGAGCAGGAGGTAAGATTACATGATCATAATGGTCTCTTCTGACCTTAAAATCTGAGTCTATATCATGCCTTCCTTTCATAGGACCTGAATTTAAAGAGGAAGGGCTCATATACTCCCATGCTTCCTTTTTTTAAAAAAGCATTAATTCTATTCTATCTCAAATGGGACTTGACAGATTAAAGTTGATCTGTCGTAGTTGTGTCTAGTGTCAAGATAAAAAATAGAAATTAATAGGGATTTATGGGTATTTTGTTTTGTATTTGAAGCAGTTTAGAAATAAAAATGGCTAAAAACCTGTAATGCCTGGTCTGTCTTGACATCTAACTTTCCTAAGGTTTCCAAACTGTCTTGGCTGTTGATATGTGGAAAAATGAACAAGCAATAGCTGAATGTATTATTCAAAAGGACCACTGCAGGCAGCAAGACCAAGCAAAGCAGTGCATCCTGGTTGTTCTGTATATCACTCTGATGCAAGGATAGGGAGCCCTTCATGATCATATGGAGTTTCATTTAGTGGAAACTTTTTAAATTTCCTAAGAGTTGGGAACAGGCATAGGAAAGGGAAAGGCAACTTTAACTTGCCTGACAATAAGCTACATTTGCCTTACAGGCTATGGCTTTGCTCAACAAAGTTCAGAATTCTAATGAACATCCTCCTGTTTGAAAACCCAATCTCAACTACCATTGAAATCAATGGATGGATTCTCATTGACTTCTGTGGGAGCTTGATCTGCCTTCTGCTCACAAAATAATAGTGATATCATGGACACTATTGACCAAGGGCCTGATCTAGTACCGGTGAAAGTCAGTAGAAAGAGTTTTATTGGGCACTGGATTGGGCCCCATTGCAAGTCACAACTACACAATGGCATTTTCCCATGAAAAAAAATTAAAAATCCAGTCAATGTCTCTTTTATTAGCCTTTCAAAAAAATGGGTGCTCAGTGATCACAGTGGCAGAGTACTGACTAGCATTGGGATCCTTGTTCATGGCAAATACCACAGTACTCACCTGTGCCTTCTCTTGCTTCAGTGTTAAAAACCCTTTTGTAGGATGCACGTAGGTATTTTCAGAAACACTGTCATTCATACAGAGGTGACATTCACCAGAAAATGCTGTGCAAACTTGTATTTCAGTGAGGCAATCTTCTTTTTTTGTTTTTGTTTGATGTAATTGTAACCCCCTTCTATTTCTGGGTTACTTGGGAGCCGGTAACACTCACCTGTGTGCAAGGGCGCTAAGGTTGTTAACAACAAAGGAGATCCTGAGTATCCCAGCGGTGATGTAGGATAGGTGGGAATCCTCTATCCACCCCCCCTGCTGCAGTCCCTTTACTTTTAAAGAAATTTAAACTTGGCGGTGCCTCCACCTGGCTGGCCCATGCACACGCTTAATAGTGGGCCTTGGGAGCTTCCAGGACTAAACCTAGCCTGATAATAATAATAATAACCTGAGACAGGTCTAACTTAACAATTGCACTTATGCAAACTAAACATCCAATATACTTAAATTAGAGTTAACACAACTTTACTTAACAAATTAAAGAAATATGGCATAACAGACTGAAATTAAACATCACTATTATGTTAAATCCACAGGGCAGCTGAATAAATCAATTAATAAAAATAGTATAAAAACAAATGAAACTTGTCTAAACTTGCATTTACACTGCCACTGGTTACCCCACCTGCGGAGTGTACACTCCCCAAGAGTTCAGAGCCCTAACCCCTTGCTTGCGTGGGCGCGCTTGAAGATCTGAAGAAGCAGACCGCACTCTGTGGGTTCGGTGCACCAGTTCAGCCCAGTTGTCACACTGGAGGTTTGGAGCTGGCCCAACCAAAGGTCTGCAGTCCTGGCCCTGCTTGAAAGGATTCTTCCTCTGCCTCTTCTCAGGCCCAGTGAAAGTCTCTCTGCAGTGCCCCTTCCCTTACACGCCCTGCCCCAAACAACGGGGGTGGGGAAGGGAGCACTCACACCACCTTCACTGCAGGCCCACCTCAGGCAGCTCCAGGCTCAGTCCCTGCCCTGGCTTGGGCAATGCCACCAACCTCCGAAGCTCCCTGCTCGAGCAGGCTCCAGCAGGCTCCTGGCATCAGCTTTGGGACCCCAGCAGCAGTCAGCAGGCAGCAGCAGCTTTGGGACTCCAGCAGCAGGCAGTAGCCAGCAGCAGGCAGCCAGCAGCTTCCAGCCTCAGCTGCACTCCACCCTAGCACCAAAATGGAGTCCCCCACATGCTATTCCCTGTCTTTCTGGAAGGGGAAGAGTCTCTCCCTCTTCCCCAAGGCATCATGGGAGTTGTAGTCTCCCAGGCTCTTCCCAACTGTAAACTTCCAATCAAGTTCCAAGGCCCCTGAAGTACAGGGTGCCTACATAATGTATAAATTAAAAAAGGTGTATCTAATTAAGTCATTATTCTTTGAGGCCACAGGCTAGTTCATAGCCATCATATGATTAATACTGAGTAAAACTTAATTTCAACAGTGTTAATTTTTTGGCTTGCAACTTGACACATGAACTTGCCTGGGATATGTGCACATGTTTTATCTGTACTACCAAGTGAATTAAACATCTCACCATTTCTTTCTCAGAACTCTGCAGCACAACATTAAAATCTAGCCCTGGTATATTACTCCAGATATATAACCTAAACTCTGTATAGGGAACTGAGGCAAATTAACATTTAAAAATATCCAGTTTGTGCTGAGTTTTGTTAATTAGGAGATGCCTTTGATTCTATAGTGAATACTGTAAACAGAAAGTCATTCCCTAATGAATATCCCCTCTTGTTTCTGTAGTTCAGATGAGAAGATATTTGGGGAGGGATCATGATTTTCTATGTGTTTGTACAGTGCTGAGCTCAGTGAGGCATTAATCCTGAGTAGGACAGTGGGATGCTGTCAAAATGGTATTTTTATCATTATTATTATTATTAATAATATTAAAAATAGGCAATTCTAAATATTTTTAAACCATTTTATATACAGTACTGTATGTTTTAAATTGCCGAGGCCCAGATTGTCAAAGGTATTTAGGCACCTAACTCCTGACAAAATCAATAGGCGTTAGGCACCTAAATATTGTTTAGGTTCTGTGCATGAGTTCCAGCACAGAAAATGGAAGAAATTCAAATGTAACTTTTCTAACAGATACTTAATCTTTAAAACACTACTATTTTCCAAGCTTGCAGCCAAGTTAGAGTTTAGAAAGATGTATCTACAGTAGATAAGTCCACAGTCTTCATGTTGTCTTTATATGCAATTTATATAGGAAAACTAGAACCTAGCTAAAGAAATAATAAAGTGAGCATAAACACAGCAGGTCCAATATCTCTAAATTATATAGGGCTCAGTCCTGCAAGGAGCTGAACAGTCTGATCCTGATCCAGCAAAGAACTTAAGCAAGTGTTTAACTTCAGATACACAAGGAATCCTTTTGTAGTCAAGAGGACTACTCACCCGATTGAAGCTAAGGATGAGCTTAAGAATTCCGTACATAAGATAACAAAAATGTGTCCTACTCACATCAGTAAAGATTTATATTTCATACCAAAACTATGTACAGTAATTCAACCTCAGGATTTCCTCCTTTCCCTAACTTACACTTAAAGCAATAAATAAAAGTACTAAAAGAAACAAAACCAAAAGGAAGAACCATGTGCATGAGAATAGCAGTCCACTCTTGCTAAAAAAGGAGAAAAGGCATAAAGATGTCTGAAAAGCCCATTTCTTTCTTGACCATACAGACAAATTGATCCTACAATCTGATCCATGTTGTTGGACTCTTATGCCACACTTAAATCATCAGGGTTCTACATGGGTGATAGATTGCATGCTCAGGGCCTTACATTGAATGTTGCAATAACAGTCAAAAAGTGCATAGACAACCACAGGTCTGTAGACTGCATGTATTTTCAAGGATGGCCTCTCCAACCTGAGACCCCTTGTCCTAGGTGTTCCATTAGACATAAATAATGTACACAAATTTAACTCTGGTGTAACTCCATCAAAATCAGGAATGAGGTCAACTAATTATTATTTTTATTAGGCGTATTACAACAAGGTCTAGATGCCAACCTAGAATCAAGGCATTGTAGCGATACAGAGTAATAGATAGTCCCTGATCCAAAACAGACAAGACAGACAAAGGATAGAGGAAAGGGATATAAAATACAAGCACAGTGAGCAGAGTGGTGGGTTGAAAACATCACAGATTCCTAGATTAACATATTTTTAATCTAGAAAGGACCATTATGATCAACTAGACCGATCTCTTGCATATGGCAGTTAGTAATGGTCATGTTAGTCCCAGGATCTTTTTTGTTTTGTTTTGTTTTTGTGTGTTTTCTTGTTTGACTTAGCCTCTTTAATCAATACCTTACAGGAAGGCAAGCACAATTAATAAAAGTGGAGGGGAAAGATAGACTTGTTGTCCATCTGTTGTTTCCTGTCTAATATTGTAAACTCTTTCGAGTAGAGACCATCTTATTGGGATCTTGGCGTTTGGTTCAGCTGGAAATCTCATGGAAAATGCTCTCTCAAGAGATTTAATGTATATCATTCTTCAAGTTTGTCTTGAAAGTTGAGTGCAGCCTTTCATACTGTTTTTTGGCATACAGTTTAGATATAAGCAGTCCAAATTTTTAAGCATACCACCCTTTCTTATCCATTAGTAGAAAGAATCGAGATCTCAAGAAAACCTAAATTAATACTAAATATAACACATACTAATTCAAACCACTATCATTTATTCTACATTTTGAAACTTTATGGTTCAGATCAACAGCTAATATAAATTGTCAAAGGAACTATGCCAATTTACACCAATGGAGGATGCAACCCCATGGCTCTGAAATCCCTAAAGAACTGAGGAAATGGACGAAGTAGGTTCTGTGACTGCTCCATCTGGCAGATCAAGAGGAGTTAAGGATAGTAGTGAGCTGGGTCTTTTATACCCAGAGGCTAGAACATTCAGACTTCCATTTGATGAGCACTTGCCCCCTTGTCATTTTACTGCAATCAGTGATACCATGGCTCGCAAAACATGGCATGTAACACCTGCTGTGTAGATCTACTGAGGCATTTTCATGAGGGAGAACAAGAGAGTATTAGCATAACATTTCCAATACATATTTGACTCTGGAAATTTACAACTAAAGTATGTGGGTCATAGCTCACAGTCACTTGATTTCACATTTTACATACACCCTAGATGTTTGAAAGTTATATACTCTCTGTGAATTGGTCTTTTTAATATATTTGACAGGTCCAAACCTGATGTAGATGGGACAACATTTAACATGTATAGTATGAAAATACATATTCATAATATAAAATCTAAAGTATTATCATTTCAGTTCATTCATATCTGTAAGTACATGGCAGGTGAAAGATGGATAGAGGAGGTTAAGTGATGTTCTTGTAGATTCACCATGATGTGTAAGATAAAATAGACCCATTAAAATGTATATCTTATTTATGGAGAAGCAGAAATGGCCCCTACGGATTGTCAAATACCATATGAAATATCACCAAGCATGGTAATGTGTTCTTGCTAATAGTTCCATTGTTTATCTGAGGCTCAGCAGTTAGATAGATACTCAAAATATGTTTAATGGTTCTGTACCTTTTTAAGGCATTTTCTGCTGTTTTTTATAATTAAAATATTAATTATTTGATTAAGTTTATCAGAGATTCAAACAATACTTAAAGATATCAGTGTACATTACATGTACTCTAGGCAGCATGCCAACTATGCTTTATTGTATATGCTTATACAATAAAATATCTGTTGTATTATACATGATTGTTCCCATGTTTTGATTTTTAAAATTAAATGATCAAATCTTTGAAGGCCTTCATCCAGTTCCTAGTGTCCTAGATGTCCACACGACAGAAATACCGCCTCCCCACAGCTAAAAATATTAGCACTCTACTTTGAAAGTTCAGCACAGATATCAATAATTTGACTCGTCACAGAGTCTGCATTATACTCTCTTTGCTAGTTGTAGTCCCTCCATGTCAGGGTATAGAAATTTTGGTTTGCACTGCCTTTGTCTGTGCCAAACTTGTACTATGGAAAAAAAAAGAACTCTGATCTCAAGGACTATCAGTCTTGTACAATTCACTAGAAAGAAACACTATGGAGCTAATAGAACTACCCAGAAAAACAATTTACTCACAATATAAACCATAATCCATTATCAGGTCAGTGACACGTGACCTTCATTTTTGTTGCTCACCCATGGTCATTGTTTTTGGTTTAGTGACATTCCATCTTTTCATATAAGAGAATTGCTCTTTATTTTTAAATTACCAAGACATTCATTGCAATTTTCTGGAATTTCTTGCAGGGCTGAGAATCTAACCCTAAATAATCATGGGGTAATATGGATGGATTAGAAACTATCCAAAACACAATGAGTATGAATAAATATTGTTCTTTTGTCATGGTAAAAGTTTAACATTATGATACTCCAAGATTCCATAGTAGGACCAGTGTTATTTATATAAACCCTCATGTTTCATGGCATTAAAACAATCACTAATTGTAGTAAGACGCTTCTATGGTTATTTAATAATTGTCCACTTGAAGTAAGTTTCTTGTTGCATATTATATTGTCCACTGCAGTACAAAATACTGGACTAGATGAGTATAATGTGGCTGGAGCAGCGCCCCCTCATGGATCTTCTGGGCACCCTGTTGTGGCTCTGGGTCTCCCGGGGGGGAGGAAATCTCTGACTCCAGGGTACAATTAGGCAGGCTCTGCCCACTGTCTAATTGTCCCTTCAGTCTTATCCCCTTCTAGGCCGGGTTGAGAGGCTCAGCCCCAAAGTGTTTTGCAACAGAGAAGCTAATGTACTGAGCTATCCCCCAGTCTTCTGGGGTGGAAAGGTCATTCCAGTCCTTTCCTTCAGGCTTCATTCTCACACTGCCTGTACTTAGTGCATGGCCCACTTCATGGGGTCTTGCTGTTCCTCCCCAATGGCTGCTCTGCCTAGCAGGACTATCTCTGCAACTCCAGAAGTGAAGCTTCCTCAGGCAGAGAGGCAGAGCTCCATTCTGCTTCCTGGCCAGTCAGCCCTGAACTGAGTCAGGCTCTCTCCTTTTATTTCCCCTCTAGGCTTTGCATTCACTACACGTATGGTGTAGCTGGGCTAGCTGGGCCCTTCTCTGCTGGTATTGGCCCTTCCTACCCCATCACACATCCCCCCCTCCATGACCCCAATAGGGGAACATCCCTCCCCTGCTGACTGTCCCCCATCATGAGAAAAAAAATCAGCATTCAGGTGGCCTCTTCTGGACTGTGTTGGATGTGGAAGGAGAAGGACTGGAGAGACAGGTACTACCTCATCATTTGGAGGCTGGTGTTCTTTATGGCATGGAGACAATGGTTGATGACTAAGGTGAAATGATTGCCAAGAAAATAGCATTACGGTGAGTCCATTGCCCACTTCACTGCCAACGCTTCTTTTTTGATTATGAAGTAGTCCTTCTCCCTTGGGAATAATTTTGCACTCAGGTAGAAGATGAGATGTTCTTTGCATTCCATCACATGAGATAAGACTGTCCCTAATCCCACATTGGAGGTGTCAGTATGTCATAGAAATTCACTGGTGAATTCGGAGCTATATAAGACCAGTTCATAGCAGAGGTGATTGTTAAGGATTTGAAAGACCTCCTAGCAAACATTGATCTACTGGATCTTCTTTCAGCTATTGTTTGTAAGGAGATCTATAAGAGGGGTCGCAAAGGTTGAGAAGCGTGGAATAAACTGTCAGTAGTATCCGGCCAGTCCTAAGAAATGGTGTACCTGTTTTCTTTAATGTGGAGCGTACATTGAGGGCTAGGCCTCATCAGCCCAGGGTCACACCTTGACCTTTTCCATGATAGGCCATTTCAATTTAGTGGGGTTTGCCATCCGGCCAATCTCTTTGAGGGACTGAAGTACAGCGGTTACATATTTTAGGTGACCTTTCCAGGTTCCGCCATAGTTTATGAAGTCATCTAGGTATGCAGTGACATAACTATTATGAGACATCCAGATTTGCCCAAAGCTCCACACCATAAAATGACAATGCTGGGACCAGTGCCCAGGGTGGCCACATGAGAAGCTAATCTCTGGAAGTTCACCTGGTGATTGGGGCCTCCCTGGGAGGTCCCCCCTGTGTGGGGTCCCCCTACTTTGTTTTCAGTGGTTGTTCCCTTATTAAGACGAGGTAGATCTGTGGTTTCTGGAACTGGGGCCTGGGTGAATGGCTCTTTTTGGGCTCTCCAGGGTCCCCATGATCCATGAGAGCTCCTGAGTTTTGTTGATTGGGGAGCAGGATGAGGTTCCTCAAAATGTTCTGCAACACAAAAGCAAATGTAACTCACTACTGGACCATCTCCCAGTCTTCTGGACGGGAGGACAGGCTCCTATCTTTTCCTTCAGGCTTCGCTCCCTAACAGTTTCTGTTTCTCCGCAGTGGTTGCTCTGCAAGCCCGCAAGTGAAACTCTATTCAGGCAGAGTCAGAGCTTCACTCTCCTTCCTGACAAGTCAGCTGTGAACTGAACCAGGCTCTCTCCTTTTATTTCCCCTCCAGGCATGACATTGGCTGAAGGAATAGTTTTGCAGAGCTAGCTGGGACCAAAGCTGTCTTTAAACCCTTATTTGATGGTATTGAGCCTCTCTGCCCAATCACAGTGGGTCATAAGTTGGAGAGGTAAAAAAAAAATTATATTGTTGTTATGAATTCTCAAACATGACCAAAGCAGAGGAATAAGGCTGACTATTTATCTCCATGTTTCTTAGATGCTGCTGTAATTTTGGTTAGATGTTTTTGGATATTCAGCTCTTTAAACATAAACTCCTCCATAAGATTCACCTCAAAATCTAGCTGTTTTTAGCTCTCTGGTTTCTTTTAAATTCATATTTTGAGGCACTGTAGTAGTATGATTTGGCTTCTGGGAATCACATTTCAGTGTATTAAGTGAATATATCTTTGGGGATTTTGTTACTATCATTAAGGCTCCCATACATCAAAGCACGTTAGCACAAACATAACTCTAAGGATGTGACTTGTTCCATTGAAATCAAGCAATTGTACGAACAGCGAATCAATGGGATTTCTCCTATGTTATCCATATACCTAACTGTTTGCCAGAACAGGGTCTAAATCATTACACAAATATATGAATTGGACAATCCACAAACACAAGGTCTGATTCTGATCTGACTTTCACTGTAGATGAAAAGTTTATCTACTAAAGTCAAGAGTGAATTACGAATAATGAATTATTCTATTGTCCTTATTTTCATTAAGAATATCTGTTGTGCCAATTTTTCATTACAGAGAAATGATTATCATTCTAACAATTAAAGTTGCAAAGAGTTTACTACATAGCCTTTGTTTCAGACACTCCCACCGCTATAACTTAGTTATCAAAACTGGGTTTCCAAGTTTGCAGTGGAAGCTAAAGACAGTTTTTCTGCAAAGTCTGAATAAAATTGATCAAACTATTTTTCAGTTACAGGTAATTAAATTATTATCTTGATTTGAAATTTCGTCTTCTGTCATATATTTCCTGGGTCCCCAATAAAAATGGCTTTTCTCTTCAAACTGTCCATGTATGGTGGTCATATCTCCTTGGAAACTCATGTACAGAAAATAATTTATATGAGATTAATATAAGTTTATAAAGGTATAAATATTTTGAGCTCTAATGGATTGTTACAGGTTAGAAAATAAGTGGCCTGTAAAAGATATTTTTAAAATTGTGTTTATGCCTGTTTTTGTTTTGTTTTGTTTTGTATAATGTAGATCGAACCCTGAAAACAGGTTTTTAAATTTAAAATTAAATAAGTTAAAAAAACAGGTGTCTCACAAGTTACTGCCTTTTTGCCATACTATAGGGGCCCTGAAAAACATTTTGTATAATGCCACCAATGATCCCCTTGAGTCCACACTTCCCTCACTTATCTTTGCTTACATAGCAGAGTTTTGCCCTAATGGTTACAATGCATTTACCAGGGTTCTTGACATAATTTTTATTATCCACATTTTAGCCTTTTTCCATTTCTGTGAATCTATCATCACATCACATCAGTAATGCTCACTTTAACCTCTGCTACTATTTCAGTATTTCTGCTTTCTGTGCATGGTATTTGCACACTCTCTTAACTTTCTGATTCAGCTTTCTGGCTGGGTTTTCTTTCTTGTTTATCACTTTTTCCTTTTCAGTTTTTCTTGTCTGAGATTAAAGGACCATGGATTTATTTATCTCCAGTTTATTGCCATTCTTGTGACTAGAACTTGTTGGATGCGTTTATTAGGTATCAGTTTGATGGAGGAAGGTAACAACATGAGTAAACTATTTGTGCCCAGGACCTATTGTGTGATTCCCCCAATTAAAAAAAAATATTTCCAATATGCTTTTTATTATTTCCAAGATGTTTCTAATTTTCACTGTGTGAATCTCTTATCTGTCATTTATACTTTGGACATAGAAGAGAACCCCCCGTAAACTTTGTATATATGAAATTTAATCCTGTTCTTCAATCCCACAGGAAGAGTAGGGACAAGACTGCAGGGTCACAAGCAGAAAGAACAAAGAAACTTTGTTTGCTCGTACACTCTTTCTGTAAAAACACATATACACCTCATTCTCCTCTCACTTATACTGCTGTAAATTATGCCACAGATGTCAGTACAATTACATGGGTGTAAAACTGGAATAAGTCAGAGAAGAACCAGACTCCTTTCTGGACCTCATCCTGAAGTTCTTTTATATGCAAGATTTGCATTGAGATAACTGGGAGTGCATGACATGAGGACTGCCAGATAGCTACTTTTACTTGTTTTGTTTTTCTAAATCAGTCTGATTAAGCATTTTCATTTTCTTAATTTAGTGGAAACAAAGTGTTCACTGCAAGTGGTGAATCCCAGATAATTGTTATTAAAATATAGCAGTCTTTGGAAAGCACTGATATAATGGGATATCCCAATAAGCTGCTCACTACTGAAAAAGAAGTAGCAATTGGATGGTTATTCTCCTCCCCACTGCATTTAAAACCTTCAAAAAATATTTCTGTATTGCCACCAGTTCAAGTTTTATTGCATACATGGTGTCTGTTGGTAACTTGGAATGAAACTGAGACAAAAGAAGGGAAGCAGACCATCTTTAGTGTCTGAAACACAGTTCTGAAACCATGAGAAAACATCCCATTGTACACACAGAGTCCCTCAGGAGAAACACAACACTGAAAAAGAGACCTTCATGCTGGAAATTTTTGTGTTGAAATTTACGAGGCTGTCATTCCATCAGTTGAAAGAGTTTCCGTTTTGGGCCTAATGCTAAGGTTTTAGAAGAAAGTGATTTGTTTAATTTTGCATAGGCCTTTATGTGGCTGAATTATATTTCAGTAATCCCCAGTATCCATAGTTACAGTATTTTCCCATTGACAGAGCAACACTTCCTGGTGAAGTTTCCCCATAACTCAGCCAGCAAGCTTGTCTTAACTCCAGCTTGGATTTCTAAACTAAAAACTAATTGCAGTTCCATGGCAGTCCCCTTTCATTATTCTCCCTCTCTTGGGGCACATAGGTTGCCAAGAAGATCTATCTCTGCCAGCTAAAAGAAAAGATTCAGTAAGCTGGTGCCAATTAACAAAACAAATAAGTTGTAACTTGATCAGAGATATAAGGGCCCAAACCTGGCCCCATTCAGTAGAAAGGTGTTGTACGGATAAACAAATGGCAACACTTAACCACTGGCAGACTGGGAGAGCACAATGTTTAGCCAAGGCATGCATTTCTGTTGTTTTTCACTCATTATGACTATGCACTCTCTCCCCTCCATACCCTGCCCATGGAGTCTAATTAATTCACATACATTTTGAAAGAATACATGATCAGCTATCCTAAGGCTAAGCACTAGCATACTGAATGAACAGGCTACAAGGCCAGCTTTGGGCATTGGTTCACAATGGCAGGATCTATGCCAACTTGAGAAGCTAATTGATTGCAGGGAGGGCAGGGTGGAGGGGTTTCCAGCTAACTGCCTAGTTTCATGGCACCATCTGCCAATTTTTAGATTGATGTTGGCACCAGATCTGAAGGAGCCACTTATCCACTTGTAAAGCTATAGGCCACAAGAGTGAAAGGAGAAGCATTTGAAAAAGAAAAGGAAGTTGACAAAAAAAATCGTACCTAGCATGATGCTGATCAGTTCTTGATCTACAATACTGTGTCGTCAGAAAGGAGTATTTCTTATTTAGTCAAGAGAAAGAGATATGTCTCTATTTTTCATATCTACCTGTTATAGTCATTTCTAAAATTCCTAAAAGCCTAGGATCAATGCACTCAGATGCAGTATAGATAGAAAGGACCATCTGCTTCTAATACATATTGACATCCACCTTACTTTGCACTTTCTAAAATTATCAAAGTCTTATTCCAGCACGCACTGGATGTTTTGCAAACCCCAAAATGGATTCTTTGGTGGTGCTCTCTACTTTGGATTTTCAAAAATCTGGATGAGGATTATGGAGAGAGTGTCTTTTAAAATATTACAGTTACCATCCAAGCTACTTCAGGATAATGTAGTTGAAGTATTGGTCTTCTCACAAAGAGTATTTTATTTTTTCCAGTCATTCCTGCTATTCTCAATTTGTGTTAATGTCATTCAAAGGCAATGTAATTAAAGATGATGCCCTAAATCCTAAAGTCTCTACCCTGATCCTACTCAGGCCAGGCTCTCAAAGTGGTTGTCCATAAGAACTTTTATCTTCAATCTTAGACAACTAAACAGTGTCACCTGAGCATTTGCATTAGCCTCTCTATTTCCTTATACTAATTACCAAGGATATGATTATGTATTTTCTTGATATAGAGATGAACTGATAAGGGTATCTGAAAGTTTAGTTATTTGACTTAGTTCCTTTAAAGAACTGAACTAGTAGAGGCTCATTTTTTGTTTTTAGAGACACCATTAGTTTCTCTCATTAAAAGAACACAGTCCAATAAATGCTAAGTGACTACAAGTAGCTTTTAATTATGCAGTCTCTTGACAAATAGTACTGATCACTCATTAGTGTCATCTTCCCTCCAATTTAATTTGAGTAATACAGAGGTAATGCTGGTGGATTGGGGGAAATATTTCAAAGATCTACTAGACTCCATGACATAGTTCTTTAGTTGTGTGCGGTGTAGTTGAGCTGTCTTGGCCCAGAATATTAGAGAAACAATGTGGGTGAAGTAATATATTTTATTAGACCAACTTCTGTTGGTGAGAGAGACAAGCTTTCAACCTGAAGAAGAGCTCTGTGTGGCTCAAAAGCTTGTCTCTCTCACCAAAAAAGAGTTGGTCCAATAAAAGATATTACCTCACCCACCTTGTCTCCCTTTGTTGTGAGCATTTGCACTGAGTCTTGGAAGCCAAACTCCACTTATTTTTTGTGTGTGAATGCCCAGGAGGTAGCAGTGCCCAGAAAACCCGCATCCATTTCATTCCGGCAAAAATAGTGCACCTATTCTGCCTAGCTGCTCACCTAAACACAGTGATCCACTCCTTTTTTTTGCCTAGGCTAGGTTGTAATGGTCTGTACAGAGGGCTTCCCATAGACAGTATTCAGAAACTGCAGTTGTTCCAGCATGCAGTAGCCTCATTCCTAAGAAAAATAGGTAGATGAGAACACATCACTCCAGTGTGGGACACATTCATATTTGGCTCTCTCTTCATTTCTAGATACAATTCATGGTCTTGGGTCTTTATCTACAAAGCTTTTACTGAGGTTTGTCCTGATTATCTGAAGGACAACTTTTTTTCCCTCCATAATCCACCAAGAACAGTATTAACAATAGGAAAGATGCAACTAATGAAGGTCAAACAAAAGCCTTCAGTTGTTGAGACTAACCTGTTGTCAGAGAAAGTGTCTGGCTGTGGACCTTTGTAATGCAGAAGGTTAAGAGGAGTTCATGTCTTGCCCTGCCTTCTTTGGAGGCAAAATGCAAGGTTTACCCATTTACACAATGAAACAACTTTTAGGCCAAAACCCACTATTAGTTCTCCCCTGGAGTAAGAAGACACATGGAATATAACTCCATAAAGGTAGAGCATAAAGCAGAGTCTCTTTCTGTAAAATGCTACAATTTTAACTCTTATATTTGATCACTAGCTATTCTTGCATTCTAAGTATGTAGATAAACAGTTGGATAGACTCCTGTTCTCCCTTGCTTTGGGGACTTACAGGGCTGCTTTGAAGAGTTAGATCCAGTCACTCTGTGGGAAAGAGGGAACCTTGACACCTGTAGAGCTGTCACAACAGTTCCTGCACCTTCCTCCGTTCTAGCTCCTAATCCAGATGAGATGGCTATGTAAAGGGGCATGGCCAGGGCTTGCTCATTTCGAGTTGATACCAAACTCTGAAATTGGTTCCTTCTGTCTGTTGGTAACCATCTTACACAAGGAACCAGCAAATCCCTGAGATCATGGAAGCAGAAAGCCACTTTTGCACCAAACCCATGCTGCACTGATCACGCCACAAATATAGCTCAGGATTCTGGGCAGTAGATCGATAAACAGACTTCCAAGACAATCATTTATCTAAGTCCCTCTCTGTTTATTGTGATTATTATAAACAATAATGTAACCCTAACAGTACAGAAATATCCACATATGGATATTTGGCTGAATATCCAAACATATATGTCTGAAGCGCTTGCCCTTCAATCTGTTGCCTCATAATTTATCTGCCATAAACAAATATCTTGTTGTGTATTGTTAATTAATTAATATAAATTTTCTTCTATGTTTTGCACAAAATATTTTCCTATGTATATATTTGTTATGCCAGTCACAGATCCAGTAGGCATTTCTAGACTCCCAAGAGAATTAACATTTTGTTTCCATACTGTTACAATAGACCTACTAAATTATTTTTAACAGACATTTAGAAATGGGTAGTATAGATCAGGTGGGGGGTGAGGGAAGGAGGAATGCAACCTCTTTAATTTTAAATGATATGTATTAATATTTAATAGAGTAAAAGACATCTTGGTTTGTGTTACTGCTTACAGGAAAATAGGCTGTGTTAATCTGCACTGAATTATCTAGAGAAAAGTCAGAGTGGTGAAAAGAACAAAGCTGTGAAATGTTGCAACTTACATCTAACATGTACTGGACAGCCTCTTGCCACATCCAGTAGAACAAATTACAGAATTTTTTCAGACTTAAAAAATGCTAGAAGATCTACAGAAAAATACTTTGTTTGAACTTTGGGATAAATGCTGCCACTTCTTGTGGTGAGAGGACTACAAAGCTATGAGAGTACATTTTTTAGGGGAGATGAATGAATTCTTTACTTGAAAATGCCTACAAATAAATGTTAAGCATTTTCTAAGGTGTGATTATTTTGAGAAAAGGCACTAACTAAGGTCTTTTTTATACCCACCTCTGACACTGAAATTGAATCAAAATGAAACCAAGACTATGAAAAAATATGAACGCAAATATGTTATAATAGCATGAATACATCAGTACAACCAAGACCAATAAAGACCAAGGACATTCTGAATGTAAGCAGCCAGAAAGTGCCCAACATGCAGTACTTTTATGCCTACCAATTGCAACACAGATGGTCCTCCAGCAGAGGGTCTCAGAACAGCAGGATAGTTTATATACCATATGTAGGCAATTGGTAGGCACAACGGGGTTGCGTTAAGGTTATTGCATCTGCCCTAATTCAGAATTCCCTTGTATTTGCAGCTTTATGCCGGACAGTAATGTTATTTTAACAGCTTTTTTTGTTAAATTTAACGTGTTTTTTTAAAACATTATAGCTTCCTTTATTCTATTTTTATTAATTTTGGCTTTATAATAGCATCTCCAGAGATTTAACATTGAAATACATTAGAGAGCAATCACTGTTAGAAGCTGCACATTCAAAACAATGATGATCTACATTCCCTGCATGGTTATGATATCTGTGTGACTGTCACCAGGAGCTATCTTGAATTTCCCACAAGTATTTTTTCAAATGTAATCATTCTGTGAATTTTTTGGCCAATAATTCCTGCAAATCATTTTTGGTTTGTAGCTCATTCAGAAGTGTGTTTGTGAGACTTTGTTGTTCCAAATAGAAGTTGTTTTGATTGAACATATACATCACCTGGTATGTTACTGTTCCCTTATTGGATGAGCATAACTCTTAAAATCAGGTTACTCCTGCAAATACATTGACATATTTGAAATTCACTTTCCATCAGATTTCTGAATTATTAACCTAAATTTCATTGTTTCAGAAAATATTCCTGTAAGCAAACTCATCTGCTAGAATAGTCAAAAACAGTGAAAACACAAGGGGTATGGATAACATCTAAGTAAATTTGTCTAAAATATCAAACAATTATTTGTGGAAGAAATTTTGCAGAATTCCCCCAGATTTAACTATGTGAAAACAGGTTGGAGAGACTCTTGAATAGGTTTTGATGTCTATATAATCCCCAGTGTGTAGACCAGCCCTCTGTTAATATATATCTGTTACTTCTTTTATCCAGTGTGTATTACCCATCACCACAACAAAGGAGACAAGAAGCACTCTGATCCACAGATTTCAAGGAAAAGTATACCTCAGACAATAACCTGTAGTAGTTACTGGAACAATTTAGACATTGGTTTACCTCTAACTTCCTAGTGCCAGGATTAATAGTGTCTGGCAATTGCATCAGTATGGTGAAAGCAACAGCAGACAGTAAGCACATTCATATCACACATTTCAAACATAGCTTAAATCTTCTTGTAAATGACTTTTATAGTGCCCTGCAGTGGGAAATTATTTTGCCTTGCACTGATAATCTGTGGGTACTTCATCTTCTTTTCAAAGGCAAAGAACTCCTGAAAAGTTTAACACAGGCCAGTAGCTAAAGTAAAAAAGTAAAAAGTAAGTGAAAAAGCTAACATAAGAAGTAACCAGACAATGAAATTCCATCTCCTGTGATGACAAACTCTAGAGGCTGCCAGAGCTGGGAAATATAGTGCAGGTGAATAACTACCCTGGAAAGCATATCATAGTTTATGTGTATGCGAAAAGCAATGGTACTTTATTGCTAATCTAGTCACATATTCCTTTGAGACTGCAACCCATGAGGTCAGTGCAAAAGGGGCCTTTCCTAGTGACACAATTTCTCACACTTAGTACCTGGAGGAAATCAGGAAACGAATACAATTTATATATACGGATAACCAGCATACCTAAATGCTTTACGTTAATCAACCCAGAATTCTGTATCAAAGGAAATTTTGGGGGCTAAATTGTAATTTCCTTGTACTGTCTGTGAAAATACATTCTCAAGAGCAGATGGAAAATCTCAAAAGCTCAATGACTAATGTATTTCAAGTTTTAATGGGAATATCTTGAAGATGTTTTTGTTTGTTTGTGGGATTTTTTTCTTTTAGCACAAAGGATGATAGGAAAGATGAGTGACAACAGTATGGTACTTCAGAGCTCAACAACTAAAATTGAAGTCCTGTAAAATATTGGATGCTACAAGGCATCAAGTTAGGGTTTAATCCTGCTCCTCTGAAGTCAATGGGTGTGTTACCTTTGATTTCAATAAAAGCAGGAGCAGGCCCTAAATTTGACCAAAAGACTATTAATATTTGTTTAAAGTGAAAACATGCAATCTAGAAACAGCTCTATATGTGCAAAATGCAACCATTTGATATGGAACTGTTTTACAGTGCACTGGTGTAAACAACACGAGGGGCAGGGAAATAATGAATTAGGGCCACAAAGTTTCCAGTACCATGGATGTCCCTGGGACTTGCTTAAAAGGGGGATTCCAACTATAGGGGGGACTTCATAGAGAAATTCTGCAGGATGTTGGGGAGAGAAGGTGAAGCTCATGAAAGGGAAGCAAACTGTCCCCTCTGCACTCTGCTGGCTGGTGTGGAGTGGGCGTAGAGCTAATGCTATGTTCTCTTTCTCTCTCAACACCACTGGAAGTGCCAACAGGGAGTAGTGCTGTGCTCCCCAGCAGGACTGTGTATAGGGGTGGACAAGGGCAGTGCGAGTCAAGAGGGCGGTGTGTTCAGGTCAGCCAGGAGACAAGCTGATTTAGTGGATCCCCTCAGAAATCTACAGTGTAGTGAAGGGGTTCTTATAGAGTACTCAATGGAATATAAGGAAATAACCACCTTTGGTGGTTTCACTACCTGTTCTCATGCTGAATCCCTCTCTTAATCCCTGCCCACTGGGATGTATTATGCCAGGTGGGCAAAGAGATAAGAGTGAATCTGGTCATGGGATTGATATGAAGTGTTTACATGCAAATGAAATTTCATATTAGAATGTGAGTTTAGGATCCAAGTTAGGTATATCCAGTGTATTTTGCAGAATTTAAATTTTTATTTATGAAATTAAATTGTTAACCCTTCTGCAAACATGCTTCTAACTGAAAGCTGTAGGAGTGCTAGGTTTTCTGAAGCTGAAAAGAGAGACTGAGACAGTACCAATGATAAAGGTGTAGACTGCACCATTCTTCCAAATTCAAGAGCCATATTTCTAAAATAGGACATCCAACATCCATATACCAGAATGCATGTACACTTACCTTCTTATCTGTGAGTGAAAATACTGTCACTGAACATATAAATTAGGGGATTCCACATGGAAATTTATTCAGGACGGATATTGTCCTTTGACCTCTGATTTTCAAAAATGTGGCCCTAAAATGTAAACAATGATAAATATCTCTTTGCTGACCAATATAGTAAAAACATCTAGCTAAAACATTTATCTCAGATGAATGGATTAGAACTGAAAGGCTGATCCATAGGAATAAAATTTTAAAGACACAAATTATAGGATATTCTATCAAATGTTTGTTATTTTTTTCATCTACAGGCGTCTGGGAGAAAAGAGAGTATATTTAAGTTTATTGGTAGATCTCTGGTCACAGGGGATCTCTGGGAAAGTCCTCAAGGGTGGAAAGGAAGCATTTTATATCAATACAGGTACTGTAGAAAATAATTTACCATAAAGCTTATTAGTATTTTCATATATATCATATATATGAAAGCTGATAAGTTAACTAGAGTTGTTGGGGGTAACAGTATTCTATAGGCTTGTCTAAAAATATTTAGTAGAGTCTTTGAAATTATTCAATTTTTATATAATTTGAATAAATTGCCTTTTCCTTCTTTTTCTGCAGCCATTTTCTATTTAATAATTAACCAAGCCATATTCAGCCAGGCTTTAAATGAAACTTGGCCAAAAAAAATTCCATTTACTCAGGATTAATTTAGTTGCCAATGTTTGTTCATCATTATGTTTTAAATTCATCCAGAGGTCGAGAAGGCTCTGCACAAGACCCTCCACATTACTTAAGCCCCAAGCTGGGTGAGCAAAGCAAATGAACAGTGGGCCTCTGTATGCTGCACCGAATAAGCTGGGGTCATGGTCCCTTGTGGGTAGGCTGGAAGAGAGCAATGAGATTCATTCTTATTCAGATGCAGTGATTCTGAAACACTGTATAGGCTGGCAAAGTAACCATGGAGGAACTTCATTGCAGCATTGTGGGCTATCTGTAAGTTCAAGTGGGAGTGAGTTAGGGAGTGGGAGTTAGGAGTTAGGGAGTGGGCTATCTGTAAGTTAGGGCTATCTGTAAGGAGTTAGGGAGTTAGGAGTTAGGGAGTGGGCTATCTGTAAGTTCAAGTGGGAGTGAGGTTAGGTCCTGATCCAGGAAAGTGTCCCTGTTCAGGAAAGAAAGTTCAGCACATTGTTAGGTAAAATAAATGGGATTTAAGCATGTGCTTGAAGTTCAGCATGAGCTTAAGTTCTTTCCTGAGCAAGGGTCCTAATGGGGACTTTCACTATAGGAATGAAAAGCAGTGCTGGCTGCCTGAATATGGCAAAACAGTGTACTCAGATGTAGAGTGAAAGATGGAAAGATGAGACCATATTTGTGGTAAATGGAGTGTTTTGTTCAAAGTGAAAGTGAAAATTGTGTTTGTTTATTTATTATTTGTAAGAAGTAATGGTGCATAATCAGACACTGTACCCATTTGGAATCCTGGTTGTGCACAACGTGACTGAACCACAGTGACCCATACTTTCCCAACTATACTAAATAATTTTGCATATGGGAGAGGTGGCTTGTTTGGTGTCTGGTCTTATGTTTTTCTAGGTTGACCAAACAACGCTCTGTGCATATTATAGAAGTCGGAAATATACTTACCCACAATATACAGAGAATGTAAGATCTTTGGGGCAGGGACCATCATTATTTCTCTGTGTTGTGCAGAACCTAGCACATTGGGGTCCTGGTCCATGCCTAGGACGCCTAGGAACTACCACAATACAAATAAATAATAATAATAATCATCATCATCATCATTAATACTGACTGCGAGTAAGTTGCTTACTTAAGTGGCTTGAGCTGTGTCTTGGTTGTGGAATAGGGCTACTGTTTTGTTCATTATGTATGGATGCTCTCCACATAGGTTTCCTCCCTGTTGGAGTGAATCCAGAATCAGACCTCTAGAGAGCATAAAAAAGTTAACAGGTGACAATCACAAGCATTCAAGGGACAGGTCTGTCAGCATGGGTCCTGCCTTTTGAGGGATATTATTAATTTAGTCCCTACATTATTCTACACAAATTTGGCGTCCCTTAACTTTTATTGTTGAACGTTATTTGCATCAGAAATAACAAATAATGACCCTGAGCTGTTATTTGTACTAAAAGAATGAATCTCACAGCATTTTAGGTTTCCTGTTTGAGTAATTATTTTGTATTCCACATTTTGGATTTTTATTACACATTGCATCCTCTATTTGGGCCTTAGCAGGTTGAGAGATATGTTTGTCAGAAACCTTAATTCTGTGAACATTAGGCACTTCCTTGTGCAGTAAAAAATATGGTAAAATACCCTCAGAAGCATTACAAAAATACCTCTGTTGGTTTGTGTTCCAGATCTTAAAAACTTTTCAGCAGCTTTGAGCTGTTAAAAAGGTGCAACTTAGCTGACAGCTTGTGTCAGAGTGTCAGCTTGGTGTGATTTGCAAAAGCTGAGAAATTAACTCCTGAATGAGAGGATTATAATAACGAAAGGAACATAAGAATATACTGTACTAGCAGCTCCTCTATGATTAATATCTTTAGCCTTGTCTGGCTAGCTGATGGAAAAGATTACATTTTATTTTAAAGTAATTCTCTGTCTCTGCCGCTCTCTTTCTCTCTCTATATATATTTGCATTGTTCTTCAGACTGAGAATGTTCATGAAAAATATGTCTCTTAAGAGTTTGTCTGGACTGGCTCTTTATTCCTCACCTGAATAGATCAGCTGACTTTAGGACAAATTAATCATCATTTCCACTGCAACCTAGATGCCAGAACAAAATAAGAATTTAATAAATAAAGATTCTGTTTTCAGGCAAATATCTGTAGGCATTAAGAAAACAAGAAAAGAAACAAATAAAAGAGATGGAACAGAAGCAGCATTGTTTCTTAAGAGAAAGTTTTTCAAAGTTTGCCATGAGGTGTCAGCAGCTCTTTAATTTTCAGAAGCCCTTTCTGACATTAGGAATTCGGGGTAATTTACACAATTTGAAACTTTTCTTTAACATAATTTTATTATTATTCAAATTATTTATTGAAAATAATGATCTTTTTCTAAGTCCTTAGATACAAGCAGTTCCATAATAATAATACATATTAATTTATCCAATTGCTATAAGCACAAATCTGCATGCAGGTAAGTTACTACATTTATTTAAAATAATTGCATAACTTTTTTAACGTCTCTGTTCTTTAAAATTCCAAATAACTTACCTTTGAGCCTTTGCCTGATTTATAGGTTCTACAGTACTTCTCATAAGCCATAAAAGTGGAAATGTATGAATTGCTGTGAACATGTAAATGCTACAGTACTATGAAAATTAACAATGATATTCATTGGGAATAGGAGACAGTGCTTGGAAGCAGTATGAATAACAAGCTTCACGAAAGAATAAAGTGAATTTTAGAGTGTCAGACTTCACTGTAACTATTGTCCCTTTAGGTTTCCACAGGTGGCAATGTGGATTAAGGAATAGCAGCCCATTTCTGGAAGTGCTATTCCTTGCCATTTCTCTTTTCAAATAATCATTTAGCTGATGAATGCAGTATTACCTCAGTCTTAGGACTATTGTCAGATGAAAAGGAGAGACAGAGAATACGCTAAAACAAGACTATGGCACTCAATACAGTGGGATTTTCAGAGAGCTAAACCTTCAACGAGGCTTATGAAAATAAAATGAAGTCTAAACTTTGGTGATCCAATACTTATATGTAATCACTGTAACATGAAGAAGTAGAAATAAAAGCTTATTTAGTCTCCTGCTATGCAAATGTAGTTTTCAAAATGAAAGTTTATTAGAGAGTGAGACACATTCCCACTCCCCCTCTTCCTCCAAACAATGAATAAATTGTTGGAGGCAGCAAACAACCTTAAATCTTGTCACATTATTCTCAGCCTTTGTGGTTTGCTCTTCATTGTACTGCGTTGCTTAAACTTAAAATGTTTGTCATGGTCGGTAGCAAGCTTTACAATAATATTGTTCCACTGGTCTAGTTGAAAATTCAAAATGCTCCGCAAGGCAGGAACCAGGGTAGCTTGTAATATTTAAGGTAATGTTCAGAATAGGATCACTGCTTCGTAGAATTGTTTTGAGAGGTCATCTGAGTCCATGCATGCAGATTTTATTGGAAAGACTGCAAGAAAGATGACAAGGCATAGACTGAGCACCGACTTTTTAATTTTGAATGATGTGTTTTCCTACAGACATGGGCATGAAGATGTGGAAAGCAAGCTGAAAACATTAATTTAAACCATTTTAAATAATTTCTCTTTATTTTGAACACCAATGATTGAGGGATGAGTAGGGAGGATACGGACTGTGCTGAGTACTTTATATTACCATGTAGCACATGTAAGTAACAGGTCAGCCTCCATTTTGAAGCTCAGATACAGCCACATCTTTTCTGAGGCTTCATTTCTGAAAAGCGCTGAGCACTCAGGCCCTAATTCAGCAAAGTAAAAAAGCACATGCTTAACTTTACGCATCTGAGTAGCCCCACTGTGTGAAAGTCAAGCGTGCGCTTAAGTATTTTGCCAGAATTTGGTCAGAGTGCTCAGCACCTGACAAGATTGAGTCAGCGAGATGGAAGCTGCAATTTAGCAGTACACTTTGGTTTCTGGTTATGTTTCCTGCTTGCATCTTAAAAATAAAAATGTGGCTGTTAAATACAAAGGCTCCTTGCTTCTTTGAGAAGATTAACACCTGGATGGAGGCACAAAACTGCACTTTAGTAAAGGTGAGCAAAGAACAAGATACCGACCTCATTGGGCTGCATGCCTATCCCTCCCTTTCCCAAATAATCCCTTAATGACCTGTTAGTACACAGAACATTCAGGGTCTGTTTATTTGGCAATCAGAACTCATCTCTTTAAGACTTGGCTTTTGCAGTTGGCTCAGTTGGTAATATTCTGCTCTGGACTGGAAAGTCATTTGGTGAAGTTCCACAGCAGGACTTGGACTCATACCCAATGCTGATACTACAGTACAAGTATTAAGAAGAGTGTTTTCCTGTTAGAAAGGCCTTCCTGACATATATCGAAGGTCTCTTCTGCTCTTTTCTGGTAGTGGACTGGGTAGAAGTTAAGTTCTACACTTTAAGAAGACTGGCCTTCCTTTTTGGATGCATTTTGCATCTGATAAAAAGATTTGTAGCCACAAAGTGTGAGAGTAAATGTTAGCATTTGGATGGTTATAGCTGCTTGACTTATGCCTTATACATAGGAAAAATGGCATTTAAGATGGACACCACAAGTGTGAAGAAGAAGAAGAAGTGTGAAGAAGTTACAATATTTTGACTCCGCAGCTTGTCTAACTATATCTGTGCAATCCTGGATTCAGAAACATTCAAATCTACTACTTTTTATACATGCACCAAACAATCTCCCTGCTCTCACCCTCCTCAAAAAGTTCTAAAAGAGAAATTCTGAATCTAGCACCCAAATAAAGTCAATGAACAATAATAGGATGTTGTCTGAATAAATCAGAAGCAAAAGGGCAGTTTAAGTGCTTTCTAATCATGCTGTTTCCTACCTATATTTTAAAGGAGCTTGGATGAGGTTGATAAGAATTGCAAACCTGGAAAACGTTTTGAAAAGGAAAGTGAAATAAAGGGTGAAACAAACTGAACAAAATGAAAAGTTACCCATGCAGTTTTGCCCTAAACTTTTAACTGAGATTGAAACCATTTTTTTCTGAGGTTTAAGAAATTTCTGTATACTTTCAGTTTTAATTATTTTAATTATTCATCTGTTCTTCTGGTAACATACTGAAGTACTATGAGATATGCAGTTCTCACTGGATGTAGGAAGTGTTGGAAATCTTATGTGAAAACCTTTTCCTGCAAGATATCTAATTCTCCAGTCTCATCTTCAGACATAAAAGACTCATGTAAGTATCTAAACCTTTAGTATGTATCCAAACACAACCCCAAAACCTTCCAGAGATTTGTTCATCCATAAAAAGAAGTTTGTTTATAAGAACAAGATCCAGTTTTGCATGAGCATAAGACTGCAGGAACACATCCCAAGCGAATAATACATACATTTCTACATCCAAACATCAAGTTGTGAAAAGTAATCTCAAATTATAAAAATAAAATAATTGCTGATTTTTTTAGTCTTTTTCTTTTTTAAAACTGTGAAAGGCCATAGTCAACTGTAATAAAACATAATGAACAGAATTCATTCTTTGTGTAACTTCATTGTAGGCATACAAGTTACAGGAGAGATAGGAAGTATGGTGTCATGGTTGAGACACTAGTATATACTCAGGAAGCTTGTCCCTAGCTCTGCCACAGACTGTGAGCAAGTCATTTCATCTTTCTGTGCCTCGGCTCTTCATCTGTAAAATGTGGATAGTAATATTCCTTTCTTCCGTTATCTGTCTTGTCTATTTAAATTGTAAGCTCTACAGGGTAGGGATTTTCTTTTCTTATGCACCTGTACATTGCCTAGCACAAATGGGCCCTGATCTTAATTAGGGCCTCTAGGTGCCACTATAACACAAATAAATAATAATGATAATATGGGTCCATTCAACCTGAAGAGTGGATGAAGTTCTTAAAATATTAGCACAACAGAAAGTTATTTCAGAGATAAGTCCTCAAAGAATTTTTTAACGGAATTTGTACTTTTGGATCATCATGTGGTCATTTTATGCCTTCAAACCTGGTTACTCAAAGCTTAGTAATTATGTGAATAATATAGTAAGTCTGATATTTAAAACAGTTCAGTGTTTGTTAGAATCCTAGGATAAAGGTACCGTTGATTTGCATAAGAGTTTTTAAAATCAAATAAATTTGTAAACTGATTCTGATTAACTTGATCTGATTGTATGGGGGAAGCTATTTTAGAAGATTTCCTTTATTTTTCTTGAAAGAGGAGGTGTAAAGGATCTTTTACAGGGATCTTGCTCTCATTCTGTTTTTGTTTAGCTATCATCTGCTGTCAGAGGTGTTCACACAAAACTGAACTATGAGTTGTGGCACTCTGCTAAGCTACCTTCTTTGGAAGATTTTTAGCAGCACTTCTTTGAAGATTTGGCCTTTAGCCTATGAGGGTCAAAACACATTTGGAAGCTTCTATTATTTGTCACCAGGGACAGTCTAGGGTAAACTTAGAAGCACATTTCACTTCAAAATCCACATGATTAAAATTAAAATAGCATGTTCACTATTTATACAAAAAAATCATCTGGGTTTTCTTATGCATCTTGAAGCACATATAGTGGGCAATAGTATCATTATCCAATTCTGAAACAATATACTATGTATGTATATCATATGTATATTCAAGATTTCTGTGTCAATATATGGCAGCCTGAATATGTCAGCATTATAAAACTCAGCAGTATACAGTTTGTTGACCTAGTTTAAATTACCTTGCAATTATTCATAGAACTTGTGTAGTAAGTGCAAATGCAGTAACTTGCAATCACATGGCAAATTCTTATCACAAGATATTGTCATTAAACTGGAAAGGAAGTTCAGCACAGGTGGGTATGAAATGCAAAATTCATATGAAGATTTGGATCTAAACTTTCCAGTTTCAGCAATTCGCTCTCCTGGTGGTTGGTAGAAGGGCATGATCTGATAACTAAGCAGAGGAAGATTGGGCTGTTGGGAGGGGAGATGATCTATGAGAGGATATTCTCTTTATCTTCCTCCAAAGATGGAGAACCACTGCTCTATACCATTTCACAATTTTCAGCTTGCCTGCCAGTTAGTCTATTTGGAAACTGCTGGTGTTCTCCACAGAAATTGCTTCTGTGAGATATTCAAATCCTTGAGAATGTTTACATCCTAAAACATGAACATCCCTGTATCTCCTGGGAAATCACAGAGTCAAAATTATTCAGTACATTTAAATTTAGATTTCCTTAGCATGAGGAAATCCCCTGGTGGCAAAGAAATTGCACCACCTCTGTCTAGCCCCCAGGGTACAGAACATTTCTGGGTGAACAACGGGCATGACCGCAGCCCTTTTTGCACACTAGTAATTCCTTGTGGCTGTTAGTTGGCACAATTCAGAGCATTGGGCCTGGTTCTCCATTATCTTGTAAGTGTGTACCATATTTACACCTGTGAAAAAGTGAGTGTAAAGTGGGTGTAAAATTCTGTTAAAACAGATTGGTAGTGTTTTAGATGCTCTTCGCTCAGATATAAATGAGTATACAGAGCAGTTAATGAGTCTTGGACTCAGAAGACCTTGGTTCTGTTCCTGGTTGTGCTATTAATCTGCTAAGTACCTTTGGGGAAGTCACTTCCCCTTCTGTACCTCTGTTTCCCCCGTCCTTTGTCTGTCTTGTCTCTTTAGAGTGTAAACTCTTCAGGCCAAGACTGTCTCTTACTATCTGTTTGTACAGTGCCTAGCATGAGATCCTGATCTTGCTCAGGGCTTCTAGACATCCCTTTCATATAAAGAATAATAATAATAATAATAATAATACACAGGGGAAAGGTAGTAGAGAATCATTCCATTCACTTTAATGGAGTTGGCTCCTGATTTATGCAGGTATGAGTCAGAGGAGAATCAGGCCTTTTCAAGTGCTTTTGATAGTAGAGGTATCTTAAGAAGCAAACTTTTGTATGGCTGAATTATACAAAAGTAGTCATTTTCTTTCATTTTTAAAAAAAATCAGCTTTTAAGTTTTTGGAAGCTACTTTTTATTTTTAAGTGTAATACAAAGATGATGTCTTACACAGGGCAGAGACATAACTTACTCTGAGATTTGCAGAATGAATGACATTTTTGACAGAGAAATTACATAGTATTGACAACTTTGATGTATCATGGAGAATGGAAATGTAACATTTACTAACTATCAATTTAATAAACTGATCACTGGAAATAGTTTCTCTTAAACAAAGTCACAGAGACTATAATATCGTCCACCACCACCCCTTCTTTCCTCCCATCAGAGAAAGCGAATCACAATTACTCCTTTGGGAAAAAGGTCTAGTGTTCACACTTCATCAAAGGAGGATCAAACACTTTAAGCTGTTCTTTTTTAACTTAATAGCTTCCAGACCATCATTAGTCATTTCTTATTTTTAAGTGTGAAAAGTTAAGGTACTTAAAATAAAGGCCATATTCCAAGATCAGAGCTACTAAGGAAAAACAACATAAACTGTTAAAGTTTGATTTGAAATATTTGATCTACATCCTTCACCGGGGCTTAAAAATCTTCTGATGAATGCAAACATTGGTATGTTAGCTTCCATTTGTATTCAATACAAAGTTCTGTGATGCTTCTGTTGTGGTATTGCTATTACAGCCCATACTATGATCTAATATCTTCTTTGATATTTTTCTGTGCCCCGGTGTAGCTCAGTTGATTAGTGTTGCCCAGTCAGGTTTTAACAGACTATTGTACAGAGTTGTAAATGTGAGTAAGTGCATGCTTAAGATTTATGGGAAGTGGAGTCTTTTTCTGTGTTTCTTCTATTCCATGATGTTGCCAAGGTGACCATACAGAGATAAACCAGTTTAAAATATAAATAATGATACCCTGAATATTTCAAACTCAGAATGTCTACTAAGTAACATCTGAACTGTCAGACTTATACCAATAACCCTACTTGAAAGATCCTGCAGCTTTTAGTTACATATCTTTTTAAGGATACAGCCTCACAGAAGACCGTTCATTGAATTATATATTTCCTCCCATAAATTGTAATGCAGCAGTACGCTGCCATAAGAAGGGAACTGTTAGGGGAAAAGTAAATTCCAGACAAGATGCAGCACTACTGTAATATCAATTTGTGATCACAGATTCTGCCATGTTAGTATCTAATCTTTCTTTGAACATCCTGAAAACATTAAACATACGGTTTTCAGACAACTTCATCTGACCGTTGGAAATGGAACAAACTTGAAAAATTGACTTTAGGATTTTTTTAGCTACCTGTTCCATTGTGCAAATATAAAGCATACCAAAACAAAATGCTTCTCAGACACACAGAAAATATTTTAGTCAGTCTGAGGGAGTCAGACAGATTTCAGGACTGGAAAAGGCCTCCTAAGCCATTCACATACTGTACTGTCGGGGCAGGAAGGAATACCTAGAATCTCGTATTTCAGTCAGTTGAAACAGAGGGTTTAGGCTTTCACAGAGAAGAAAGAATATGCAGCTTTCAGAACGAAATTACTTTAAAACCTTTTTAAAAAGTTTTAGATGTTTCATAATATTGTTGAAGAACATAACATTTTCAAAAGTGTCTAAGAGCCAGATTGTTAATGGTATTAAGATGCCTAAAGAAACAGATAGAAAATCCCATTAGGCATCTATCTGCATCATTAGATCACTAAATACCTTTAAAAATCAGACCCTAAGTGATTCAGGAACCTAATCCCCATTGTGATTTGGGTACTTAGGAATCTATATCACATTGACTCTCAAAGACTCTTAGGGTCCTAAATAATTTCAGAAACTGGTCATTAAGTCCTAAATCATTTAGTCACTTTTGAAAATTTTACCCTAATTGTTCAGTTGTGTTGTTTAGGTATAATTCCATATAGAGGGGCATACAGACCAACCCCACCCCAGGGAAGCTTGAGATGAATTCTACTTAGTTTCCCAGCACACAGGAGGAATGAAAAATGCTTCATGATGAATTCCCAGCCAGTTCTGCCAGACAATATGTAGGAGGCAAGGTCCTGGCTCCACATCCATGCCATTGTGCACCTGCTAAGTGTCCCTAAACCAAGGAATTCAAATCAAAATGCAATAAAAGCTTGTTTAAGTAGAAATTAGTTTTCCTTCTGCACCATAAAAACAAGGGAAAAAACCTCCTTTAGATCTATAAACTGAGCAGATTTCTTAGTACTGGATTCCTTAGACATATTCCTTCGTCTTTTCCTTTTTTGTGCTCTATCTCCTTCTACTTCTTGGATCACATCTCCCTATCTCACCCATTGTGTCCACTTTTGTTTTTCTCTGTTTCCAAGGTTGTTCTTCCTCAAGCCTGCACACACATGCACACAGAATCCATTCATGCCCCATAATTGAAACATGTACGGAGAAAAGATGTGCAATAAAATGTGGGAATTGCAATATACTTGCTAACCTCCAATTGAACTGTGCTGTTACGAGTTTTTGGGCAGCCAGGAATGTGAAGTGGTAACCAGTGTGTATTATGCCCACATAAGACGTGAGAGTAGGCTACGAAAGTCATGGCAGCAGCCAAAGGAGTGGTATAGGAGTCTCTTTGTAAACAATCCCATGCTGGGTTCACCTACTCTATCTCACATAGCTGTCATCTGTTCCAACCACTAGAGAAATGCTGTCACAAGACAGCCTTGGTTTGTAATATGATGGGGGGACTACTCCCAAGGATAATTCAGGGGAAGGACAGGTGAGATGGGAATGAACACCACCATGCCATTCCACAACATGAATATTTTAGAGCAGAAACTCACACCAAGAAGCTGCCACAGCTGTACAGCAGTGGTCAAACAAACATTTTCATTGTGCATACAAGGACCAATTCAGATTAAGTGTAAGCAGCTGCAGCTAATCATTGAAGTCAATGTTGCTGCACCTACTGGGTCTGAATTTAGCTCACAGTAGGACTTGAATATTACAGTACTGTTCGCTACGGTAACATACTGTTTTTCTGCATGACCTAGATGCATTCTCCACTCACACAACCCAGTGTTACAGCACTGAAACAATGTTGTTCTGATCTTGTTCATCAGGGGAAAGATTATCTTCAGAGGTGGCGAAGGCCATTCTAGATTATACTTATGTGGGGGTGGCTTTCATCCATGCATGGAAGGATCACACAGTGATAATGCTCCCCTTTTTGTCTGGCATGCCTCTTTTCTGTTTGTGCTCCTAATGAACACAACAATTGCACTCTGCTGCCCATCCTGTTCTAAGCAAACGAGGCAGCATCAGACTACTTGGGACATTTTTTTAAAACTACTGTTGCCCCTGGACACAGTCACTGTTTGCTTCATTTTCTTTTACTGAAGTTTCTATTGAGATGAAAACAATTTCATTGATAAGATTTTGCAGAAAACGTTAAGAAATGTAAAGCCCACTGAAATCGACCAGAGTTTTTTCCATTTAAGTTCAATGGGTTTGGCCCATTGTGCAACCAGGGATGGCAGAGTATAAAAACAGTTCTCTCAGCATCTCCTGCCCATGAGTAACCAGCAAGCTAGACCACCCCTTTTGCAAATAGATGGGATCAAGTCAGCCAACTCCTCTTCAATAAAAAGCCACAAGGGAAATCAAATGTCAACCATGGGAGTTAAGAGTCCCCCTAGATACACTTCTTTGGTAGAATAAAGATGGTTGAGGTAAAGCACACACTTGGAGACCTGGACCTCTCACCTCTAAAATAATATGAAACCTACTTATATGATTGTAGAATTTTATCTGGATATAGAGGCCTTCAAATTATTTATTTATACAAAGCAATATCAAACACTATTTCCACTCTAGGGGGAACTCTTAAATAATCAAACAAAAGGTTGTGGCTTCCTTGCCAAGTTATTTGAGGCTTCAAAGTTAAAAAAAAAAAAAAAAAGGGAAAAAGACGCTACAACATGATGTTATTTGATACACTTTGGCTCTGTTCCTGTGAATCTGTTTCTCTCCACCTTCCACAGAACATATTGTTTAATTCCGCTTTTATGTTTTTCTTTCTATTCTTATCTGGGTAGAAGGGTGAGAAAAAAATAACTAAGACTTAAATTGTGCTTGGTCTTTTTCAAAGTGTACATACAGTATATGGGTAAGGAGTATGTGTATTATAGTTGTCAACATAGCCAGCCCTTTCTTAATCTCATGCACACTGCCACACCATAGAAGATCTTTATAGAAACTTTCTTTAATATAGAGTTTAGCACTGGAAAAGGCTTCACGTAGAGTGAAAAATAGCGTTAATCTAATAAATACAAAAATGCAACTGGAGCAAATCATTTCAACACAAAATTGAATAAGAGCTGCATCAAAAAGACAATGAGGTCACTTTTCTTTCTGATTAATTAAGTGAACAGCTGATTAAAATTAATGTAGATTACAGATAGATTACACAGTGGGTTAAAGTCACCAGATTTCCAACTCCACTGAGGTGAGTTCAAATTGTGGACAAAAACCTGGGGTTAATGATCTTCTCCAGGGCCCCATTTGTGTGCACCCTTAAACCACTTAGAGTTTGGCAGCCTCTGCACAGGAAAGGGCCAGGACTGGATAGCAGGAGGTTTGCATGGGAGAAAGAGGGCCATGTATAAAAATAAAACCCTCACTACTAGCAAAACTAACGAAAACCCCATGGCCAGATGCAGTGCTGGGCCTCTTAGCTGGAAGGTCACAAAAAGCAATCCAAGAAGGAGGCAGAAATGGCTTTATGCCATCTTTGCGTTCTGCTATTTCTGGTGGTTCAAGGAGCCAGAATGACCCTCAATATATGTTAATGTAGGTTAGAGTAGACCAGAGGCTGCTCTGATTTATGGCAGCCTTACACAGCTATCAATGTTTGTTCTGTCGCTGAGAATAGCCAAAGCACAGAGTGTTTCAATCACTCACCCTTCTGCCCTCCCCAGCCCCGCTTCAGCCTACTCCTGTGGCGAGGACTACACAGGAGAGTAGTTCCGAGGTACTTATGGCAGCTCTGTGCCATCGCTAGGTGGGGGGATACTGTTGTTCAGAAAACAGTTTCTGTTCCGCAAGACGTTCCAACCCTGAGAAATTCATTTTCATTCGGAATCAAAACAATTAGTCAATTTCTCAAAATTTCTCACAGAATGAAAGTTAAAAAATTAAATTAGTTTGAGACCATTGAAATGTTTTGTTTTGCTAATGTCAAACTGTTTCATTTTGATAAGATAAAAAAACTTCATTTAGACTTTATCATGCCGACCCATTTGACTTGGTTTTCTATGTAATACTAAATATAATATATTAATATATTACCAACATTAATATTTAATATAACATGAGTCAAAATGACACATTTTGACATTATTTAAACAAAATTAAAAAGACAAAATAGTTTCAGCTTTTTCCCATAGGAAAGTTTGTTGAAATTGCAACATTCCTGCTATGTTTTGATGTAGAAGAAAGTGCATTTTTTGACAGAAGACTGTTCTATGAACATTTTTTCAACCAGGACTACTACTTGGGGATTCCCTAGGGAGCAATTTAAAGGGGCCGCACTAGGTTTTTACCGATTTCACACAAAAGTTTTACATTTTTTTAAAATGAAAATGGTCCATGTGAAATTGAAGCGAGGCATTATTTTCAATACGGTATGTGGAACATTCACAGATTGGTCACGTGAAAATGCCAATTATGTCTCTGGGTTTTAATGCTGTCTCCATAAATTAAGCTATATTTGAAGTTTTCTCTTCTGACTTTTGGAACTACTGGTAGTTTTGCATTTGTCTTCAAAGCAGAGTGGCATCAGCAGAGCTGGACATGAGATTTGCTAGAAAGGTATATGTTTGCTCACATTATGCCAGTGATATTAATTCCTCACTTGGCCCTGCCTCAATTCAGGGGGCTGGACTTGATAACTTCTTGAGCTCCCTTCCAGTCCTACATTTCTACATTTCTATAACTAGGTGGGATTGTCAAAATGCATAATTAAAGTTAAGTGGAATTGGGATGTTTAATTCTCTTAGGTACATTTGAAAATCCCAGCCTGAAGAAATTGAAACTTAAGCAGTTCACCTTCAAACAGAGTTCATAATATCTAGATAGCAACAACCTTGGACAGTTCTGGTAGAACTTCATTGATCACTTTAAATGGTTCAAATAAGATGTGGGAGGAATTGGCTGGGAGTTGGGGGCTTAGTGTGGGGATGCTTATTGGAAATGGTGCAGTGGAATTCTAGGAGAGAGTGATCAGTTTAATGGCAGCTTTCACTTGGGAGATCCTACTTGTCATCATCCTCCCCTCTGACCTCTCACTTGCCTATCAGCCTACCAACCACCACAATTCCTTCCCTTTGCAATAACGTCTGGGATTATATATCTATTTGGAGAAGAACTAGAGAACTAGAGTTCTAAAAAATAACAGGGTACGTGAAATTTCACCTGTTGATCACATGCAGCAAAATGAAATTGGGGTAAAACACCTGTTTGCATGTAAATTAGCAGGACTTCTCATCATTATACTGGAAACAGTAACAGTGAGTGCTTCATTTCTTACATAGTCATAGTTTCCTAATGTACTTGGTTTGCTTCATGGTATGGTACTAAGAGAAAGCACAAAGCTCTCACATAGTGTAGATGCTCTCTCCTCTGGTTCATTGTGTTTCTTTGTGTGATTTTTCCCCTCTAAGTCAGGGGAAACTATTAGGAGAGAGACAGATTTCTCTAATGAGCCTAGAGGTAATGCAAAATTCATGTTTTTTCACCTGCAGCTGGGTAAGGCGTGATACAAAAATAGAAAAGGGGAGCTGCTGTTTTCTCCCTCTCTCTTTTTTTTCTTTTTCTTTTCTTTTCTTTTCTTTTTTTTTTTTATTTTTTGCAGAAGCAGGTACCCTGGTTGCTACTGGGCATCATGACCCACTTGTCCATTTTTAGGAAGAAGTGGATACTTTCAATGGGAGAAGCTCAAGCATTAGATTTGCTCCTTGGAGCATTAATAAAAGGGCTCAGTTAGCTTCATCTCATTATTTTACTATGAGTATTGACTTTGGCCTAGAGTCATGTATAGATAAAATGGTGCAAGGTCTTGTCCTAAGTGATTACTCAGAATTACAAATCATTTCACGTGTAACTGAATACTGCAGTCTAGCTGGCAACCTGCCCCTTGCTTTCCCCACCTCCAGCCCCCCTTTGCCTCTAATAAGAGTGCGAATCCAGCTTTGGCTGAAGAGGCAATTAATCTTATTCACTGGAAGCTGAATTTTAATTCACCAGCATGAGGGGAACATACTTGCCTATCACACGGCGTTACGCCAACAAAGATTTCAGAAAAATGGTTAATAGGTGCCTCAGTAGCAGGCAAGCAACCAGCAGCATGTAACTGTATCTATGTCCTTTCTCTAACTCTGTAAATTCTATTAGACAGAACTGTTTTTTAGTGTTCGTAATTGGCTGATCACATCTGATCATGTATAAAGGTTACCTGCTAAATGTATGTGTTTTAAAAGAAATGAGCAAGAAAGTGAGAAAAATAAATTTTAGTAGCACTGGGATTCTAAAAGCCCATTATTTTTAAGAGTACAGAGAGGATCAATAAAATAAAGGACACATAAAAGCACCAGATACTCTTGGTACATCCAAATAAAATAAAATTGAAAGTGTGAGGTTCAACTTATAAAGCATTGGACAGGAGATGAGCACATAGTCTGATAGGGAGATACCAGGTTTCCTGAGTGCACCTCCTGTGCTATATTTTAGCAATTTTCCCCTGAGCAAGACCCTAGCATTTTGTCTGAGGTTTCTTTTAACATCTAGACTTGGTGGGAAGGAAAAATAAAAATCTTGAAGCAGTTTCTTTGTGCAAGTACCTATGAGCAAGTATATGACTTAATATGTGTTCCTGCTTAGTCAGATATCAAATTCCTATAAGGTCACAAAACAGATTTTCCCCTCAGTTTAGTACTTCCCTAAACAGTATAAAATGCCTTCAGTCAGCCACATACAAAGCTATTAAAGACATAAAAGTGCCTGCTTGCAAATGAATCTTAGGATTCAATAATAAAAAAAACATTATAATATTTTATTTACTAACTGTGGAAATATCTTTTATGGGAATATGGATTCAATGATTATTCCTACATTTTAAAAAAATGGATCAAAATATAGTATGGTGTTGGCAGCTGATATGTCATTTATTTTGTATATATGATATTAATACCATAACGGAATACAATGTAATTTTATTGTTTCAAATATAATTGACTAAGCAATATGACCCCAATTCTACAAGCAATTTAAGGACTGGGCTGGTGCACTGAAATCAGTGAGGTCTTGACCTTGCCAAATTGGGGCCTAAATTATTAACTATAAACTTTAGCGATACACACTGGATCTAGCTTTGCGATAATTGCTTTGTAGACGCATACGTATTTTTGGAATTGATAGGGGAACTGTTCATTTTTCTGTTCAATGTTCTTTGAAAAACTTATTCAGGTCTTTAAAATGGAAATAATTGCAATTTAAACTCTAAATTTTATCTAAAGGGTAATAGTTATTTAAACATTTTCAACAACTGGGGAAATAGTTGACAGACAGTTTGAAATTTAGCCCCTTCTTGTTAAAATAAAGATTTATACAACTTGCAGACCTGTGTTTAACCCCTTGATGTGATTATTTCCATTGCCTGTGTCACTGCTAAGTACGTAAGTATCAGGAAATAGTGATGCCTGGGAAAAAGGGGTTAACCTTGCAGTTTCTGGGGATATTCTTAAGAGCTTTTTTAACAGAGTGTTGCATGGACTATACCTAGTTATTATAATTATTATAACGAGCTGAGGGCCCATTATGTGATAGGGTATACTCAATAAATCTTTTGCCAAGTTGTGGTTACTTTATATGTCAAGTCATATTTCTTCTTTTCAGGGTGCAGATTGTTATAGAGTGTCTGTGTGTTTTTGTTTTTATACCTTTCCACTTCTTCAGTGACGTTTCACGGATTGTTATTCTTGGCTTATATAATCATAGTATGAACATTGCATTTTATCTGTTTCCACTTAAGTAAAGAAACAGAAAGAAGGAACCAATAGAAAACTATATTTTCTAAAGACCACTTCACACTACTTCTCTGCTATACCACTTGTTCTTGGGTGCACTTCAGTGGTGCGCAGTTGTACAAAAACTCAAGGCAGATAGGTGGATTGTGCAAATTAAATCAACTGCCTTCTTAATAAGGAATCCACATGACCTATAGCTTGTGCTAGTTGGTCATCATCTGACTTATTTTAAGCCAATTTTGATATATACAGGCTATGAGCTTTCTAATGATGTTACCTGCACACATGCTTGAAGATACCATACAGATACAGATACCATAGCTGCATGTGCAAATTCAGTGCATGTTCCTGCACATCCCTCACTAGGCACCTAACTGGCAATGTATGCATACATTTACCAAAATCTCTATGCACAATGGCTGTGATTGAATTTGCGATCCAGAGCTTATTTTTGGAACATATGGACCACAAAAATCTCCATTTTTGAAAATGTGACCCTAAATATCTAGTGATACATTCTGAAGAATTTGTCAGTTTTGGGGGCAGAAAGGACTGATGTTTGTGATGTTATATATATATCTGCACAAATTGTTCATGAGGGCCATGGAATGATGAACTGGAGATTTGACTCCTCCCTATGGGCCACACGATCCACCATCAATGAGAAACTTGAACAGCTGGGATTTTTAATTACTCTAACAGCCGGGAGAGTTGCTACTTTTGACATACCATTTGACTGCCATTGCAATGTTCCCTAAAGAAAAATAAAGTTATGCGGACCAAACTTGATTTCATGCTAAATAAACTTAGAATTTACATCTGAGTAGGTGATGCAGCCAAAACGATAAGTGTAAATTGAGAAGAATTTCAGAGGAATGGGAAGTCATTTCAAAGCATATCCACTGTTATTGAGATTCCCTAACACTCCTGACTCTTTAAAGACAATGACTTATACTCACAATCCTAGAGCTGGTAAACAAATTTAAAATTAAAAATATTTTGTGATTTAAAAAAATTAATGAAATATTTGTGGGCATTTTTTTTACTAGCTTTCAAAAATGTTGCTACATTTTTTTGAGAATTTTTTCTGGCATTTTTGACCAGCTCTGCATCAGACTTTCAGCAATCCTGATAAAATCAGGAGGTATCAAAGCTGTCTTTGGTTTTTGGGAAATGAAATATACATTACACATAAAAGTACATTAAAAGAACATTAAGGTTTCAAAGTCAAACATTTGAAATTTAGGCAATGCCAGCATTAGGTTGACTATGCAACCTATCTCCTTGTGTGTATGCAGTATGATACAATCTTTAATTTCATGATTACATACTATTTTTTCAAAAACGACCCCTGCCTCATTCAGTGCACAAGAGGGACCTACTCTGGGCATGAAGCAGGATTAAAGCTACAAAGATGGCTTGAGTCCATCTCTGGGGAAGATCCATGAAATGAATTTATGACTTAACATTTTTATTAAACGGTGCTAAAAGACAAATTCTGGCATGTGATGTTTTAACATCCCTTAGTGAAGAGATCTGGCACCCTGACCATAGAATGGGTCAGCTTGACAGGAGCTGCTCCATTGGGAGTGGAGGCAAGATGCTCTAAAGGAGCCTGCAGAGATTGTCAGCTATCAAACTCGTTGAAAATTAGGTGTTCAGCTAGTAAAATACCTAGTACTAATTCATATTAATAAAATAGTTTCTTTGTGGCCATTAACTGAACTGTTTCTTGTGCAGTGCTCTTTTCTTTTTCACACAAAGGATAGATAACATAGCTTTCACTGGCCTCTGAAGACAGAGGGAGATGCAAAATCCACTGACCTCCGCGGGCAGGGGCTGTGTCTCCTGGGAGAGGAGGGGGCTGCGGAGAGGGCAGATGTTGTTTGTACAACTATGTTTGCTCTGAGGCTGCACCAGGGGAAGGCAGCCTTAAGTTGTGATGAAGCCCTACTTTTGGAGGCTGCCCATGTAGGTATGTACTGTATCACTGTATACCCTTGCTCCCCTGTCTATGCTTCCTCTCTTACTTGTGCCACCCTTTTTGCAGATGACATTGGTCAATTGTAGATTCCCCAGAAAGACGGAGGCTGTAGATACCTTTCTGCACAGTCCCCTTTGGAATAGATTTTACAAAGCTGGGGTCCTGTGCCAGCATAAGGTCTGAATGCAGCCCTATAATTTTAAATATTATGGACAGAAGATCCGTGCTCTACTAGTATCTAGAACTCTGCAGATTTACATCATGAAAATTAAAAGGGCTTGTGACTTAGGGTCAGATAATCCCTTTTCTTCCCCTGTTTTACACTGATGTAATGTCATTAGCTTCAGTGAAGTCACTCTTGTTTTACACTGGTGTAAGTGAGATCAGAATCAAGCCCAGAGGCATCTTCACTCCACCCCTGGATTTGATCTTGACTTTTACATATTCATTAATTTATTAAAATGTATAAAACTTAGTATCTTAAGTTATAAGCCTAGGTGGGACCATCTGGTGAGAGATGTTATCCAACAAAAGGCAAAATTTAGGGACAGATCTTCAACCTGTGTAAATCTGATTTATTCCAGATGAGTCTCTGGCTTGCGTACACATGTTCCATTACTGAATTGTAGCACGTTGTGCAGTATCTATATATTAGACTTTAGGATGCCACTGCTAATGGAGATACGAAAGGATTAAAAATGAATATGCACTGCAGAAAACAGTGGTCTTCTCTTATTTTTCTTCTATTTTGTAGGTGGAGAGAACAATTAAAGGACATTAATGGAGGAGAGAGGAAACACAAGTGAAATCCTATCAAAGGCTTTTTTTTTTTTTTTTTTTTTTTTTTATTGATCACAGAAAGCTGGCATTACGCATTCTCCAGCCAAAACTCAAATGAGTATCAGATTCATTTTAAAGAGTCTGCATCATGTTTCTCTGCCCGGGGATTTTCTTCCTTTACAGTGCGTAGAACACAAAGGACAGATGATATAGCTTAGGTGTAAGTAATTCCATACCCTGAGAGAGATTTGTAGACTCAGTGATCATGTAAATTATTAATTAAATGTAGAGGAAAAAGAAAAGAGTAAACAGATTTGGTATGTGACCATGTTATTTGCTTTTAGCTTTGATAACCTCTCACATTTAATTACAAGTAAAAGGCTTCCTTGTATCACTTGTCAAAATTACAATAATAGATACTTTCTACTTCCTCTCCAGCCCTTTTAGGTGTCCTATGAAAACCACAACAGGGTATTGAAGTTATATGTTGTCTGGGTGACTACTCTGCAAATCAAGATGAATGGGATTATTTTCACTTTAATTAGTAAATCCAACTGCTTCCTAAGAAGGAGAGTGGATTTGATTTTCTGGAACTTTCAGGCTATTGTACCACCAAAGTTTAAGTGATTGATTAGAGAACTGGCTTTCACTGGTTTAGGTCTCTCCAGAAGGGGATCATGACAATTTAGGCAGAGATCATGGATGGGGAGTCATCTACTACAAATACTGACATATTGTGTAGGGGTTTATCATACAATGGGGGAAGCATTTATTTTAGCTAGTTCTGATTTCTATGATCATCACAAAACAGTCAAAATACTTTTATATATTTCTAGCAGAATTCCTAAATCTTATCTCTTTTATTACCAAGTTTTTTTCAGTGATGACTCCCCTTTACCCAAGAGACTCTTCTTTTGAGATCAAGGCTTAAGTGCTATCCAGGCTGTAAAAGTTTGGGTCTGGACTTTCTTTTGCTATTTCAGTCTGAAGTCACCTCTATCTAGGGGGGCTAAAATCCTTCCTTTTCATTCAGCAACAATTTGTCAATCTGCCTTGTCTTGCATGAGAGAACTACAGCTCCATTAAACAGCCAGGAGAGGTTGCTACAAGCACAAATTAGCTGGACCCTTATCTTAAAAGAACCCCTCTGTATCTTGATAGGCTTCCACTAGTCCAGGGAGTGCTAGTGACAAGGTGATTTCTAATTAAACCTGAAATTTCTATATTGCAGCATAAAATACTGCTACCAAGCCACCATCCTATGCACAGAAAGATCTTTTAAAATGTAATTTTCTACTAGGGTTTTGTATTTAGCAAGACCTACAGGAGCTAGATTTGCTGGTGGGATTTTCTGCTGGTTTGCTAAGTATACAGTAAGTAGCTCTGTACTCTCTTTTAAAACTTAATAAGTTTTTACAACTTATATCATAACCCATAATTGAATGTGTGTAATGATTCTTAGAGATGGGTGGTCCAATCCTGTTACAGATGGCCAGTGTGCTGGTGTCATAAATGACCATTTTATAGATGGATAATGTACTAGAGTCATAATTCTTTATTGCTGATGGTTATTGCACTAGATCATGACCCTTGGATATTGGAAGTCAGTTTTTAATATCACCAACCATTTAGAGAGGTTAATGGACTAGGTTTTGCAGTTTTTGACCTTTTGCTGCTGAGGGTTTGGAGGTTGCATTTGTGCACTAAACTGCCAGAAAAGATCTGTTTATTTATCTTAGCTGTAATAGACATAGTTACTATTTTTCTCAAGAAGCTAAGAGCAGTGTGACTTGCAAGAAGTTTAAGTTACCAGAACTGCAGCTTGTGAGGTATGTGCAATATAAGATAAGCAATTCTTATTAATGAAGTAGTCAATGTTTATTAACATCTAATCCTTATTATGTTTTATGAACAAAAATATAGTTGACATTAGACTATATCAGCTAGAAAAAGATGGTACTGGTTAAAGAAATGTTTAGAGGGTCATGGTAGGTTATGTGATTGGCTGATTCAGGTGATTTGTGTACCAATCTGAAATGGTCACAGGGGACTTATCCCAAGGGTTAAGCCTTCCTGTTTAAGTGCATGAGTTTCCTTGCTTTAGAAACCATTTCTTCTGTGCTATAAAATGTCTGCAACATAAAGGCAGCCATTTTAGTGCTTCTCTGACAGTAAAGCTGGCATTAAGACTCCGGCATTAATAATAATAATGAGTACAGCACATAAATGTAACAAGAAATTAAAATCAAGGTTTTCTTCTTTTTACATGTCCTATTTAATTTGTTTTTACTTAGGAAGTAAAAGCTATGGGGAGAGAAGGGAGGTCAAAGGGTCTGAAAGGGAAGATGCCTATCAGCCTTACAGTAGTCAAACACATTGAAGGAGGAAGCAGTCATTAAGTCCTGGATGTGAAGAAAGAAACAATATACCTTTTTTAAAAAAAGAACTTTGTTTTTAAATATAAATGTGTGTTTTGGTTTTTTACATTGTTTCCTAAAAGGGATCTAATGGAGAGAGACCTTGACAACTGAGACAGTGACCTGGTGAAATCATAGGAGCAAGAAGTGGGGTCACTAAACAGAAAAAGTCAAAACATAACAGCATCTCTAAAGATAGCCATCTAACCAAAGCCACTGTGGCAAAGGCTGTAAGCCTGAGATTTCTATGTCCATGCTACACAACCCAGCATATTAAATCAAGTCTCTTCAGAAAGTGTTTTTGCAGCATTCTCAGTAATTTCCAGTGTAAAACTTGGATAAAGCATATTCTGACTGAGAGAGTTTATAAAAGGTTCTGAAATTTTCATCCTTAGTTCTTCTTCTTCTGCTCAACACCCCTTCCCCCTTCTTCCCCCCACCTGTGCTCTTTTTTTTACTGCTTCTTCTTTTCTATTTCAGAAGGGCAGGTGGGAGTGTTGCACTTTCACTTGTGAAGTCTGCAATGCTGAATGATTCCCATATAATCAAACTACACTTTTATAGTACCCCTTTCTGCCTTGCAGCCCAGGGTGCTAACAGAATAATACAATTAGCAGCTTAGATAATGATGAGTGTGGCAGGTCAAACAAATAGTCTTTGAGCCTTGGAATTGAAACTGAAATAGTATCAAAGTCACAAACTGCTAGGGACAGTGATGGAGGGGTGGTGAGCCAAATCCCAAACATAGATATCTGGGGAGTACTGAATGGATGCATTGAAGATTGGTTCCTACAGGATCCAAAGTCAAAGGAGACTGAACGTAGTTTTAGTCAACAGGAACTGAGAGAACTCACCACCTTGCAGAATCAGGCCCTAACACCCAAACTGATTTTTTTTAATCAGTTGCCTATCAGAATTGTGTTTTCCGAGTTACCTAGGAGCAAGGGAACTTTCTACTCTAGCTCATCTGTAGCTGATTATCTCATTTTACCTTCAGCTTGACTCCATTTGCAATGAAAAAAAATACATCAGTTAACCAAATGTTGATGTGATGAAGTACTTCTGATGTGGATTTTTTTTTCAGGAATGTTTGGGGAGGTAAAAGCCAACAGAACATTTGCAGCTTGAGATCATGGAAATTTCCTGAACTTCAACCAAAAAGCTTGCAAATTTCACTGCATGAAAGGTAACACTTCTTTATTATGAGGCTGTAATCCAAATCTATCAAAAAACTGGCATATAAAGTGCGGGGAGATATCTTTTGGGATTTACAATGGTTAGATACAAGTGCTTTTCGCCTATCAAATGGGTAACAGTCAGATCAATTAACTACAGAACACCGTACTTAAAGTGATGAAGAAAGACATTGGATGGTCAAGTGATTAATGCCAAACTATCCATTCTGAGGTTAGAAATCCTAATTGTGTTTAGCACTGACCTCCATCCTCATTGTTATCAATATATGTCCAAGATTCTAACTGAGATTGGAAAAAATAAATAATTCTCTCCAGCTTTTTCTCAAAAATCTTTTTACTGAAACAAAACTAAAAGACATAGCCTAGTTAAATTTGTCATTCTTTTCCCTATCTGAAATGTGGCTCCTGAGAGATAATAGTGCTAAATTGTTCAGTTATATATTTTTATATTTCCTTCCTTTTTTACTCTCTCCCACTCTTCTCATTTGCTCATTGCTTACTCTTTTTGGTTTGTACAATGTTCTTTTATTCTGAGCAATATAACATTTTAGTTCTTGTAATAAATGCCTTCATGTGAAGCAGTTCAGCTAAGAGAATGTTATTAGACTGTGCTTTCAGGCAGTGCACCTTCCCACAATCAATACAAATCTGGGGTTCTGTTCATTCCTTCTTTGCTTAAATTCCCTGCAAATGTGCAAGAGAAGCAGCAGAGGGTGTCATCAATCATGGGCTACTGTGACATACGCTGAAACCTGACCAATGTTGAGATGTTTTAATAAGGCATCCATTAAAACCCTCAAATAAATTGCAATTTGAAAACAGAACATAATACCGGCCAAGTTTTCCTCATCCATCTTGTGGTATGTCATGTAATGTAATTGCACTGTTAATTTATCCAAGAACTTTCTCAGTACACTGTTTCATTGGCATCGCTTAATTTCCCTGAAGACTATTTGTGTATGTGTGTGTGTTCACGTGTGTGTCTGCTTTTGCTTCGAGGGTAGAGTAATGTTTCTGCTTAGCATGGCATTAGCCAGAGAGCTAATCAAAGATTTGAAATGTTTGACATTTTGTCAATGGCTCCTCAGCTTTCTGATGTTGCCTCACCAGCTCTGGCCTAGAGCATGACCCTCTTCCTCCTCTTCCTTGCCCAACTTGCCATTGGTTTATGCCCCTCAAGAATGGGATCACTCAGAGTGCCTGTGGATCCCATCAATAAATATTGACAAAAGGGTTTAGGGACCATTTAAGATCGCAAAGCAATGGCACTTAAAATAAGACAATACTGATTTCTGTTCCCTAGCTTAGGATGTGTGCATGGAGTTTTGACAAGGGTGAGGAAAGTGTGAAGCTGTAAATCAATAGGAAAGAATGAAAAAGTGTTTTTGTAGAATAATGTCAGAGTGATTACATTTAATATTAAAAAAAAAAAAAGGGGGGGCTGGGAGAAATATACAGGCAGGATCTCATATAGATTTCTTTGTCTTCCATGCATAAATCTAAAAATAAGAAATGCAATTCCCCCTCTAGAGCTGCATCAGCAGATTTTTTTACTTTTATTTAGTCTTCTGGGTTTTTTTAATCAATCTTTTCTCTCTTTTTGCTGCGAAAGAAACCATTGAGAGGCATAAAGCGGGGTTGCCATGTACATACAGTTAAAATCTAGTCTGCTACTCTAACTGCAATGCCAATCAGATATTGGTTTAAATCTATTAAATATCTCCTCAAGGTCCGCCATTTTGAAGCCATTAACTGTACTGCACAAACAAAGAGTGCTGGCTATTTTTTCAATAAAATGAAACCACTACTATATATCAAACAATAATAATTATCCAAAATCAGTAAAATCAGACATTTAACTTCTACAATTGATACCTGCCAGGACAACATTCCCTTTTTCAGTAGAATTGGTCCTAATGTCAAATTTTATTTCACTGACTTCAAATGTGTTGTAACCATGTATCTAATAAAAGATGTCGGCCTTTAAGAATCTGGTTTTCAGAATTGCTCGTGTGACGAATATTGCAATCCATGCAGTATATTTGGGGACCATTGTATTAAATTTATTAATGGTTTATGGATCATTATATTCTACTCCATGGGGGAGGGTTATCACAGCTCCTCAAGGAACTAAAAATAGTAGATTGTGATTAAGTCATGTTACTAAGACTGCAGACAACTCCAGAGAGATATCACCCCTGGGGTGGTTTGCATATAGTGGTTCAAATGCTGAGTTTAAACAGACTCGGGACCTTCATTTTGAGTGAGCAAATGGACAGGACATTCTGCCCAAAGGGAGGCCTTAATTCTGCTGAAGAGTTGGGAATGGTTGTGGCCTACTAGTGCCCAAAAGACTGATGGGTGATTTCTGGTATGTTTATTATTAAGTGTGTATTAGTAAGTATTCTCTTGAGAAAAAGCTGTGTCAGTGTGGTAACTTGTAACTGCAGGCATACACTAGTCATTGTCCTTGGAGAGAAAGAAAAGCACAGGGGATGGTGTTTAGACAGACTGGCTTACTGGAGATATCACAGTGTATGGCCTTTAAAACCCTGTCAGGCTGGAGACCTGGAGTGGACCCCGGAGTGGGGAGTACAAGAACAATCACCCTGAAACTGTGATACTCAACACCCCAGACTCTAGGAAGTCAATGGGAATTGCAAGCACTCAGCACCTCTGAAAATCAGGTCCTGAATGCCCAGGGGTGAGCTGTGAGGATATTAAGTGCAGAATGGATTTTCAAGCCATTGTATTTTTAGTATTCAACTCATCACTTTAAGTACTGTGAGATCATTTGAGAAAACAAAGCTCTATTTTCTACATCCACCTGACATATTTCATTTTTGCCATCAGATTTAGGCATCAAAATATATTGCATTGGAGCAGAGGCATATGTATGGGGAAATCTTACTGCTGTCACTAACAAGTGTTTTCTTCTATGTATGGAGGGCACCGGCTGTTGACATTCAAGCAGCGGAACAATACATGCTATCCCTCCAAAAGCCGGAGTCCCTGGCTAGGGAAAAAGCTATGGCCCAAAGCATCATTAAGGTGAACTTCAGCCACAATCCCACCAATAGCCAACATTTTAAGAAAAAGTAAGTGTGCACTTTCCTTCAGAAAAATAAATGTGCATTTACTCACTGAATTTTTCCATAATTGCATATCCAAATTAGGCAACTATATGCCCATATGCTTTCTTGAAAGTTAGGGCTTATCTGTCTCATACATGCCTTCCTCCTTTTTTATCATTAAACATTTAAAATAATAATAATTTTATTTAAAAGCAAGTGGTTTGAAACACTATTTCTGTTCAATCAGTCTTAAAATTCCTCATTGTGATTATTGTGAGGCTGGGTTTTTTTAAGCCGTTATTCACTGAACACCCTTAAACTTCCCAGTTTTGGCACCAATTGCAATAACATAAATAGCACAATAATCACCATGCTACTTACCCCAGTATTTGCATAAATTGAAGATAAAATAAATGTATTACCAGGGTAACATTATTTAGCTATCACAGACCAAAGAAATATTTTTAAGGGTGACCACTATCCTGTGTGTATGAACTGTTGCTTTTAATTCCTGTTCTTGACATAAATGGGGGTAATGAAACATCAATACATAGAGAACTTCAATTCCTTCAATGTAATTCAAGAAAAAGAAATGAATATTGATCTTCACATGATATTATAGATACTGAATAATGTGAAAATGTGTGTTTGGTAAATAATTTAAATAAAATTTGTATATTTGTTTATACAAATTGGGCATGATTTTCACTGACACAAAGATTGCTTTACACTGCTCTGCCATTTCTCACACCCACTATCATTGCTTTTACACAGCTAGAGCAATGTAAAGCAGTCTTAGGGTATAGCTACACTGCAAACCAAGGTGTGATTACAGGGTGGGTAGGCATACCAGTGCTAGTTTTAATCTAGCTGGCACAGGTAATGATGATAGTGAGGATATGGAAATGTGAGCTTTGGTGCAGGCTAGCCACCCCAGTACTAGCCTCCCAGGGACTAGGGGTATATACTTGAGTTGCTGGCCCATGCTGGGGTCCATGCTGCTGCATCTTCACTGCTATTGTTATCTCGATTGAAGCTAGCATGGGAATGCCTACCTGTGCTGAAATTATACCTTCATTTGGGGTATAGACATACACTTAGTGTAAATGAGAATCAGGTTCAGAGTTTAAAGTAAAAAGAAACAACAAAATAGAGTAAACATGAGCAAAGCACAAAGGACACGCTCATGCATTTAAGATACAGAACTGCACACTTAATAGAAATCAGTGGAATGGCTATTTAGTTTCTTCTTCGAGAAACACAGGGACTTTTAAAGGATAAAGGTTTGACTGTAGAGTCCACTGTGGCCTGCCCCAGTTAACCCTGAGATTTTTTAAAAATGGATTGATTTGTTTTACTTTTTGATTTCCTTTCAATGAGCTCTTTCTTGAACTAATTTACAATTTTTACAACTATTGCTGCCTTCAGCAATGTGTTCTATATTCATCTATCCTTTGTGTAATTAAATTCTGCTTGAATTGCTTATAGACTTAAGCTCTCTCCTTAACTTCAATCTGTGACCTCTTGTTTCTGAGTTACTAAAATTGTACTGAGCATACCATGAATAACCTTGTTTGACTACTAAAATACCTGTGTCTGAATTCAATTTGAAGTTCAGATCTGTGGGCAAAAAATCTATGTAAACTTAAATTTGAAAAGAAACTTTAATCTTTAAAATCCCCTAATGTTGTTGTCATATCAAAAGCCTACTGAGATAAAATCATTTTACATTATAAAAAATCCAGCTACACATAACGTGTCCCCCAAATCAACAAGCAAACACACACAAAAGATCCCTGCTCTTCCCCCCCAAAAAATATTAGTTTAAACATTTCTTATTCCAAATATGGATATGCTTGAATGTTTAAAGTTCCTATTTGCTCTATTTATAATATGCATTTTATGTACTTTACTAATGCCCTTATAATTATGAGTTTCTTAAAGCAACAGCCTCCTTACTTTCCTCCACTGATTTGAAAACAATCCTAGGAAAATGTGCCAGTAAACCAACATCATCACATGCAATTATATTTTCAAGACAACCTCAAGAGAAAACCATTTAAATTTCATGGCATAAATCTGCATTCCTGCCCAACCTTCCGTTAGCAAGTTGCTTGCAGAACTCTCATGCTAATTCTCCACCAAACCTCCAGTTTTATGAAAGCTATATTTTACCTGTTTGGTTATTTGCAGTCACATGAGAGTTGAAAAAGGAATATTAGCACCACTCACATTTTATAGTGGGAGTCACAGTACTTGGCTGACCCCTTTTTCAGGTCCTATTGAATTTCCTATACAAAGGAAATGAAAATGTTTTATATTTAATACAGCAGCACATAACAAGAGGTTTAGTTGTTTTGTGTAGTGCTGCAATTTTTGGCTTTGGTTTCAGTGCTTTGAATAGAAGTGAAATTTTAAAGAACAGTTTTTATGATTTGTTTATCACTAGGTTTTCAGACAAGAACAAGGGATGTAATCATATTGATGCGACTAACGCCAAACAAATGGAAGGGGATTGGTAGCATGGAAGCAGAGAGTGTATCTGATTTGTTTCTGTTTTTGTTATTTATCCCTAACTAACTTAGATATAGCATTTTTTTTTCAGTATTTTTACTTCCATTTTACAGCTATGAGCAAATCAATGAAATGACTTGACTCAAGTCAAAAGCAGCCCACGCTGGATTAGAACTCAGCCTCCTGCTAATTCCACCCTCCAAAGCCATTGGGTAACCACTTGACCAGAAAGTTCCCTATGTGGGTACATACATATAGAAGTTAGTTAGAATCATAGATTATTAGAGTTGGAGGTCATCTAGTTCAACCCACTGCTCAAAGGAGGACTAACTTCAGCTAAATCAACCCAGTCAGGGCTTTGTCAAGCTGCAGTTTAAAAACTTCTAAAGATGGGGATTCCACCACCTCCCTAGGTAACCCATGCCAGTGCTTCACCACCCTCCTAGTGAAAAACTTTTTCCTAATGTCCAACCTAGACCTCCCCCACTGCAACTTGAGACTATTCCTCCTTGTTCTGTCATCTACTGCCATTGAGAACAGCCTAGCTCCATCCTCCCTGGAACCCCTTTCAGGTAGTTAAAGGCTGCTCTCAAATCCCCCCTCATTCTTCTCTTTTGCAGACTAAACAAGTCTAGTTCCCTCAGACTCTCCTCATAAGTCTTGAGCTCCAGCCCCCTAATCATTTTTGTTACCCTCCACTGGACTCTCTCCAACTTGTTCACATCCTTTTTATAGTGGGGGGACCCAAAACTGGACACAATACTCCAAATGCAGCCTTACCAATGCCAAATAGAGGGGAATAATCACTTCCCCCGATGTGCTGGCAATGCTTCTACTAATGCAGCCCAATATGCTATTAGCCTTCTTGGCAACCAGGGCACACTGCTGACTCATATTCAGCTTCTTATCACCTGTAACCCTCCGGTCCTTTTCTGCAGAACTGCTGCCTAGCTCGTCGGTCCACAGTCTGTAGCTGTGCTTGGGATTCTTCCGTCCTAAGTGGAGGACTCTGCACTTGTCCTTGTTGAACCTCATCAGATTTCTTTTGGCCCAATCCTCCAATTTATTTAGGTCCTTCTGTATCCTATCCCTACCTTCCAGGGTATCTACCACTCCCCCTAGCTTAGTGTCATCTGCAAACTTGCTGAGGGTGCAATCTACCCCATTCTCCAGACGATTAATGAAGATGTTGAACAAAACCGGCCCCAGGACCGACCCCTGGGCCACTCCGCTTCTGACCAGCTGCCAGCTAGACATGGAACCATTGATCACTACCCGTTGAGCCTGATGATCTAGCCAGTTCTCTATCCATTTTATAGTCCATTCATCCAACCCATACTTCTTTAACTTGATGATAAGAATACTGTGAGAGACTGTATCAAAAGCTTTGCTAAAGTCAAAGTATATCACGTCCATCGCTTTCCCCACATCCACAGAGCCAGTCATCTCTTCATTGAAGGCAATCAGGTTGGTCACACATGACTTGCCCTTGGTGAATCCATGTTGACTGTTCCTGATCACCTTCCCCTCTTCCAAGTGCCTTAAAATGGATTCCTTGAGGACCTGCTCCATGATTTTTCCAGGGATTGAAGTGAGCCTGACTGGTTTGTAGTTCCCTGGATCCTTTTTCTTCCCTTTCTTGAAGATGGGCACTATATTTGCCTTTTTCCAATCATCAGTGACCTCCCCCAATTGTCTCGAGCTTTCAAAGATAATAGCCAATGGCTCTGAAATCACATCAACTAACTCCCTCAGCACCCTCGGCTGCATTCCATCTGGCCCCATGGACTTGTATATGTCCAATCTTTCTAAATAGTCCTGGACCTGTTCCTTCAGCACTGAGGGATGTTCACCTCCTCCCCATTCTGTGCCGCCCAGTGCAGTAGTCTGGGAGCTGACCTTGTCTGTGAAGACAGAGGCAAAAAAGGCATTAAGTACCTCAGCTTTCTCCACATCCTGTCACTAGGTTGCCTCCCCCATTCTTTAAGAGGCCCACACTTTCCCTAGTCTTCCTCTTGTTGATAACATACCTGTAGAAACCCTTCTTGTTCCCTTTCACGTCCCTTGCTAGCAGCAAATCCAATTGCGCTTTGACCTTCATAATTTCATTCCTGTATTTTCGAGCAGTATTTTTATAATCGTCCCTAGTCATCTGACCAAGCTTCCATTTCTTGTAAGCTTTTGTGTGTGTGTGTGTGTGTGTGTGTGTTTAAGCTCACGAAAGACTTCTTTGTTGAGCCAAGCCAGGCACCTATCATATTTGCTATTCTTTCAATACATCAGGATGGTTTGTTCCTACACCCTCAATAAGGTTTCTTTAAAATTCAGCCAGCTCCCTGGGATTCCTTTCCCACTCATATTAGCCTCCCAGGGGATCCTGCCCATCAGCTCCCTGAGGGAGTCAAGGTCTGTTTTTCCCTGAGGGAGTCAAAGTCTGCTTTTCTGAAGTTCACACTGTACTAACTAAATTACATCAGCAATATAGTAGAACACAGGGCTCAGCCTTAAAACTCTTACTCTGACAAATGAATAAGACTTTTGCCTCAAAAAGGACTGCAAGACTGGGGCCATACAGTCAATGTTATGATTTTATTTAGATTGTTCAAATTATTTCATTGCTAAATAGAATATGGCAAATACATTGTGATCCTATTGAAATCAATGCCACAGCATTTCATCATTGGTATTTAAAAGGGCAAGTACTTGTCTAGCTGGTGATGGTTAGAAGGCTTAGCTAACTATTTTGGTGGGTGAAAGAGGCAGAGGAACAAATTCTGAGCTAGACTGTATCACCACTACTTTAGAGCTAACACAGTGATGTCTAATATGTGTTTTATTGATTTAGGCTTTAAACATGGATAATACCAGTGCTCATCCCAAACTCTGGGCACCCCTTATAAAACTTAACCAATCACTATAATTACATACAGGAAATTTCTTGGCTGGATTATTAGATTAGCACTGAATGAAGAGAAGAATTTAGAGGGGGACTAGCTACAGATTAATGCCAAATATATTCCCAAGAGGACATTGCAGGTGATACTGTAAAGATGAAGCCAAGCATAGCTAAGAGACATCTCACTACCTTCTGAGCAAATGCTGGGAGCATTTGTAATAAAAACTAATGAATTCGGAGTTGTTCATTTTCAAGGATAAATATGAGTTTGTAATAACAGAGAAACAGGAGTACATGACAGGAAAATGTAAAACTCCAGGAAATAAAATTAAATGAAGAGGCAAGTAGCAAAAATAATACAAAAATAATAATAATAAAAAAAATTGGAAAGGGCTGTACGATGAATAAAGGATTATATTCAGATTTTATAATCCCCTGCAGCTGGAATCATGGGATTAGAATTTTCCTATGAATTTTGCTTTCTTCTCCACATTCTAAGATTTCGCTTTTAAGAGCTGACATTCCTGCATTCCGTGTTTGGTCCTTCCCAGGACCCAACATTTGGTTTCTGACATTCTTAACCACCAAACTTAATCTTCTCCCTGAAATCCCCATTGCTCACTATTCTGGTTGCTGTCTCCAAAGACCCTAGCCTACCACTGATGCCCTCCTGAGTCCTCTAGCCTCTGAGCCTCTTTGCTGGTGAAAAATAAGATTATCTTAATGCTGTGTTTCCCATGCTGCACTGATCTGCTGTGTCGTCCGTTTGCCACACACAGTGCTCCCATTACAGAGAGTGCTGAATATGTCAGAGAGAAGGCAGTGTTGTCCTTGCCAGCAGGACAGGCAGATTAATGTAGGAAGGACAGCTCAGTGGTAAGGACTAAATTGCTGTTTAGATTTGTATTTTTAACATGACCAAAGTTTGGGGCCCTCAGCTTGGGGTTTCTCATTGGGCGTACAATAGAAGTTTGGATTCTGAACCCCAACCAGCCAAAGTTCAGGATTATTTGAATCTGCGGTTTGGGTTCAGGCCTATCTCCAGTAAAGAAAATACTTTGTTTTAATTTTTCCCTCAATGCCTCACTGAGGGAGAGAGGCTGTAGCACAAGAAAGAAATGGTTTTTTGGTAAACAGCTATACGTCTGGGACATTCTTACAGCTGCAATATATTTATATAATACCTTTAGGATATTATAATACATTATGGCTGAGGTTTTTGCAGGACCATCTTTTAATCTTTCCAACTATGTGAGCTTTCAGATCCAGCTATGGTGATCCTATTCTTTGGGAAATCTACCTCTGATTGGCTTCCCTTCCCACGCCACTACCAGGAAGGGCAGCCAGTCAGAGATGCTGCATTTGTTGAGGGTGAACCTGAAAAACTGCAGGAAGTTTTCCAGGTCTGCAGTATCTACATTGTGCCCTGAAGGCCAGGTAGGTGGGGCGAAGATCCTCTGGGCTTCAAAATGAAAAGAGATGAAGGAAGAATTGACAATTTATTGAGGAAAAGAAGTAGAGAAATAAATCTTTCTCTGAAGGGTAAGGAGAAGTCACTGAAGTGCTGTGGTCTCCCTTCATTTCCCTTTCTCCCTCACTGTGTGCATCTTTATGCACACTAGGTAAAATTTTGCAAATTTGAGTCTGTTTTCTCTTAGAGGATGTTGGCAGAAATGCTACAGAAAGTCCAAGGCAACTGACATCAATTTGAATATTTTCATTTGCTATTCTGAGATCAGGTCCCAAACAAGGATTCACCTGTGGAACAGACCCATGGAACAAGATGACTGGTAGACGTGACATATGGAGCAGTGTAACTGTAATGATTCTTTTCTGTGCACTGTATCTGTCTCCTCTACAAACATCTGCCAGGGATGGTCTAGATAATATTTAGTCCTGCCATAAGTGCAGTGAACTGGATTAGATGACCTCTCGAGGTCCCTTTAAGTCCTATGATTAGTCATTTTTCTGAGGTGAAGTTGATGCAGCCTGTTACGGGAAGGCACCCACTCTGCTCTCATCAAAACGTTGTTCTTTCTTGTTTTACTATTTCTCTCAAACTAAAATAAAACTCATTCATACTGAAAGCGCATGGACTGTTTTTTGTGTGTGAAATAACATTTCACACTGGGGATCTGAAGCCAGATCAATCTGTAGGCCAGATACACTTTTGCTGCTATTAAAAAATTTAAGGTGCACCAATTTTTGGCAGTCTGATTTACTATCCCCAAAGTGATTCTGTGCTACCTGCCTTTCCTTAAGGTTTTGGATGAAACAAACATCTTTTATCTCTGCCTAGTACTCCATAGAAGCCTTATCAGTAAAGGCTGAGCAGACGATACCCTGAATGAGCACATTCCCTGACTGCCCTTGACCAGCACCATCCACTTTTACGTTGGCTTCATGCAGGCCCCCGGTGGATGGAAAACTGCAGAGATTCATACATTTTAAGGCAAAACAGAAGGGGTCATTATGATAATCTAGTCTGATCTCTTGCACAGCACAGGCCATAGAATGTCACCCTCTAATTTCTGCATCAAGCCCATAAATTCTGTTTGAATGATAGCATCTCTTTTAGAAAGATACCCAGGGCTGATTTAAAAATTGCAAGTAATGGAGAATCCACCAAGTCCCCAGGTAAATTGTTCAAATGGTTAATTATCATCACTTTTTAAAATGTGTACCTTATTTCTAGTCTGAATGTATCTAGCTTTAACTTTCAACCAATGGATCTTGTTATGCCTTTTTCTTTTAGATTGAAGAGCCTTCTGCTATCAGAAGTGTACGTTGGTAGAGGTGCCTTGGTGGAGACTCTGTCAACTGGTTATCTGTGCCTGCTGGCATGGAAACTGGGTAAGTTTAGCCCTTTCATTAGCCCATTCATTAGCCCAAGTTTAGCCCATTCATTTCATTGAATTTATTTTTCTTTATAATATCCAAGCTCTGTATAATTATGGCATTTTAATAAATTATTTAAATAAATAAAATAACAGCTGAAAGGGCATATATGTTTGTTTCCATTCCTAGGCATGAAAGGATAGAGTAAGTACCATCAGACTGGTAGAGATTAATGTAATCCTGCAATTCTGAATCTTTAAAACAGAATTTGGACATTTCACTAACAGTGAATCAGTGTCTCTGATTATACCAAGTCTACAGAGGAAACGGACATAAATATTTTGTCTGACACAAACAGAGAGACAGACATTTTGGAAAGAAATTAAGGAAAACAAAGATTGGATCTTGTTCTAGACCTCCAGTGTTGTGAGAGAAAGGAGATATCAACATATACAGATTCAGGGCCCTGGGAGTAAGGGTGATGGAGTTGGAGGTGCAGGTGGCGTTCTTTTCAATCTTTCTGGTCAAGAGACAGATGCATCCTGTGGAAGAATGCCTGGCTGTGAGGATGGTGTCGCCATGAAGGCTTCAGCTTCTTTAACCACAGGATGCTGTTCCAGGAAGAAGGACTGCTAAACAAGAAGGGGAGAAGCATATCTGGTTACAGACTGGCTAACCCAGTGAGGAGGGTTTTAAACTAGGTTTAACAGGGGCAGGTGACAAAAACCCACAGGTAAATCAAAAACATGAAGATCTTGCAAAAGGGTCGGAATCTGGGGGGGAGGGGGGGGAGCATGGGCCATTATAACAGGGATAAGGGAGAGGCAAGAGAGATCATATGCGGGAAATCAAATCAGTATCTTAGATGTCTGTATACTCATGCGAGAAGTATGGGGAATAAGCAGGAAGAACCTGAAATGCTAGTTAGTAAACACAACTATAACACAGTTGGCATCACTGAAACTTGATGGGATAATATGCATGACTGGAATATTGGTATAGAAAGGTACAGCTTGCTCAGGAAGGACAGGCAGGGAAAAAAGGGAGAAGGTGTTGCCTTATATATTAAAGATGTATATACTTAAACTGTGGTTAAGAGGGAAATAACAGACAGACTTGCTGAAAGTCTCTGGGTAAGGATATCAGGTGTAAAAAAACAAGATGTCATGGCAGGGGTCTACTACAAACCACCTAACCAGGAGAAGAAGTGGATGAGACTTTCTTTAAACAACTAACAAAATTATCCAGAGCACAGGGCCTGATGGTGATGGGAGACTTCAATTGCCCAGACATCTGTTGGGAAAATAACATGGCATGGCAGATTATCCAGCAAGTTTTTGGCATGTACCAGAGACAATTTTTTATTTCAAAAAGTGGAGAAAGCAAATAGGGGAGAGGCTGTTTTAGATTTGATTTTGACAAATAGGGAGGAATTGGTTGAGAATTTGAAAGTGGAAGGCAGCTTGGGTGAAAGTGGTCATGAAATGGTAGAGTTCATAATTCTAAGGAATGGTAGGAGGGAAAACAGCACAATGACAAGATCCACATCTGAGAGAAAAAGTCATAATCTCCTGACCGAGTAGGGATGGAAAAAAATCTTTATTACCTACCAACCCTGCCTGAAAAATTAGGAACAGACAAGTTTCAGTGGATTGCAAACGACCTTGATAAAGGGTGGACACATACTTGAAGTAGAAAAACAGACATAATCCTTACCATATCCTCTAGAGAATTCTCTGGACCCATCAAAACCATCACTTGTCTTGTCTGGATTAACCTCAGCCAATTCTGACTCATCCGAGTCCAAGTCAGTCAGGCACCAGGAAATCATACTTTGTTATCTACTTAACCCCGTGAATCACAAATAGAGTTCACAGCAACACCTTCTAATCAATAGTATAAAAAGGCAGCAATAGATGTCTAAATAAAAACAACTATCCTAAGGACCAAATGATCAACATAGTCATTGTGTCATGTTCCTCTGAAGCCAGATTGATAGAAGATCAAGGAAATCAGAAGGCACTAGATAGTTCTGGAACAGTTTCACTACAACCTGCCTGATCACTTAGCTCAAAGGGAGAAGTTTTGAGAGTAGGCAGTAATTAAGTATTTTCTCAGAGACAAGTGATTATGTTTAGATCACGGGGCCTCAAGACTGGAACATTTAAGAGAGATCAGCTACAGGGAGATGCTAACAATCCCCATCAATAGTGGGTCTGATTATTAACTGGCTGTCATGGATTAATTTCACAGCTCCTCCAGCATCTCCAGAATGTTCATGAATGGCATATTTATCCTCTCCTGTTGACTAAGTAAGTGAAAAAAATATAGTAGGAAATGTTACATCCTATAACCAGGCAGTCTCCATTCTGCTCATGACTTGCAACTCCACTTGTCTTGGCTTTATAGAAGCTATTTTGACAGAGGAAAAGTTTCTTGGACTTCACTGCAGGTATGGTATAGGGTCACAAAAACTCACTATGATGTGAGTGATTAGTATGAGAACCCCTGTGCTCTATTCTCCCCAACCTTTCATTTGTCATAAGTTATCTGTATACCAGGTTGACCAACATAAGCAATGCAAGTAGAGGGGAGGGCTGGGAGCCACTTTATTGATAGAATCACATAAAAGATAATGATAATGTTTTACCTTCCAAAGGGACACGTTGCTCTTTGGGGAAGGAGCTATCTCATTGTTCTGTGTTTGAATAGCTCCTAGCACACTGGGGTCCTAGTTCATGACTAGGGCTCGCAGGCGCTGCAGGAATGCAAATAATAAATAACAATATAATCACAATAAAATCTTATTTATGGACATACTCCAGACAGGATGACGCTTGTAATCAAGCTTTCCACTAATATAACTTTATAGCATCCTTCTCTTTCCCCAATACTGAATTCCCATTAGGAATCAGATATGTGTATGCAGCTCCCAGTGAGGTCAATGGAAATTGCATTTGTGAACTAAGGTTCTGTGAAGACAACACAGAAGTTGTGTAGAAGATGCACAGAAATTGCATCTGTGAAGAATCTAACCTAAAGTCTCAACTGCAAGTGTTGTAGTTATAATAAAAAAGTAACATAAAAAATAGTACCTTCTTACTCACCATATTTGGGGGAGATGAGAAGATTGTGGCCCGCTGGACAAAGAGACATGGACTCTGTATTCTATAGCATCTGTTTACATTAGTGTTCAAAATACGTTTACTACTTTTTGCCTCTATTAGCACAGCAAAACCAATATTGCTTGGTAACTTCAGAGTTACTAACGAGGCTTCAGTTGCAGGATTTTTATTATTGAGCACAATGTGCAAGCCAGCTTGAAAACATTTTGATTTTCTGATCCTATACTGAGTCTTCAGTGCTGGCAAGTTGAAAAAACAAGCAAATTTTACATGTAAATTACTGAATAAACATGGAAACTCAAATTACCATTTTTATAAAGTCATTTTTCAGGATACAAAGGGACTTTGTTAGAAATATTTAACCAGATTCAGGACAAAAGATTAACATTGTTCCAGCTCACACTAGGCGGGCAATAAGAAATGGCTAATTACAACTGAAATAATGTCCTGAAATCTAAAGATTTACAGGATGGCAAAATTTACTCACTGCTGACATTAAAACAAAACATTTTAAAAATATGAATTATTTGAGGTTCATAGATAAAAATCATACTTTTATTTTTCTTCTTTTCCCAAAATAAATTTATACTGTGCTTTAAAAATAAAATAGAAAATAGCTGTTCAAGTAACCAACAAAAATTTAGCAGGTAAGACTGTCAAATGTAGTTTGCACAAACCAGTATCAAGGAAACCTGTGAGTTTTACAATCACTCAAGGAATACTTTGCACATTTTTTAAAAATTTACAGACAAGAAAATTCTTCATAAGAATGGGGTCATATTGGGTCAGATCCATCTAGCCCAGTACCCTATCTTCCGACAGTGGCCAATGACAGATGCTTCAGAGGGAATGAACAGAACAGGGCAATTATTGAGTGATCTATCTCCTGTCATCCACTCCCAGCTTCTGGTAGTTAGAGGCTTAGTGGGAGCCCCAGAACATGGGGTTGTGCCCCTAACCATCTGGGCTAATAGCCATTAATGGACCTATCCTCCATGAATTTACCTAATTCTTTTTTGAACCCAGTTATAGTTTTGGCCTTCACGACATCTCTTGGCAATGAGTTCCACGAGTTGGTTGAGTGTTGTGTGAAGTAGTACTTCCTTTTGTTTGTTTAAAACTTGCTGCCTATTAATTACATTGGGTGAACCCTGGTTCTTGTGTTATGAGAAGGGGTAAATTCCTTATTAACGTTGTCCACATCATTCATGATTTTATAGAACTTATCATATCACCCCTTAGTCATCTCTTTTGCAAACTGAATAGTCCCAATCTTTTTAATCTTTACTCATACAGAAGCTGTTCCATCTCCCTAATCATTTTTCTTGCCATTCTCTGTATCTTTTCCAATTCTAATATATCTTTCTTGAGCTGCACACAATATTAAAGATTTGGGCATACCATGGATTTATATAGTGGCATTAATATGATATTTTCTGTCTTATTATCTCTCTCTTTCCTAATAGTTCCTAACATTCTGTTAGCTTTTTTGATTGCTGCTGCACATTGAGCAGATATTTTTGGAACACTATACACAATGACTCCAAGATCTTTTTCTTGAGTGGTAACAGCTAATTTAGACCCCATCATTTTGTATGTATAGTTAGGATTACCTTTTTCAGTGTGCATTACACTTGGCATTTATCAACATTGAATTTCATCTACCATTTTGTTGCTCAGTCACCCAGTTTTGTGAGATCCCTTTGTAACTGTTCACTTTGGATTTAAATATCTTGAGTAATTTTGTAACATCTGCCAATTTTGCCCCCTCCCCGTTTACACCCTTTTTCAGATCATTTATGAATACTTTTAACAGCACTGGTCCTAGTACAGATTCTGGGGGACACCACTGCTCATTGGAACTATTTTCTGTACGTAAATGGGGAAACTTAACTACATGAAAAAAGTGAGATATAGAACAAAAGGGATAAACATAGATGTGATTTTTATAAGTTTTTGCAAGAGAAAATCAAAATTACATAAAGAATTTAAAAAAAACCCCAAAACCCTAAAAATTATTGAACTAATGCTTTTTGGCATTTTCTTCCAAGTTCTAAACTAATTCAGTGCAGGGAAATACAGTACAGTTAGCATTCAACTTTAATTGCAATGAGGTGACAACATACTGGGTAATGAGTTGTTTATGAGTTGTAGATGTGTTTACAATGAGTTGACAATGTGTTGGATAAAGTGTTCTTCTAAAGTTGTAGATCTATTTACAGTGAGTGGTGGGGGAATGTTCATTAGTTGTCGATTTGTTTGTTTACATTGTTTTCGATTTGCAATTGCTATAAAACAAATTGCAGACTGATGAAGGATGATTGTTTGTGTGCTTTAATGATTTACTGTAGTAGCTTGTCTGAAAACGTACTTAATTCTCCTTCATCTGTCAGTTTCCACTGCAAAAGCTTCCAGTCACAACAGTTTTATTAGCACAGCATGGGCCATTTCTAAGAACGTTATGCATCTAAAAAATCTTGGTACTTTCCTGTTCAGTCTGTTGTATTTTTGGCGGACTGTGCTGAAAGGAATTCTTTCTGCTTAGTACAAGCTTATACCTTTTAAGGTTGCAATTTGAGCAGAAATTAATGTGCTCTAAAATGTACACATCTAAAGCTGGACACAGTCTTCCTCTGAAAATTCTTTTCTAACTGCCTCCTCAATGATGTAAGGTGTTTAAAATCCTCTTGCTGTCCATTACCTACTCCAAAAGGACTATTGAAAAATTACCATCAGGTTATGCTGGGTTACATGACACAATGAAATTCAATATACACTGGAGAGCATTGAAAAGCTCCTTGAGACAGTACCTCTTTCAATAGTTTGCAGTAATTTGGTATAATCTGCATTATAACATACTGTGCTGTCGCAGTAACTGGATCCTCTTTCATAGCTTCTGTCCAAAATAAAGTACGGACAAAAATAATTTTGTTGCTTGTATTGTTTCCACATCTCATTACACATATTTTTCAATCACATTCCCTGTTGCCCAGGAACAGGTGGGTTTCACAAGTTCTCTGTCTTCCTGAATTATTTTCAAAGAGCATCACATTACATATTCCACTCGCCCTTCTCTCATTTTCCCTCACCACCCTCCACTGTACCCTCTGGTAAACGCCGCAAAGAATCATCATCTTGCAATGATTAGAATGGGATATTCAAGCAGCCAGATTTGGGTTTTCCACATAAATTGATGGAACATGGAAGCGCTTTTATTCCTCCCTCAAGAGAATGGGCTGATACATTGCTCCAAGCTTCTGGCATTTATATGGAGGATAACAAGCATAAAGATTTTTAATGCTGATTTCAGCCACCACTATAGCTGCTGCACTGGTGCAAATCCCCAATATAAATAAGGAAAACCACAGTTTGCACTGGTGGAGTTTCAGTTAGAGGCAAAAAGCAGTATTGCCAATCTGAAAGGTTCAAAAATCATGAATCAGGCTCACAAAAAAATCATGAGATTGGCTTTAAAATAATGAGATCATGTACAAAATAATAGACTTGGTATTCTTTTTATTTGCCTTCTGCTTTTTTAGCCTTTTGGGTGCAATGGGCCCCAAATCAGACATACGTACTGCCAGATCCATCTTCACCCCCGAAGTCTCCCTTTCTAGTACTAACTGCTAAAAAGAAAGGTAGCTAGCACTGGTGCTTTATGAGAAAATTCTTATGGCTTGTGGAAATATTTCACATATTTGAAAATGAATATGTGAAATAGCAAAACTTTCTTCCTTCTCACATGTATTTTTTGCAAAAATGAAAAGCAGTTTGTGCAGGGGAAAAACTGCCATTTCTGCCTCTGAAAAGTAGGAAAGAAACATTGGTAATTGTTTTGTGCAAGTCTATTCCACGTCATAGCTTTGTTTTTATATGGGTGCTGCCGATTTTTCAGCCACAGTCTACTCTCAGATGTTTGCATGGGCTTCCCAGTAATAGTCAGTAAAGGTTCCCACTTTGAGGGCCAAATTTTCTCCTAAAAGCTGAATTACTTCATAGAGCACCAGATCCAGCTAGTATAAATTAACTTAACTCCCTTCTCTTCAAAAGAGTTATGTCAATTTAGGCAAGCTGAGGATCTGGATCACCATGACCTGAAAATACACAAGTTGTCCTGATGCCCATTTTTCTTAGATATTAGACACATCAGCAGTACCTGTGAGCCAGAAGTGGTAACACAAAATTGTTAGTGTAAAATAACTAATGAGAGTTGCTTCCTTTAAGTTTCATGATTTTTCATCTTTGTTCTCTGTACTTTTTCCTTACTGTGTCATTATACAATAGATATAATGAGTGTAAGTTTAAGTTTTCAATCTATTGATCCTTATTATGGACACTTAGCACCCACACCAGTTATACACAAGAGAAGGGGCTTGTATCTGTTGAAAGGAGTTCTGCCTCTATGGCCCATCCCTCTCTTAGAGACCATGGGACCTGGCCAGGCTGGGGAGCAAGAAGGAGCTGCTGGAGGAGCTAGGTAGGTTCCCCTCATAACACTATCCCACAAAATTGTGTGTGGATCCAAAAAAGTATCTTGATACATCCACCGGCTTTCTCACTTCATTCTGTTAAGGGCCTCCAGGGACACCAGTAGGGGAAGTTTATCCACTGAAACTGTGGTACTAGAGAACTAAAAGTTCTGCAAGGCCAACATGCTATCACAGGGACTCCACTCCACATGCACGTCTCTGTATCACTGCAGATCCCAGAGATCAGCAGATTTTGCAGTCAGAACCCCTTGCTTCTTCTGTGGGAGTGGCACGGGAAGAGACAGAAGAACTAGGCCCCGATGGAAGAATTTCTAGGACATTCCAACAACTGAAACTCTGTATGCATTATCCCCAAAGAAGAGAACGATGCTCCACATTAATGCAATGTTAAGGCTGTGATTTTTATTGCCTTAATAAGTAATGCTTTGATAGCATTTTGAAGACAAAAAGCACTATAAGAGTACTAAGTATTATTTGATGTGGACACAGCAGCAAGGTGAGGACAGATACATGCATGAAATTAAGTGACAGGTCATAACTTTTATTAAACTTTAACACAGGAGGCAGCACTACTAGCCCATCATCCATACTCTCCTAAACCAGGCATTTCATTGGTTCCAGTGCAGAGGTTACTGGGCTCCTTGCATTATAGGCCTACCTTGCATTACAGACCTACCTTGCATTATGGGTTATGTGGTAAGGGAGCTCTGTAACCCTGGTGCCCATTATGTAACATAAGTTACAGGGTTACAGAGCTCCCTTACCACATAACCCATAATGCAAGGTAGGCTCTCTTCAGCCTATCCCCCAGGACTCTGCTCTCTCTGAGTATTAGCCCCCTCCCTCTTGCCGAGGGGGTCCGAGGGTGCAGAAAGGTGGGAATCTTAGCCCATGAGGGCCACAAGGTCTGATCTCAGCCCACAGAGGCCACAAGGTCACATGATTCCAAGGCGCAATACCAAAGTCTCAGATCTTTTATCTCTAGGAACCATTTATTTTATTCTTCTAATCCCACGGGAAATCAGCCACATGTTGCGACAAATAAACTCCACTCCAGTACCTCAGTTAGGTACTAAGCAAATTTCTGCTCAACTCACTGTGGCTTGAAGGTGCTGTGATGGGCAAAAATATGGTTTGGTCCTCTGCCAATTGACCCATGGGAAAAAAATTCCTTCCTGACTTCCTAAACAGGCAATTGGCTAGACCTGCAGAATGTGTCAGGCTGGGTTTCCATTCCTAGTTTGGGTGGATAGGGTGGGTTGCTGGAACGGAGCTGAAAGAGGCTCCACAAGGCCCCTGCACTGGGCTAAATTCTGGGAGCTGGGTAATGCTGGCCAAACAGCACGCCTTTCCCCCAGCTGGCCAACGAGTGCCAGAGACTCCTAGGAGGAGGAGCCACCTATCTTGATGAGTGTCTCCATCCCTTGCTACTGGGACTGTCCCCCTTTCACTGTTGGTCTCATCAAATTTTCCCACCCATTGATGTTGGTGGGTGGCATTTATATTGTCATCATCATGATGTTATTCATCACCAACAAAATTCAGAATATATATTTCCTCTAAGGTTAGTGACACACACTTAGTAAAACTTTATGATAACACGCTCATATTCTAATATAGAATCATAGAATCATAGGACGGAAGGGACCTCGAGAGGTCATCTAGTCCAGTCCTCTGTACTCATGGCAGAATTGAGTAATATCTAGACCATCCCTGACAGGCGTTTGTCTAACCTGCTCTTAAAAATCTTCAGTGATGGAGATTCCACAGCCTCCTTAGACAATTTATTCCAGTGATTAACCACCCTGACAGTTAGGAAATTTTTCCTAATGTCCAACCTAAACCTCCTTGTTGCAGTTTAAGCCCATTGCTTCTTGTCCTGGCCTCAGAGGTTAAGAAGAACAATTTTTCTCCCTGCTCCTTGTAACAACCTTTTATGTACTTGAACATAATTATAGTTGCTATGTGGTTGGTGGTGTTTTTTTCTAACAGATTAGAGGAAAAGAATTGTAGCTTGTTAAAAAGACATGTACGCATGAATCTTCACACATGACGTCATAGCAAGCTATTAGAAATTACTTTGAACTGGAGTACAGAAAGGTTGTTTTTTTTTTACTTATATCTAAGATATAGTACAGCCCTTTTTTATATAGTAGCCTGTATGTTATCCTTAATTTCAAATATTACCCACTCCCTGGTTGCGTAATGCTGTCTCTGACGTCTTAAAATTCCTTGCTCTTTTTATTTTCTTCACATATTAGGAGGTGGTAATAATGATTACACCAGATGGAGAACGCTGCTGCAGAATCAGCTGCAAAGGCTGTGAAGCCAAGTTCAGACTCATTCCTCATCATCAGGCATCATCTTTATATGCAACTGTTACTGTTCTTGTTAGTGAAAAATAAATAAAATAGATTTTTAGGCTAAAACAGTGCAGGAGGGGTCAATTTTCTAATGGATAAGTGGGAGAGGCTCATAGAAAGCCCATTAACAAATAATTGGAGTTATGGGCATGTATCCACCCACATTACTTTGAAAACATACCCTGGGTGACTAATTTTCATACATACTGAGACTTTGCAGCTGATTCTGTACCATCCACTGAGTCATTGGCCTCACCTGAGAATACAGCTATACGCATGTCCTTCCATTAGGAATTAAGATAGACATTTTAGTCACTAATTATTAAACATTGGAAAACTTTTATAAGAACTGAATATTATTTACAAACTTGCTGATTCTACAGCTCAGTTGACAGCAGAGTTTGTAGAAAAGATAAAGGGAAAACTGCTGCTCATGTCATTTGCACAAGTGTCTTACCTACATATTCATGTTCCAAGAGGATATCTGTCACTGAAGCTCATGCTCATCTAAGCAGATTCTTTGCAAGTAAAAATTCATGAAATTTAAACCAGCTTTTTACGTGGACATTTTTTAATGGTAAACTGTTTCAGCAATCCAGCAACAGTAGACACCTATAAATGTATAATGTGATGGATTATATTTTAATGTAGTCTTGATGCATATGAAGGTGGTGTTTGCCCTTCAGTGCAAATCCATTTTTATGTCAAAAGGAATCCACTGGAATTAATAGTGCTTTGTCCAGGCAATAAGAAACACAGTACAGTACAGTAGTATTTTCCTTAAAAGTGAGTCTTATTCCTTATAATGCAAAGAATTAATAAAGGAAATTAATCAATAAGAAAATCAAAGTTTCATAGGCCTGATGTGATGTGGATTTGTGATTCTACAGGTGAATGTCAAACATGAGCTTACAAAAAGTAGGTAAAGAAACTTTCATCTCCATCTCAGGATTTAACATCACATTGTGAACCTGCGATAGCTCATGTATTTGTTACGTGAAGGATGTGCTTCTTTATGTGAACTCGGGGCATGTCTATATGAGGACACTCAGGAAAGTTAACTAAAGGTGTGAAGTTTAAGGGCATTAGTTAAAATGCTTTAACCTCTGTGGGGATGCTTTCATTCAGAAGTAAAGTGGCCTTAGTTTGTTTTAGCACTAAAGCCATTTCTGAATGAGAGCATCCACAAAGGATTTCATAAGCTTTAACCAAAGCTCTTAAAATACACACCTTTAACTTGGCTTAATTTTCCTGAGGGCTGGTCTACACTACAGAGAAAATTTGTATGGCCTTTGTGATGTAATTAAGCCAACCTAAACCCCAGTGTAGACACTGCGAGGTTGACAAAAGAATTCTTCCATCGATCTAGCTACCGCCTCTCAAAGAGGTGGATTTACTACAGAGATGAAAGAACCACTTCTGTTGCTGAAGGAAGTGTTTACACTATAGCTCTGCAGCTGCACTGCTGTAGTGTTGTTAGTGTTGACATTCCCTGAGTGTCCCCATGTATTAATGCCCTCAGTTTCACCAGTACATTCACATTGCTTTGTGGTCATGTAGCCCATATAAGGCCCAGTATAGCATTTGCCTTCAATGGAACTATTCACATGCTTAAAGTTAGGAACGTGTTTAAGTGCTTTGCTGGATCAAGGCCTAAAAGCTGTTCACAAGAAACCCTATAATACAAATGGATAGGTAGATAGGTATTAGAGAATATTCTGGGGTCATTATTTGAAAATAGATATAATGGACCCAGAGTGCGGTATCTTCAACTGGATTTGTATAGATGCAGCTGCTGTTATTTTGAGGATATTAATCCCAAAAATGAGTAACTGTTAAATGAAGGACAGAGGAGGAATTCTGCAACATTCTGCTTTGCAGAAGCAATACTATTGCCATTCCATTATCCTCAATTTATGTAAAATACCATTCCTGAAAAATGTTATCTCTTGGAGTGATATAAAATTGCCAGAAACTCATATGCCTAATATCTTAATTGTTGTGCCACAGAATAAATTAAAATACTACTGTCAACTTGATTTTTTTAACATTGATTTTTTTTTTAAAAAATTAACTTTCTGAGTTAGCACTTTTTGTAGTACCTCCTACCTTTTTAAAATCCCTGTAAATTATTTATTGCTCCCTTGTTGACGTTTAGAAGGATCTTTTCGGCAGGCCTCAGAGCAACACACCCAAACACATTAAGAACAAACCCTCCTCCCCCACTTCCTGCTTTTGCACATGCCTTCCAGCCACATGATCGGTTTCAGGTTCACAGATGCTGTTAGTTGTCAGTACCCTCCTGGGATGCCTTGGGTGAGAGTATGAACGTGGATTCTTCCCCTGGTGCAGTTCAGGAGAGTGATGTCATCATGCTTATGCATGCGACAGGGAGCGTCAATGACCATTAACAAAAAAGTGTAACTGAATCAGCGTTGCCAATCCTAAATGTCTGATATGAGGTCCTAGAAAAATCACAAGAATGGTTTAAAATCATGAGATTTTTAAAAATAATAAATTCCAGGTCATTTTATTTGCCTTCTGTTTTTTCAGCTTGAAGATTTGTGTTTTCAAGCTTTTCCCCACAACCAAGGTGGTTAAAAACCCTTTTTTTAAAAAGAAATGGAAGCTAAGATTGTCATGTAACCACATTACTCAAAGAAATGGGCTTTTAGAAATCTTTTAGAAATCTTGTGAGATTTGTAAACATAGCATGTTACAACTGCACAAAGAAAATAAACTGAAACATTAGAGAAAAACATGTCTTTTCTCATTCTCCCTGCAATACAAGGTACAATTTTTTTGGAGGGAAAAGAGCTGTGCCAGTTAATGGTGTTTCTTTGACACACCAAAGGTCAGCGTTAGTCCCGAGATTCAGCAGATTCATTCAACAGCCTAAGCATGGATTATCCTCTACTTGCAAATCACTAAACCTCCCAAAGAATCTTGTACCAGCATACTTTGGTTTCCATGTAATATCTGGGATGGATTCTTTAGGGAGTCCCTTTCCATCACTTGCCCTCAATTTCTGGTCAGGATATGGAAGATCCCCTAGATATTACTCTAATGTCATTTCTGAAACTGCCATATTTTGTTCCTTCCACGGGTGGTATTTCTGAAAGTATCACGGAGTATCGGAGACTGGCTGCTAAGAAGGCATTTTCGGATGGAGCAAGAACCAAGTAATCACTGATAATGCATGTTTTAAATCCTTCTGTCCCAAACTCGCAAATGTAAAAGGCTACTTTCTCTGATACTCCATTTAATTGTTGTGGACTTTTAAAAAACATGAAAACCTTCACAATACAAATTATATTCAAGCTGCTCATCAAATATCACTTACTGTGGAAGCCAACAAAATATTTTGTTTTCTTCTCTAATTGGGCAATACAGCTAATTACTGTTGTATGTGGAACCATGCTTGACTGGCAGCTTGAATGTAAATGGGAACCATAATTTCATACATTATATCAACATTTGGAATAGGGATGTGCAAGCAATGAAACGTCAACCAAAGGGAACTTATTCATAGGTAATAAAAGTTACCTGCATTTCATGGATATCTGATCTATGGTAACAATTCTGTAAGTACTGCCAAATGCCAGTACTTTACTCTCTCAAAATGTTTCTGGCACAGTTTTAATCAGAAAAACAGGAAATGCATTGGAAATTATTCATAAAACATTAATACCACATGTCAAAGTAAGTGGTCTTAAAGGGATTCTATTATTATTTCTATAAATATTGAGGAAACAGAAATATACCCAATAATATAACACAAAGGAACCAGAAATATGTTAAAAGTTAGGTTTCAGAATTTAACGTAAAATATTGGGTGACACATAAACCCAGTTTAAAAGTACTAGAGGTGGGCCATTGAACAGATCTGGCTTAAGTCTTCATGAGTACTAGCAAGATGTCAAATTTCCTATGGTTCCCCTCCAGAACTGTTATAGCTGGTTTTCTTCAGTTTCTCCTGACCTGAAAAAAAGAGGATGAGAAATCAATGTGTTCCACATCTAATGTATAGGTCAAAGGGGCAGGTATCTGGGTCTAAAAGGGGAGGAGACTGACTCCTGCTATTTTTCATATAGTAGCCAGTGCATGAAAGACAGAAGAAGATACAACAAGCTAGATGTCAGAGTGGTCAGAGGGTGTCAAATAGGGTTGAGGATCTGGCCATGATGTTCATTTAGTAGAGCATGCTAAATAGTTCCCTTAATCTTTCTTTTATCTATCCTTTCACCAAGATAGTTGAGTGTGTTGCTAGACATATTCATTTGGTTTACCTCTTAATTTCCTATCTGCGAGATAAGTCTTGCAATTCATAGATTCCTAGGCCAGAAGGGATCACTGTGATCATCTAGTCTAACCTCCTGTATAACACAGGCCAAAGAACTCCCCAAAATAATTCCTAGAGCATTACCTTTCAGAAAAACACCCAATCTTGATTTAAAAATTGTCAGTGATGGAGAATCTACCAGGACCCTTGCTGAATTGTTCCAATGGTTAATTATTCTCACTGTTAAACATTTACAGTTACTATCTGTCATTTTAGAAGGACATAAAAATATTTCTAACTGGTCAGATGGGCCTTTGCATTGCTGGATTTTCTGGACTTATATTGGATTGTCTTTGTAAACTATGGAAGCCATCATCTGGGAGTTCTTTTCTATTTCTGTATCTTGCTAGAGGAATCGGAGATACCAGTGAATTCCTGATCTTTTCACCAATAGAGGCTTTGGGGGGAGATCCTTGCCACATGTAGTGCTTTGCTGGAGACTTCTATGAAACTGCATGTGTGGGAGGAATCATGTATCACTCACAAACGTGGAAACTAGAGCTGGTCAAAACTCAGAATTTCCATTTTGTGGGAAATTCTAACATTCTGAAAATTAGTTTGTTCCAAATTATAACAATTTTTTTTAAAAATTTCCAATGAATAAACTTTTTCTAAAAAATTGTTTAGGCCAGTTGAAGTGTTCTGGTTCAATACAATGTTAGCATTTCATTCTAATTTAGACTTTAAAAAAATATTATATCATATACTTATAATATAAAATAAAATACATTTTAAAACAAAAACTCATTTTGAAATGAAAACTAGAAACTTTCCAATCCAATAAGGTGAAAACGGAATGTTTCAAACTTATTGAAAAGCTTTTTTTTTTTTTTTTCCAAATTTTTTAAATGAAATTTTGTCAGAGTTGATGTGGTCCCATGGAAAGTTTAAATTTTGATGGAATAACATTTTTCTGAGGGAAAAATATTCTGGCATAAATTTTTCAACCCTCTCTAACTGACAGTGAGGTTGCAGTATTTTATTGTAATAGCTGAGCAAATGTAAGGAGGATGAAGAGCAAACCTGCCTGACTCACTGTACCCTCCTGAAAACTTCCAGGGGTCTCTCTGATTCTGTTGTTCGGGCCATGAAGTGGCCAGTTCTATGTATTTGTTGTGAGGGCTTGTCTTGCAGGGCCAGGAAACTCCATGCTTTCTCTGAACATCCTGCTGCAGTCAGTGCGCTCCTGAGCTCCAGGCTGCTCTGCACTGCCTGCTGAGACACAACATTCGAGGAAGAAAAGCTATCCCTACTGTGCGCCACAATGCAGAACTGGAGGGAGTGCCGCAGCATGCAGTTGTCATCCTTCAGGGGGCAATCCTGGCATAGACGGGCTCCTGGTTGTGACATATTTGAGAGATGAAAAGACTCAGACAGCCTCACACTGACTTTACATCCGGTGCTGTCCCAGTAAATCAACATTGGACTAGTTGTGTTTAGGCAGAATAGCTTTTCTGTTTGATCTCAAGTTCTCGATTTATTCACAAGTAGTGAATCCCCCACTGAATAATTTTTCTTGGCCAGTTGTGCATGTTTCTGATTTGTCATACAGCTAGGCCTAAATTGGAATAAAAATGGAAGACAACTGCAGCAATTTTGTGTGCAACTGACCAATTACACATCTAATGGATCATCTGCATATACAAGAGATGCACCTGTACATGCTATCATGGTAACTGCACACGAAAAATAAAACACACACAAATGTGCACATATTTTTTTCTGAAATTGCAGGCCATAACTTTATTATTGTTTGACATAGTTTGAATATATTTAACTGTTTTATGTAAGGGTTGCATTGTGAGATATTGTTCTTGCATCATTAAAATGCAAGGAGATAAATTTAGCTGCTGATTTTTTCCTTTGGAATAGTGGAGTGCTTGAGCTATTCTTTTCTTGACTGCATATTTTTTATATGGAGTCAAAATATGAATACACAGAAAAAACAAACTGATTTATTAAAGAACAAACATTAAATTATGTGGTGAATCAACTGAGCAGTCATAGTTCAGCAGAGGGCAGGCAGCCTGATTAATCTGTTACTGAGTGAATCTGTTGCTCTTCTCTTCCCTGACTGAAGGCTGATAGATCATCAGGAGAAGGAAGGTCCTGGCAGATGGAAGTGCATTGGAACAGACTGCTCGCAAGAGTCACATGGGAGCTGGTATACTGAGCATAAGGACAATGCAGAAGGCCCCCCGCCCATCAAAACATTCTGCAGGACTGAAAAGCTAATGAGCAGACCCGTAGGATAATTAATATGTATAGTCTAAGAGGGGGCATCCCAGTAGTAGGCCTGTGGAATCCTAATCTTCATTGTTGATGACCAGTATGCATTCCATCATTCTCTGTAACATTCCAGGAGTACTACAGAGTCCACAAGGTGCAACACTAAACTCAAAGAGGCCTTTTATAATGGTGAATACCTCTCCTGCTGATCATTGGGGTGGACCTCTGCTAGCAACCTCTGGCCCTGTATCGGGATAAGTTTTGAGACTGTGGATAAACACATTCTTGAAAAATATATACTCTGAAACAAAATCAAAATCTGATTTTTCAGAAATTATGATTAATCATTACATTACCATAGATAATCACAGTCCTTTAGGTTAACAGCTGGAGGAGCAAATTTCTGCAGTCTTTCCATAAAGTCCATGTTTTTAATGAGCATTAGGTTGCATAAAGGATACAGGATCAAGCTTTACTGATACATCAAGCTATGTTTGCTCTGTCTCCAAAATTACCTTAGTTAACTCACAGATTAATTTTTATTTTAGATCTGTTTCATATTAGGATATATTTTGCTTTCTTACTGGATCAGATTGTGGAATAGGCAATGTTCAAATTCACTCCAAAACAATCCTCAAAGTAAACGCTTGAGAATCCTATGCCATTTCTTAGTGTGAACTCTCTTTCTTTTTTCCCCATTGATAATAATACAGATGAGATTGGGTCTGACTTTCTTTGTGAAATAGCAAAGGCCATATGGAAAGGCTAAGTAACATCATATTAGTCAGTGTAATAAATATGAACTACAAGGTGAACTGACTAGGACTGACACTATAATAAATAAAAGATGGAAAATTTAGTGAACCTCACACTGTATGAAAGGGGAAATCTTTAGAACGCAAAGGTAGACCTTGTTACCAGACAAGCAGATTCAAGGGCTGATGAATGCATACAAATGTAAGCTATACTACTATGGGAATAGGCCAAGTTGCATGCTTGTGAATTTATTAGCTGATAAACAACAATTTTCTACAACGTTGTCTATTAAAAATAGCTGAAGAGAAATTAAACCTCATACCACCAAGACTGCAGAGATCTTTGTACACTGTTTAAAATTTTCTATTCATCGGGAAAAAAAGGCTTAGTTAGACTCAAGCATTCTTTATTTTACATTTTTCTGGATGCTCTTCCACTTCCTGTTTTATAAAAGGAACAGGATTTTTTTGAGAAGGGATAATCCCATAATAAAAAAAAAAAAACAAAAACACATTTGGAAACCTTTTTTAATTTACCATCTGGGAGGATTCTTGGATCAGACAGTCTCTCAACAACCACTGTATATAATCTGCACAATTATTTCTTCGCTCATTTACATAAAAACAAACAAACACAACATATAATAATGCATTTAAAGATGATATCCTTCTGGAAACTATTTGACCATATTTTAAAAACACACTGTGAGGCTAGGTAGTGCTAAGATTTGTTCTGCTAGATATTTTTCCTATTTGTTAAACTCGTGCAATTCTTTACTATTTTTAAAGCAAAGCAAAAATGAATATTTCAGTGCTCTTTTTTCTTAATATAATAATAAATGCCAGCAGCTGTGCACATCAGCAACCCTAAAACAACCAATTAATGTGTAGACATAAAAGAGGAGAAAACAACATTATTTAAGTAGACAGATTTTATTTCCACCTTCCAGATCATATTGTACAATTCTGTTTCTTGATTGGTTGAACATATTTCTTTGCATCAGGTTTCTGGTGTGAATATTTGTGATAGTAAATCCGAAATTCACTTCATTTTTCAATATTTGCTTACAACTTGCTGTTTCAGTTAACATTCCTGTCAGGAAACTCGTTCACTGGAATATTCACAGAAGTTAATACAGAGGAGGAAAGAATGCTTGATCATAGTCTATAATTACCAACACAGGGAGAAAACATCTGATACTAGACGGCTCTTTAATCAAGCAGACAAAGGCATAACAAGATCCAGTGGCTTGAAGTTGAAGTCAGCAAAGTTCGAACTGGATATAAGATGTAAATTTTTAACAGTGAGGGCAATTAACCACTGGAACAGATTACCAAGGGATGTGGCGAATTCTCCATAACTGGAATCTTTAACACAAAAAACGATGTGTTTCTAAAAGATATTTTCTAGTTCAACCACAAATCATTGGGCTTCTTACTGGAATTACTGGGTGAAAATCTTTGGCCTCTGATGAACAAAGGGTGAGATTAGATAATCTTAATGGTCGTTTTGTGCCTAAAAATCTATGACTAATAATATATACAAGTGAATTTATTTAAAACTCTGAACTAATACTGGTGGATATTTTTTCAGTATTCACCCAGCTCTAGAAATGAATATTTGCCTCTGTTAGTGCCAGAGCATGCAAACCCATCAGTTTCTTTGCTGTAATCACGCTGACACAGAGTGAGTTTTTCACCTCCCCTCTTGTCGCTTCATCAGCCACAGGTAATTTGTAAATAACAGTGACCTGCAAAGCCGATGCTTGTCCTTGTAACTAAGATAAGTCAGCTAAGAAACAGAAGGGAAAAAATACCTATTCACCATCCTGTGACAGTTTGGGGATACGTCTATGTCAAATTTGAATTCAATTTTGTATTGTAAATGTCATTTTTTATTGTAACTTTCATTGAGAATTATAGCATCCATCTTAGAAAAGAGGCTTCACACTTAGTGGAAAGACTGTGTCTGAAAAACTTTGAGAGAGCAAAGGCCATCAACAGTGAATGACTATTCCCTTCTGGAACAATGGGTTTTCTAGCAGTAGGACCATTGCCTTTGAACAGCTTTCTACACAGAAGCAAACAGGGCTGGGGTATGGCTGGAGTTTGCACCTCCTTCCACCTTGCAGCACATGGGGACACTGGGGGGGGGGGGGACAATAAGTTTTTAAAAGGGGTGCTTCTCTAAGCAAGAGAGACTGACCAGAACCAGAAGCTGAGAGACTAGTCTAAGCAGGCTGGAGTAGCCGCTTGGCTGAAGGACTCGTATCAAACATAGGACACAGAGGAATGGTCAGACCAGGGAAATTGTGTTCAGCAGTTTCCCATAGATCTGTAACATTCTTGTGTTTTTACAAGAATAAAGTGGGTGTGTATAAAAAATTCCTTTGCTAAGCCTGTGTTCCTTGCTTTACTTCAATGTGGTCCATGAAGGGTGTAACTAGGAAACCAGAGATCCCACAGTCAAGTGAACTCTGGAGAGAATGAGTCTAAGCCGCTCGGGAGCTCAGAGGGCTGTGGCATTGTTTCTGGGAACTAACTGCCCAAGAAGGGTGCCAGACTTAGGCTCTGCAGCTCAAAGTGCACCTGCACGATACAAAGCTAGGAAGAGTCTTCAGTAATGTGAGACTCAGCAGTTGAATCTAATCACAACAGGCATCTCTCCAGAGAGTGGGATTGGGCCAGGTTGTGACATACCCTTTATATTATATATTTATAGGTTACTGCAAATAAAAATATAAATAGTAACATATTTGATTTGAAAAAGCAGATGGGTTAAATAGATAGGATTTAGGCTGCTGTGGCCACATCATGGAGCAGTATAAGATCACTTAGTTAAAAACATCCTGGACAAGTTGTCTGATTACAAAGAAAATAAAGGCTGGTCACATATCTCAAACTGGACAATCCCCTGCTGGTTTACAGCTCTGCAGGTTCCAACCCTGCAATCCCAGTTGCAGCAAGTGTGTTGAAGGTGGAGGGGAAGAGAGGATTGTGTAAAGGAGCATTCTGGAGCAATACTTAGGATGTTCTTCTAACCTGTGCCTGAGAAGTGGGGAATCTGTAACCAGCTCCCTGATGCACTCCCTCCCCTTATTGTGTCCAGCAGAAGCTGGATGCAGTAAAGAATCTAGCCCACTATATTCTGTGGTTGAGTTTTGCCCAGTTTCATCCAGTGAAGTCCAAGGATTTTTATGGCTTCTCTTCATAAAAACAGCGTGCCAGCTGCTGTGAACCAGGTGGTGATAAAGGTCTCCTCAAAGAAGCCATTTTTTATGTTACCCATCTTGCCAGTTATTGGTCTTCTGTGACTCACCATCTTGTGGAGGGAAGGTTATGTGAGAAAATGACACAGGAACAACTCTAACTGCATCGTGGTATACTCAGTCCTACCAGTCAGGATTTAAACATGGTTTTAGTGAAGTGAAGGTATTATTTATGATCACTGATCTCATTCTGCTAATGCACTGAGAGATACAATGTCTGTACTGGTTTTGATTAGTTCTTAATCAGTGTTTGGTATCAATCACCATGAGAAATCATGGAAACTGTGGAGCTGACTTATTTGAGTTTGTTTCTTCTCTGAGGGGTCTCACAGGATGGGGCCCTCCCATGAAGGGTTTCTTAGTATTCCATCTAGGCATCTCTCCTGTTTAACATTTATGCATGGACATTTGGAGATAGTGAGATGTTATGCCTGATAGGATCATCTGCACTGTATGCAAATGAAATCAGATCTATATCTCATTTTTGATTAACCCAGAAACCATGTTTTGTGTACGCTACCAGTGCCTGACAAGAGGAAGGAAATAGATATGAATGAACTGTTTTAGGATGAAAAACTAGAGAGGTTGGAAAAGATGCTTCTAGGGAGATGTATCTGGAGGAAAGGAGTATGGAAAGGGCTGTGTTATACAGTAGAAATTTCTATTGTGTAACAATATATTTTGCAATATGGAGTTCAAGTAGTTCCATTATTAATCCTGAACTCTCAGGTGTCATCTGTAGCAAGTAGTACCTTCTTCAATCTGAGACAGCCTTTTTCTAATAGAGCTCACCACAGTGAACCAGGACTAGTGTGTAGTATGTAAAGGCAAATTTTGGCTACTTTTATTAACAAAAATTGATGATACAGTCTGATTTTTTTCCTGAAATATGTAACAGTTACTAGGCTAACCATAATAAAACACTTTATAATGGTAGGATTGGGTCAGGATCCCTTCATTAATGCCATGAAATTACTTTCAACTCCTTTCCCCCACTGCACTATACTTCCCCAAATTCATCCCTGATGAATCACCAGTGAAATCAACAGAGTCTCACCAGGGATGTATTGAGCTCATTGGCTTTAAAAACAACCCCATGTTTTGACATTTTAAAAGCTCATTTACAAACTGTTACTTCTCTCTCTAGTTTCTCAGCAATGTTCCCTTTGAGATCTGAGCATAGTCAGGGGGATTTTTGCAGGCTAAAAGCAGAAGAAAATAAACTCTCTTCTTTGGCTCAACAGTCCCAGCAGATGAATCCTTCTACTCAGAAACCAACCAGCTAGATCAATTAATACTTCACTGGCTTAGTCAGTTCCCTTTAACAAGATGACAACTTCTTTAATTCTGCAAATGAACCAGACACATTTAGACCTAGGGGATATAGATAAAAAAAAAAGATATGGAAAGAGTTAAAAATTGAAATGAAAAATCAGATTCCTCCAGCCCCATAACTGCATTTTTGTTATTTGTGTTTTCTCTTCAGTTGTTTAGTCTGAAAACCACTATGTACATAGAATCACTATATATTCTCTCTCCTCTAAAGTGGGCAAATAAGTTAAATATATTCCCTAACATTTCCCACACTTAAAAGATATGATGTTCCTGCCTCTGATCAGTTCTGCTTATTATCAATAATAATAATAATATCAATAATATTTTTTCCAGGCTTACATTCCATCCTGAAGAAATGCAAGTGTACAAATGGTTTGTTTCTGCCATCTTTCATTCTGTTTAAAATATAGTTATGGAGGCATGCTAGTTGCAACAAGCTATTGATTTGGACGTGACCTCATATTTTCTCTGTAGGTAAACTAGCAAATTGGATTATTATTATTTGATTATTTGTATTACAGTAATCTCCCCAACCAAGATGGGGCCCCACTGAGCTGTGTGCTTTACACACAGAGTAAGAGGCAGTCCCTGTCCTGATGAGCTTACAATTTAAATAGACAAGACCAAAAATGGGAGAGAAAAAAGAAGTACTGTTAAGATTGGAAACTGCTTTCCTAAATGTCTGAGGTTTTTTGGTTGTTTGGAAGAGTTGGAATAATTGCTTCTGAAATATGTACAGGTTTAAAATTAAACCTTCTCGCTCTTGTGCCTCACTTTTTTTTGGTATGTCTTTTACAGAAAAACTAGCAGTCATATACCCACACAGCTCCAGATTCCCAGCTTTTGAAGTCCAAACTCCTTTTTTTCCCGGAAAATTTAACGTTTCTTAAAAAAATACAGAACTGGTTCATAACTGAAAAGGAAAATGCCCCTCGAAGCCCAGCATATTTCTTGAATGACAACACACTACTTAGATTGCAGGAAGCTGACATAGTAGCAAAGCCTCACTGTTGAAACAGCTTTAGCTCACAGGCTCCTTTCCCTGCCTCCTCTGTGCCACATCTTCCATTGGAAAGGGACAGAGAGATGGAGGAGGCGTCTCTCAGAGGTTGTTCCGGAAATCCAGAAGCCAGCTGAGCTCCTGAAGCAGATTCTCCAGCTAGTGGTCTATACAAACATATTACATTTATTTAACTTGCCCTCTAATCTTAATTAAAACTTCATATTTCCCCTGTAACTATATAATAAAACATTACACACACAGTCAGTGTACATACAGTAATACTAAATATAAGTTAGAGTTTTGGGTTATAGTGTGAGCTAGATTCATGTATTGTATACAGCAAGTTTCTTTATTTGCTGTTGGGGAAAGACAGTTCCTTGTGAAGCTGTGGAGTCTGTCAGTGACGGTAGCTGAGCTATTGTTAAGAGGTATCTTTTCACTTGGCATATCCTCACTTTAATGGTTGCACTGGCTGGCTATAGAATTTAAATGATCTTAAGAGTAGTTTTTAACTTCTTTTTGTTTGTGATGGAGTTTATGATTACGTGAACATTCAGATATACTTAAATAGCATGGGTCTCACTTCAAGGATGCTATTATTATTATTATTATTTATTTCTACCGAAGCAGCGCCTAAGGGCCCCAGTCACAGAGTGGGACCTCATTGAGGTAGACACCGTTCAACACAGAACATTCAAAACCCTCAGACAAAAGGAAGCCAGCTGTATAAATAAGAAACAAAAAAAGGAAAAAAGATGTCTTGTTGAATTCTTCACCAATTAATTGTTTCTTCTTCTAGTGATTAGCTTTTCCCTCCAATTTTGATTCCTTACTAGCTAAGAGCTTTCCCCAAAAGTTTTTATTATTCTGAGAACTCTTTCCTTTGATTGCTATCCTATAACAATTAGCAAAGTTTAGTTTTATGGGCAAGACTTGTAATGCACAAGCCTTCCTGTCTCACAGCATCTATTCAAAGCGTTGTCTCTAGTTACCATTCACATTATCCGCCTAGATCTCGATTGTCTGCTAAGCTTCATAGTTAGTTACCCAAAAGCTAAAACAAGAATCATAAAATAACTTGACTAGTAAGTACCACACCTTGTGTGAAGGTGAAGAAAATGTTGATTCAAGCTTCGCAACTCTGAACTGAGTAAATGGCCAAATTATACATTCCTATCCAAACATCCCTAAACTTTGGGGAATTTTGATTCAAATAAGATCAGTCTATTTCTACTGCAAATGTTTTCTTCTTTAGTAAAGTCTATCTGCAACCTAGCTTTCCATGGGCTAGATCATTTGATGTACAATAATCACATATTTGGTTTGACAAAAATGTGTATCTTTATGTAAATGTTTTTCATCCATTGCTTGATTGAAATGACATGTGAATAGACTTAGAATTCACTTCACATGTTCTGAAGCTATAATATTCGAACATATTAGTTCAGTTGGATTCCAAATGGTTCACCAGACTTCATTTTCCAGTGACTCAATGTTTATGGCTTGTGCTCAATTGTTTGAAAGCATGACTAAACAGTGTAAAACTGGTCTATGAAATCATGAGTCCGGAAGAATTCTTTGCTCTGTTGAATTCAATAAGCTGCATGTAGATTTATTTTCTAGGTCTATTATTCTTTTAACCTTTTGAGTGGTTTAGAATTGTAGGGCTGGAAGAAATAGTTATTCAGAAATGCCAATTTTCAGTCTGGAAACTTTATAGAACAGAAACATCTTTTTTTTCATGAAAAATGTGAATTCTACAGTAATTACAGCTTTATAATGTAGTTGACAGCAAAATTATACCAACTTCTTCAAAACCAAAAAAAGACAGAGGGAGGATATGTATGAGTGTATGCTATGCAGTGCAGTGGGGGAAAACAAATAGAGAACAGAAGGGAGAATTGCAGCAGTAGCTTGGCTCCTAGAGCGAACAATGACAGTGAGGACCTATCTCAGAGCCATAGAACACACAAAACCCACATTGTCTTCATTGGACATGACAAACAAAACAGGCCTTAGCTTTCTAAATCATGGGAGCACAAATCTTCCTCCCTTGATGTAATGTTTCCTCAAAGAAACAAATAATTTGTTTTGCTTCGTGATACGAGAGGCAATACTAGAGATAAAGCCTTTAAGAAGTGCAGACAGATGTTTATTGCCATTTACCGTGAATTGTATTTACCATTTCTTTTGATTGCTCTTGTCCAATCTCCAGCTCTCCAAGTTCTTTCTGTTGTGACAGTGAGTCCTGCTGATCACTGGGATAAAATATTGAGTGAGACCAAGTGGGATGTGGTGAGTTCTCTTTTAGCTTTGATCTTCAGCCCCCGCCCCCCCCCCCCCCCCCCCGAACCTCTTGTTGAGAGACACACATTATAATTTCAAGAAAAGAAAAGCATTTTCTTTTTCTGAAAAAACTGTCACACTTTCATTTGTATTAAAACTGTCAAAATTACCCAAAGGGAAAAAAGTACATTCCACCATCACTGAAAAATGTGAAGCTGCATATGTTGTTGGTTACAGTGTAGGTGCAGAGCATTCAGGATAGTTTCACACACCTCTTCTAAACATCAGCCTTCTGTGGTATCTAAGATTCCATGGATGGCAGCTTTGAAGGAATGGCTAAGGACTGAATTAAAAGTCCAAGAGTTAGCAATCTAAAATGCTACAAAATCACATGAAAAATCCATAAAAAGAGTTCTTTACAATATTTAGGAAGCTGAAATTGTCCCTTTAAATTTTCCTTTCATCTCACCACAACAGGTTTATTGTAAAATAAAGATATGCTATCCTACATTAAAAATATATATATTTTAGTGAACGGAACCTACAGCATAATGAAGCAAAATATATTTGACTACACAATATTGATTTTACATGAGAGCACATCAGTTAGTGAAATGCAAAAACCAATAAAGCATCACCCATGGCTAGGCTGGATATCTCCAGACACAATTTATTTTTACATTTAAACCAATTATTGGGCTTGTTGCATTTAAAAATGCATACCATATATCCTTACAAGGACTTTTTTATTCAATCAAATCAATTTCATTGATCTCCATATTCTATATTAAACACCAACCTTAAATTAAAGCTGACACATTTTGAAGGCCACTGTTCAAGTATCTAAGCAGAAATAAATTCTATGAGGCTTTCTACATGGGTTTTGTTGCCCAAATATGAATACAAGTATTGATTATATTTTAACACACAATTTACAGCCTATTTCAATGCTGATTTTTTCCCAGGAATTGCTCAATAATAATAGAAATGCACTGAAACAAAATGCTGCTCAAATAGCCTCCAATTGCATTGGAGTATGACAATGCCTTTCATTAATAATGGAATAATCCCACAGAAAGAGATCGCTCTTTAAACATAATAGTGTTGATGTACACTCTGTGCTTACATAAAGCATTTTCAAAATGTATTTATGTATGTAAAGCTTGTTTTCACTGAATTTATGATTTAAAAAATTTGTAGTCATTATGAGTCTCAAGAACTTGTTTTAATTCCCACTGGAGTCACAAGACAGCTACAAAGAAAGGCTCCAACTCCTGTGGGCAAAGTTGAGCATGCAAGCATTTGCAGCAACAAGGCTAACTTTCTCTGGTTAAAATCCTGGCTCAACTGAAGACAATGACAGAACTCCCATTGAGTTCAGTGTGGCCAGGATTTCACCTCTCTGACTCTATGCACCTTTGGGCCCTTCTGGCCTTTACCATATCACCAGGGCGTTATCAGGGCCCAAGCATAATTTTTTTGGGCCCAGTACAAACTTGTAACATGGGCCCCCACCCACACACATACCACAATCCCTCATCCCATACATACAATCTCATGAGCCATGAAAATTTTTTTCCTCATGATAATGGAGGTTGCAGCCTGGGCCGGGCTCCCCAGGGCCTCCTGGCCCTGGTAAAGTGTACCCTTCCCCTCCCCCCCCATGTGGGGGCCCTGGCCATTACTGGTACAAAAACCATCTCCTCTGCAGCCACCGTTGCCTGGAACAACCTTCTTACCTCTCTCTCTCTCTCCCTACCACATTAGTGCCTCAATTCATTTTAAAGCTCAGATGAGATTGTTTGCACTCCTTAATTTCTCTCTTCTGCTACTTTTTATTTAACTCTGCATTGTATTATTCAACTCTGTAAAGTTTTTTGGGATAGAATTTGTATAAAAGATGCTATTCAAAGTAAAATGGAAGAATCACAATTTTGGATATTTCAGAGGGGTAGCCGTGTTAGTCTGTATACAGAAAAAACAACGAGAGTTCTGTGGCACTTTAAAGACTAACAAATTTAATTTTTGTAGGCATAAGCTTTTGTGAGACTCAGCTCACTTCCTCAGATGCAGAGGTAGAATGATACAATATATCTATGTTTCCTATTTACTGTATCATTCAACTTCTGCATCTGAGGAAGTGAGCTGAGTCTCATGAAAGCTTATGCCTACAAAAATTAAATGTGTTAGTCTTTAAAGTGCCACAGAACGCTCGTTGTTTTTGGATATATTTTCAAACATTCAAATATGCAGGATTCTCTTAACCCCTTCTCCATCTCAGCTCATCTCCATGTGCATATCTTGCAGCCATCAAATTAACAGCATAAGAACCAAGAAGGGAATTTCTCAAATACTCCAAATAGCTGCACATCACTACAGATTACGACTGCCTGGATTTAAGGAACATTTTTTTGGCTGAAGAAACATTCCAATGGGATAGATTAATCTATGTAAACCACACAGCTCAACTGAAACTGCTGTTCAGCATTCTAAATCGCCAGCTTTCTCTTCTTTCAGCACAAAAATGCACATTTCTTCCTATAATAAAGATATTTTATAATAGCAATAAGGCAACTCCAGTGTGTGTGGTTATCTCAAGATAATCATACCCTAGAGGGATTACAGATACTTGGCTGTGCCTCATAACACCCCATGTGTGTGTTTATCTCATGATAACCCCACTCTCTTTTGTATCTTATTGCCTAATTATCCTCTGCTAATGCAAAATACTAATTTTTTGTCTGAAACAATATGTGCAAGAATGCATTACTAACAATCACTGGAGGACATTGATAAACAATGCTGCCATTACTTTATACTCACTTCCAGTAAGGAAAGTTGCACACAGAAGGAGCAGCAACTCAGATTTTTAAAAAAATTAATTCAGATCCTTCTTTCCTTTTGTTTCAGTATCACAACCAAAATATTTCAAATAGAGCTGGATCAATAATGCCAAAAAAAATGTCCACAACTATTGTCAGATTCAGTCACATTTTTATTTTAGTCATATAAAATCTGTAATTTTGTTTACTCTCCTTTTGCGTTTGCATTCCACCAAAATTCTAATGAACTGAATCCAATACAGGGGCAAACAGCTGCACCTACACAGAGTCCCTTCACACAGACTTAGGGGTCCGGCCGTACTGCACTCATTGCAGGATCTGAGCCTTCATTTATTGGCAGGAATGTCAGCAGTAACAGCTACCTTTCAGCTAACATCAGGGATTTTTCACAGGGGGTAAAATTATGGCCCTACCAGAATCAATAGGAGTTTGGTTTTTCAAATAAGAGAACAGAAACATATCATGTTATTCATGTATCCAATTGAAATTTATCAGTATAGCCCAAATTTTAAAATTTGGGTAGTGAATATTTTAAACAAACTGCTCATGATCAATCTACAGACCAAGACTAATGCCAGTGAATAATTTCAAATAATGAATTAACTTGAAAAAATCACAAATTATTCACTGACCAATCACAAAAACAAAAACAAAAGAGGCTAATGGTAAAGTTAACGCAAATGAATAATTCACTCATCTGCAATTTAAAGTATTAATATGATAAAACACTGTGACAACTTTATAGTACTATATCTAAATCATCTGCATAACACTTATCTTTCCTTCTTTTAGGAAGATATTTTATACAATTGAGAAAGGGGTCTTGGTCAGTTGATATTCTCATATATTAAGAAAATAACATCAAGTTACATATACTCCCAGGATGTAACCTCATATTAAAGTTGAAACAAAAAAAAAAGAATTAATGTTTCAACAGTAATAATATCACTTTGCACTTGTGCTGCATTTTTCATGTGAGCATCTCAAAACATTTTACAAACATTAATTAGTTGTAAATTTTTTAGTATGTATAGTACAAAATGTAACATACACAAAAAAAATCATCGCTGGAATATCCACCAAAAATGACAATATACATGTAAATATAACAGGAAATAATAAGGGAGTGGGGAAATACAATTAAACTGCAGAATAATAAATTAAATGGAAAAACTACATTTAATGCAATAGTAAGTTGCAAACAAATAAAAGTCAGGGAATTTGAAATATAAAGTTTTCATTACAGCATTAACTCACCCACATTGCACATGCTAGACATAATTCTACCCTGTGCAACCCATCAGAATTTGTCCCATTATTTATGTTTTCATCCCTGCTTAATGAGAGCAGACTCTTGCCTTTTTAGAATATCCACTTACACACACCCTTTCTGTGTAAAATGTTTTCATGTTTCCCATCCTCCCATTCAGACAGCTTTTCTGAAGACCATGCACGTTTATCTCTCTTAACATTCTTTACAGATCTCATTTCTCAGTCCTTTGATTATTTCAGTTGGCCTTTTCTGAATAGTGGTTTCATGGTGCCAATGGGAGAGAATTACTTTAATGCAGTTCTCCTTCAAAGTTCCTAATTCTGCTGTCAGAACAGCTGCTCCCCCCTCACCCCCGGCATTCTTGGCTGAGCTTGCTATTGGAGGTTCTTGAGAAGTGGATCAAGAGGCATCTTTTCAATAATCCTATCCCAAAAATATATTTTAAAAGAAAATACAGTCAATAAATTATGATGCTGATACAAAAGGTCACTAAACACACCTGCTACTGTTTTGTGCTTCAGGTATGAATTGGTACTTTGTTTTTTAAAACAAAAAGACTGAATAATCCATAAATACTGTGGGATTCAGGCAGAAGGAAATCTAAATGTACTATAAGCTACTGTAAGCAAGCTATTTCCCTACATTGGCCACAAAATACCCATATCTTGAAGGAAAAAGAAAGAAGAACAAATACTGGAATGTGCTGTGAATGTGATGCTACTTCATAAATGATATCTAGAAACACCTTCAATGGCAAAGAACAGTTAATCGGCCAGTCAATCAGCCCATTCATGTCATTCCTTCCTTAGAATCCACTTTCTGTCCCTTACTGCCTTAAATTCAACCTAACCTTCAAATCCTACACAAACTTGTCACAACCAGAAGGCATCATTTGCCAATGAGATAGTATAGGTAGGAGGACTAGTAATTGCATGCTTGATCACATGCTATGAAGCTTCCCTGTGGAGACTATTGCTCTCCCTCAATATAGGTGCAGTAGCGGAAACACAGCCTCCCCTGTCCTGAGTGGTGAGTGAGTTTCTTTGCACCTTCCTGTGCTAAGAGGAATCTTGGCTGAAATTCCCAAACAAAATCTGTTGTTTTAATAGTAAATACAATTCTTCACTGACTTGTTTTTAATAGTTTCTGTAATCTTGCAGTGAGGAAGCATGTGAATGATGCATCCTGACAGGGCTAATCATCATATTGAGTGAAAAATAGTTTTCTCAAAATCTGTGTCTAATAGGTCAGGTTATTCAATTCCAGATGAATGAATTATAAGTACTAGACATGGTTTCAAAGGGGGCTGGTAAGTCCAACTTATTCATTGTGATAAAAACAAAAAATAATGAAAAGTGATGGTTTTTCCATAAGAAATCTTGGCCACTTTACTTCACAGTCTCCTGCACTGATCAGCAGTTCCAGTGCCTGTGTTAGATGGAAATATAAGTGAAAGAAGAATAGAGAGAATTTTCCTAAGTTTAACAGCAACCTCGTTCATTGAGCACAGGCAGACTCTTCCCGTGGGTGCTGGCCTAAGTCTTCTCTTTTCTCTCGCTCCAAACACTTGGTGGTCAATTGCCAGCTGAAGAGAATTATGCTTCAATTATCAGCAGTCAGATTTTCACCTGTGCTACTTGCAACTCTCAAACTCTTGGCTTGTCTGGTAACTATTGGGTACTGATTCTGACCCATCTGCCACTGACAGAATAGGGAAGCAGTACTTCCTCTACAGAATTAACCATTCACCTGCCAATATTTACTTTTGGGTCTCAGTTGACATTAGACTACCACTAAAAAATAAAATAAAAAAAATGTGTTTTAGTTCTACTGAGTTCCAGATTGAATGTTTATTTTCTTCTCTATGACAGCTGACTCCTAAAAAGGGGTATAATTATGACTTTGATTTATGAGCATCAAAATGATTTCCTATATCATCTATGTTCTAACACATAAAGCGCAAGATGGAATATTAGTTGGTGTCTGCTATTGACTACCAAATCAAACTAGGAAACCAGCTCCTTATGCATGTATTTATAATATGTAAAAAATAAAAATGATCATTGGGCACTTCAATTTGGGTGAAATATACTAGAGGGCTCATGCTGCTAGTACTAAAACATCCTTGGAATTTTTAAATATTATAGATAACAATTTCCTAACACAGAAAGTGTTGCAGCCAGCACAGGGGATTCTATATTAGCCCTCAAGCTGAAAAATAAAGAATGAAAGAACTAACAATTAGTGGTCACTTAGGTACAAGTGGTCAGCAGAACATGAGCTCCCAGTAAGATGCTGTGGCCAAAAGCACTACGGAAATCCTGGGATGCATAAACAGGGGAATCTAGAATAGGAGCAGAGAGGTTATTTTGCCTCTGTATCTGGCACTGGTGTAACTGCTGTGGAATACTGAGTCCAGTTCTGGTGTCCACAATTCAAGAAGGATATTGATAAATTGGAGAGGGTTCAGAAAAAAACCCATAAGAATGATTAAAGGTTTGGAAAATGTGCTTTATAGTAATAGGCTCATGGAGCTAAATGTATTTAGCTTTAAAAAAAGAGAAGGTTAAGGGGTGACTTGATGACAGTCTGTAAGTACCTGCATGAGGAATAAATATTTAATAATGGGCTCTTCAATCTAGCAGTGAAAGGTATAACACAATTCAGTGGATGGAAGTTGAAGCTAGACAAATTCAGACTGAAAATAATGTATACATTTTTAACAATGAGAGTAAGTAGCCATTGGAACAACTTACCAAGGGTCATGATGGATTCTCCATCACTAACAACGTTTAAATCAAAATTGATATTTTTTTTAAAGATTTGCTCTAGGAATTTTTGGGGAGAAGTTCTATGGCCTGTGTTATATAGGAGGTCAGATTAATGATAACAATGATCCCTTCTGGCCATGGAATCTATGAATACATGAAAAAGTATGGCTGCAATATGGTTTTATATTAACATGGCATTGAATGTGCACTGCTAAAGATTTAAAACAGGTATTCAGGAAAATAAATGTTGTAATAAAGGTGTTTAGAATATCTGAAGAAGTCACATTTTATCGCACCACTTGCCATTGTCTAAGCTCTCTTGCTTCAAAATCTGATTTTTTCAGTACAATAACGTACACATTGGGAAATATTGCTACATGTTTATTTCTACAACTGGACAAATCCCTGTTCTTTTAAGTGGATATAAGTCAGTGACCTAATGATCTTTTGCACTGAAAGTTTGATTTCCTGTCCTCTATATAAGGAACATAACTTCAAGAGATAATTTTGTTAACAAGACCCCTTGTGTGAAGTCTCATGGAGAAATCCATCTACTCTCAGACGCAGAGGTATCTAGCAATATCCCCACTAGTTTAACACATCTTTCTCCATATCTTCCAGAAAGTCTGAAAGATTTATTATGTACAGTCTACCCTGAGCTCTTCAGCTCTTTTTTTGCTTCTGGCAATGATCTATAATTTTATAAACATGTGACCTAGCTATCAACATAGTCAATGTGCATCTACATTGGATTATTGAAGTGTGTAAACGCATTGGTTAAGTTTAGTTGTGGGCTGTTGGGAACCAAACAGAAAGGCAACACAATTGCCTAGATAAGTAACAGCCCAATAAACACTCAACAGCTTAGCTATTAGCTGTAAAGAACTGACTTCCAACTCACTGTTACACTGTTGTTTTGCCATGACCAAGCACCTAGAGATCAAAACAACACTAAACAGTTATGAGGACTATCTTGAGAAAGGAAGGGCTTGAGTTGTCAGCAACTGCTTGAGGGGAGACTGATGGAAAGACACAGACAGAAGCAGAGACTACAAAAGGGCAGTCTGTCACTGCCAACCCAGAGTTGGGGGTATCTGGGTTAAATACAACCTATCTAAACTTGCAAGGAAAGAACACGTTTTAGGCAAGTTCATGTGCATATGGGCTTTAGTTGTTTTAACCCTGTTTTGCTCTGCTTCTTAGATTTCTATGAACCAATAAATCATACTTGTTTTGAAGAAGCTGTTCTAAGTCACTGCCAGTTCATCTCCATCACAAGCTCCTGGAAAGAATCCTTTAGCTGTACCAAACCAAGTTGGCCAGTTAAATGGGGGTGTTGTAACCTGTTGATCCAGTCTAAAGATGGATAAACCTGTAGAGGCCTGTCACCTGAAAGACATGCCCATGGAGACACAGAGAGCGAGTGGTCACAGGTGCAGTTCACCCCGAGCTTTAGCTTTTTTATCCAACAACAGGTCTGGTGAAGGAAACTAGAGTGTCGGAGCTACATACAATTTGGGAGAAATGGTTAAGCATGAGGGGTTAACACACGTAGTGGGAGACCACTTAAAATTAAGTGGGCAATTGAGAGTTAGGGGGCATTGGATTGTGTTACCAATTGTTGTAATGAGTCATAAAACCAGTTTGGCCCTATTGATTCCATGGTTTTTAGCGTCTCACAGAATTATGAATTTAATTTCCCAGACTTGCTGTGATGCTGGCAGACCAGGGCCAGCTCATGACAAAGCCCCAGGCCACTTGTGAATTAGTATAGATCAAAGTGATTATTAAACGTATAAGAGTATATTTGGTGTTTAAACATCATGAAAACTAATTGGATGTTTCATGCATTATGTTACTTATCTGTATCCTGTTATAATGGAACAGCAAACATTTACATTGTGTATACCTCTGTAAACTAAACAACCCATCAAATGAAGAAGAAGCCTTGTGGAATGCAAATGAAGAACTTTAAAGTGCTAATTTCAAAGCAAGTGGTTATTGTGTGTGATGATCGGTGGTCAAAGACTCACTCTCTGTCATCAAAGAAAAAGCCTACATGGGTAGTGACACTGTAAGTTTATTTTCTGTGAGAAGAAACTATAAGAATGGATTCAAGGAAAGATCCTTCATCGCTCAACTGTTTGGATTCTTACAGAGAATTGTATCAAATGCAAAGCAGAGATCCCCAGAGACAATCTGGGTACCCTGAAAAGACTTTTGGGAGACTGGCTGTTTATTACATCACTGCCACCATTTGGAATTACAAACTGTGATTTAACTTTTGCATATATTTACCTGCTTTACCTCTCAATAACTCTCATTTCCTTTTCTTAACTAATAAACCTTTAGTTAGTTTACTATAGAATTAGCTACCAGCATTGTCTTTGGTGTAAGACCTAGAATGCCACTTGATCTGGGGTAAATGTCTGGTTTCTTGGGACTGGGAACAACGTGATGTGCTGTGATTTTTGGTTTAAGTGAACTTTTATCACAAAGTCCAGTTTGTCTGAATGGTAAGATCGATTGGAGAGTCTATGGGGACTGTCTGTGACTCTATGGTAAGTGTAGTGATCCAGAAGTTTACATTTGTTACTTGCTTGGTGAACTCTAATTATAGAACACCACCAGCTTGCGATGTCTGCTGTTTTCTGATAGTATACCCTGTGGTAGGCACTCACAGTTGTGAGCCACTCTAGACAGCATGACACTTGCATTTGAAAGACGTTGTACAGGTTTCCGTTGAAAACGAGTACTGACAGGTCGGATATGGAGTGATCACTTTGTTAAAATTATGCACCTGAGAGTGATATGATGCTTTTGTCTTTTATCATTTTTCAGTGAGTTCATCAGAGAGTGTAATGACTGTGTGGTTTCACCCACACAGTTGTTGTTGCGCATTTCATGCACTGGATGAGATACATCACAAGTTTTGATAGGCACACATAGGATCCATGAATCTTGAAAGGTATGTGGTTGGGAGGTATTGATCACCCTAGCCGTGCTGATATGTCCGCAGGTTTTGCATCTGTTGTAGCAGTGCCTGGTGCCACCTGAGTTGGTGCGTCCTGGTCTGAGGAGAGCTTATATCTGATGATAAACTTAGCAAGGTTGGGAAGTTGTTTGAACGCCAGAAGATTACTTGCAGGATGTAGTCCCCAACAAATATGGGCCGTAACTGTTTGAAGATATGCTGGATGGATTCCAGTGTGAGATGGTACGTGACAACAAGGGGGTGCATGGTCAGTAAATCTTTTTTATCTGTATTAAAATAGGTTCTCCTTGGGTATTTGAGTGGCCCTTTGCATGATGTGATCTATTTCTCTGGTGGAGTGTCCTTGTTTAGTGAAGGCATTTTTAAGCATGTTTTGGTGTGTGTGCCAGACTTTCTCCATATACTGTGGTATCTGAGGGCCTAGCTGTATGTAATAGATTTCTTGGTGTATTTGTGGTGGTTACTGGGTCTGAGGAGGTAAGTGTGGTGAGCCACAGGTTTCTTGTACATAGCCATTTGCAGTGATCCTTTGTTGAAGCAAATCACAGTGTCCAGGAAGTTGATGCTGGTGTGGGAGTGTTCTAAAGAGAGTTTGACTAATGTGTGGTGATAGTTGAAATTGTGGTGGAAATCTATGAGGGAATTAAGGTCTGTACAAAAGATGAAAATATCATCAATGTATCTCAGGGATGTAAGTAGTTTTGGAAAATCAATGACTCCCTGGCATGCAATTGTGACTTCCCATGACAGATCATCAAACATATCATAGAATCATAGAATATTAGCGTTGGAAGGGACCTCAGGAGGTCATCTAGTCCAACCCCCTGCTCAAAGCAGGACTAACCTCAGCTAAATTAACCCAGCCAGGGCTTTGTCAAGCCGCAGCTTAAAAACCTCTAAAGATGGAGATTCCACCACCTCCCTAGGTAACCCATTCCTCTGCTTCACCACCCTCCTAGTGAAAAACTTTTTCCTAATATCTAACCTAGACCTCCCCCATTGCAACTTGAGACCATTCCTCCTTGTTCTGTCATCTACTACCATTGAGAACAGTCTAACTCCATCCTCCCTGGAACCCCCTTTCAGGTAGTTAAAAGCTGCTATCAAATCCCCCCTCATTCTTCTCTTTTGCTGACTAAATAAGTCTAGTTCCCTCAGACTCTCCTCATAAATCCTGTGCTCCATCCCCCTAATCATTTTTTTTAGCCTCTGTTGCACTCTCTCCGACTTGTCAACATCCTTTTTGTAGTGGGGGGCCCAAAAATGGACACAATACTCCAAATGCGGCCTCACCAGTGCCAAATAAAGGGGAATAATCACTTCCCTCGATCTGCTGGCAATGCTTCTACTAATGCAGCCCAATATGCTATTAGCCTTCTTGGCAACCAGGGCACACTGCTGACTCATATCCAGCTTCTTATCCACTGTAACCTCCAGGTCCTTTTCTGCAGAACTGCTGCCTAGCTTGTCGGTCCACAGTCTGTAGCTGTGCATGGAATTATTCCATCCTAAGTGGAGGACTCTGCACTTGTCCTTGTTGAACCTCATCAGATATATTTTGGCCCAATTCTCCAATTTATCTTAGTTCCTCTGTATCCTATCCCTATCTTCCAGGGTATCTAGCACTCCCCCTAGCTTAGTGTCATCTGCAAACTTGCTGAGAGTGCAATCTATCCCATCCTCTAGATCATTAATGAAAATGTTGAACAAAACCAGCCCCAGGACCGACTCCTGGGGCACTCCGCTTGTGACGGCTGCCAGCTAAACATGTAGCCACTGATCACTACCCATTGAGCCCGATGTTCTAGGGAGTTCTCTATCCATTTTATAGATCATTCATCCAAGCTATACTTCTTTAACTTGCTGATAAGTCTGCGGTGGGAGACTATATCAAAAGCTTTGCTAAAGTCAAGGTATATCATGTCCATCGCTTCCCCACATCCACAGAGCCAGTCACTTCTTCATAGAAGGCAATCAGGTTGGTCACACATGACTTGCCCTTGGTGAATCCATGTTGACTGTTCCTGATCACCTTCCTCTCTTCCAAGTGCCCTAAATTGGATTCCTTGAGGACCTGCTCCATGATTTTTCCAGGGATTGAGGTGAGCTGACTGGTCTGTAGTTCCCTGGATCCTCTTTCTTCCCTTTCTTGAAGATGGGCACTATATTTGCCTTTTCCCAATCATCAGGGACCTCCCGCAATTACCACAAGCTTTCAAAGATAATAGCCAATGGCTCTGAAAGCACATCAGCTAATTCCCTCAGCACCATAGAATGCATTGCATCTGGCCCCATAGACTTGTGTATGTCCAATCTTTCTAAATAGTCCTGGACCTGTTCCTTCAGTACTTAGGGATGTTCACCTCCTTCCCATTCTGTGCCGCCCAGTGCAGTAGTCTGGGAACTGACCTTGTCTGTGAAGACAGAGGCAAAAAAGGCATTGAATACCTCAGCTTTCTGCACATCCTCTGTCACTAGGTTGCCTCCCCCATTCTGTAAGGCACCCACACCTTCCCTAATCTTCCTCTTCTTGGTAACTCACCTGTAGAAACCCTTCTTGTTCCCTTTCACATCCCTTGCTAGCTGCCACCTACTGCCCAATTTAGAAATATGAAGGAGGCATCACTGCAATAAATTCTGCCACTCCTGATGTAGACATCTGACTCGATCAACTTCAGGTAAAATTTGCACCAGCCATATGAAAGAAGAAGAAGAAGAAGTGGTTTTGTGGTGCATTTTTCCAGAAAATTCTTCCTTGAGGTGGTCCATGAAGAGGTTGGCATGTTGGAGAGCCATCCTAGTACCCATGACTATTTCCATGGTTTGGACAAAGTGTTTGTTGTTAAATATAAAGTTGTTGTGAGTGAGGATGAAATGGATGAGTTTGCCAATGAGTTTAGGGTGGATTTCCGAGCATTGAACATTATCCAATAGGTATTTGAGGACAGGGATGCTGTCATGGTGAGGGATGTTGGTGTATAGGGAGGTGACATCCATAGTGGCAAATATGGTGTTCTTGGATAGGTTGTTAATGTTGTGGACTTCCTGGAGGACTTTCTGTCTTGGAGGAAGCTGGCCCTTTGTGTGGTGTGTGGTTTGAGGATAGTTTCTATGAGTCCTGATATTCCTTCAATAAGAGTGCCATGGCCAGATATGAAGGATCTGCCTGTGTTCCCTTTTTTCTGTATCTTGGGAAGCATGAAGATGGTCCCTGAGGTGGGTTCATGCAGGATGAGGTTGTAGACATTTTCTTGGAGTTGTTTGGGGAAGTACTTGGTGGTATTTTTAAATTCTTTGCAAATTGTGGTGTCGGGTCTTCTTTGAGTTCTTTATAGAAGGTGGTGTCCGAGCGTTGTCTGTTGGCATCATTGATGTAGTCATCATGATTGACGACTATGATGGTGTCTTCTTTGTCTGCTGGTTTGATCACTATTTGGTGGTTTCATTTCATGGACTGTACAGCTATCCTCCTGGTAGTATATGTAGTGTTTGTTGAGGATTTCACAGTCAATTTTTTTCCTGAAGCAATCAATAAAATGATCAAGTGCATGGTTTTGTCTGTGCAAGGTGTACAGTGAGATGATTCATTTTTCTTAAGACTGTTGGTAGGGATGTGATAGTTCTGGATAGTGGTGTCTTTGTTGTAAAAGAATTTCTGGAGGCAGAGTTGGCAGATCAATTCATCTAGTTCTGCTCATATTAGTATGGTATCATGTTCTGTAGTGGGGCAGACATATACCCATATCTCGTTCCAGACATTGACTTTCAGTTCTGGATCATGACATTTGTCCAACACTGGATAGATGCAAAAAACACCACATATCTATGGACTCCATGAACAACCACCTTCGTGCCTGGGGATAAAAGATATAGCACTGGTGGGACTTCATAGGTACACTTCTAAATGAGCACTGCTCACACTTCAATCTGGAGGGATGCACGACTGTGCAACCAGCCAAATAATGCTGAATGAACTCTCAAATGTGAAAGCAAAATTATTAACAGAATAATGACTGGGTGGGATACTCCTGTTAACTGGATATGGTTGGCACCTGCATGCCATTTTGCTCAGCCTAGTGTTGGAACATTTTAAGTAAAAACAGTAGGGGATAGTGGCCACTCCAAACCTAAATTATCTTAATACAAACAAATTGAAGAATACATTTCTTCTATTCTTAACATGCAGCAAGGTAATTCCGAGTAGAAAGGAAATAGAATCCAGATTTTAAAAGCAAGGCTGCATTTTACTTGCCATCTAGTAGAAGGAGGCAGATTCAGTGGGGACCATTTTAAATATGCTGATCATTTGTCAATCACCCAGACTGAAAAGGTGGGTAAATGGGGGACTAATTACACGCTGTAAGCTTGGACAAATTAATTGCAAGAACCCTTGGTGTGGCTAGACCAGGTGCTGCAATTTTCTGGAATTTACAAGTGGTCCTAAACTCCTAGATTTCTTAAACTTGGTTAGCCCTGTTTTTTAGGTCAATGTTACATTAAAGGATGACATCCCAAAGTCAATGGCAACAAATGTCACCTTTAAGCCTAGCAAGAAGGGGTATAAAAGGCTTGACCAGGTTCCTATTTCAAAAAATGCTTTTCAGCTTTACCTCCACTGCTCTATCATGAGGCAGGTGACCACTTGACCACGCTGAGCAGTTCTACTCTCCTGCAACCTAAAAAAAATGAAATAAAATAAACTGAACAGCCTAGAGTTAGCAATGGTAACGCTATGGTAATGAAGGCTTCTTTATCAAAAGTTCTAGGTATTATTTTTTATTATTGGAGGGCAATAATGTCCTTTTTCTCACTAAACATCTAAGGAAATTTTTATTATCTATGAACTAGATTGCAATTTGGACTCCCTTTATGCCTATGCATGGCCACTTGGACTTTGGGTTTGGACAGCAAGGGTTAAGCAGATGTGCAGCACCTACTTACTCTCCCCTAGTACAGGAGGAAGTTAGTGGACAAGGAGGGATGGGGTAGTTTTAATTCCACCCCCCAAACACACTGGGCCAGCAACGCTGAGACAGTCAGGGGAGATGCATAATTTGATGTTGGCTTTTACGAGCAGCAAATTCTTTCCCTTCTCTCCTTCCTTCCTCTAGAACAAGGGGGAAGCTGGGAGGGAACTGAGCCTCAGAAGAGCATGTCTGAGGCCAAAAACCTGCTAGTGCTCCTTCTGAACTGGTTCAGCTTATGCTCCACTCTTTGCTCATGAGAGATATACCATAAAGGCACAACTTAGTCCCAGATGTTATCCGGCCACACATACATAATTTTCTTCCTTTGTTGACGTGAAGGTAATCTTCTACCCTTTCTTTTCTTGCTTTGCACAAATAAGATAGATTTGGAACTTGGATCTTTGAGGCTAAGAAAACCAGAACTCTTCCATATCTCTATAATAGGAAGCCCACTGCAGTAGCCCTGCTTTGGGACTTTAAAGCTGGTCTTAAAGTTTTTCATACATATTTTCTTATGATGCTTTACAGTATTGAATTATTTATTTGACTAATGTAGCATCTTGTTTGCAAATTGCCCACTAGCAATTTATGATTTTTCTCAATTGTATTCATTATTTAGAAGTATTCATCAAATAATGAGTGTAGTTAATTCTTGGTCTGGAGATTGCTCATGGGCAATTTATTGTAAGTGACTGTCCAAGTTTTTGGAAATCAACCATTTTAGGCCTCTCACTTAAACCTGTTTAAAATAAAAAATAATGTAGCTCTGCTAAAGGCAATGGAAATACACCAATGTAAAAGTGGTGTAAGAGAAAGAGAAAGGAGACTCAAATCCCTGTCGCTCTGTTGTCATATATGAAAGATAAGTATCTCCTATAGCCATTGTTTGTTTTCCAGAAGCTAAATTTATAACATTTTATATATATTATCCATCTATGACACTGGAAGAATTGTTTCCTTTGTTGGATATCTGTTATTTAACAGATAATCTAGTATTATTTTCATAGTGATAGAAAATAGTTCAAAATAATCTTGCAAAGTGTCAGAGTTGTGTATGCTTAATGATTATCTAACTCCCTTTCACTGTGTGGTTCAAAAGCTTGTCTCTCACCAACAGAAGTTGGTCCAATAAAAGATATTTGATATTAAAATAAAAAGATATTTGATATTCTTTCATTAAGAACTATTGATAATGCCTGTCGATAACAGCAGTGCTGTGCCACATGTTTTAAGCAGCCAAAGTGGACTGGAGAGGGGTCAAAGCCACAAGTGGCAATGTATCAGGCAACACATAAAACCACAGTCATCCTTATCAGTCACCAAATCAAACATAATCAGTGGATGATAGTCCAAATGGATAGTATCCAATTGAAGGAATTCCTGTCATAGGAGAGAGTATACAGCCTGCGCATTACCCAGACAATTTCAACTAAATAGTTTGTTCTTCTGTCTAAACCCAAAGAGTAATATTTTTGACCTCATTCATCTCACCAGTGTGCAAACATAAATTTCCTCTGCAAAGAAGATGAGACTGGTCCTCAGCCATCTTCTCGCCAATCTGCAGCTCAGCTCTTTCAATTCTTAGAGCTCACTTTTTTTTTTTTAAATGGTGGGCTCTGGGCATTCAAGGCAAGCAGGATATAAATGTGCCTTCTGCCTGCTGATTAGAAACATTGAATAAGATGACCAATATCCCAGGTGTAATTGGGAACTACATATACCTGTTAACCCCATGGGCCTGGGTTTGAGACTGTGGTGCCTGTCGAACAAGAGCCTTACCTGTTGCACCATCAGACCACACAAAGAAACTATAGCTAATGCTCTGCAAACAGGGACAGCACCCATTGACTCAGCTGACTAGCAGCAAACTGCTGATTGGACACCTCTTAGCATAAAACTTCCTGTTCTGCCACACACATTGTCTGAGCAACTAATTGCTAGACCTGCTGCTGATCAAACCCCTGAGACAACATTCCTGCTTCCTTGTCTGGGTCCTGTCCCTTGCCCAACTCCATTTTCTGACTCCGATTTACCCTTGGTGTGGCTTCCAACTGACTGGGGCTTTGACACTTGGTGTGACTTCTGGTTCTGGCTATGATAGTGGCATGACCCCTGACTGTGACCCTGACTCTAGTCTGGGCTCTGACAATAGGGTCAGACCATCCACACTATAGGCCCTGACAATGCTTGAGTGGCAGTAGGGAGACTACAGAAATTCACAGAACTCATAGCCTCTGCTACCATGATGATATAGGCTAGCTCTGATATGTGGAATAGTCTCAGCATTAAAACAAAGATGTTGATGATCGTATCACTCTACAGGATTGATTTGAATATCCACATCAACCCCAAAGATTAGACTGAATACATATTCAACTCTATGAGGGTACCTCTTAACTATCTGGTAAAATGTAGAGTTACTGCCATTTCCAGGAAGTTAACTGCTAGCCCATCTAAGCTAATATTGGCATGCATGTTGAAATACCTGAGGACAATAATCTATGGGGACTTGAACAGTAGTTGTTACTCCATTTTAGAGATCTCAGTTATGAAATCCACTTTGAATCTGATAATTTATGCTCTAGAAGAACCACAAACCGAAATCCAGTCCTTGGGCACAAAAAATGACTGAAAGCATTATTAAGCCCTTCTTTGTGGTGGATCTCTTCATGCAACTCAAGAAGGTTGAAACAATCACAGCTACTCTTACTCTGTCATTCTTCATGAGACTGGTGGGTTGCTGAGTACCCAACAAGATCCAGCTGGGACAAAACTGGGCTTGCAACATCATTCTATCAGGTCTTAGTGATTCACATCATATTGAGGTGATGTTCCATAAAGGAATCTAAATTGTGGTGGCTTTATTTTCAATAAACCTGACATTACCCAATGAATATCTTAACCAAGAATTCAAGTTATCCGTTCCATCTCACATTTATGAATTAAAGCCTTTGTTTCCATGCAGTCTTGGCTTTCTTCAAAGATCTGTCCATGCTTAGCTCCCAGAATATATTTCACATTTAGATATTCTATTGCCCTGTTTCCAGAACTTAATTTTTCTGGCTTTGTTGTTTTGTTAGTGATCACATAAAAAGGATTCACTGTGTAAGTGTTAATGATTCAGTGGATAATTTAGAGGCACTGAAGAATGTAGTTGATCTGTGTCACCTTAACCTGTCACTAGTAATCAGTAATTATTTAATGCAGTTATTAGACAAAAAGCTTCTATGGACTTTTATGGATATAAAATAGCCAAATAAAAAAGATTTTTGTAAAATTCAGAATTGCCCTCAAACAGTTATTCGCTTCAAGAAGGAGATAATGTGAAAGTTAAAATAAAAGTATTGTATTCAGAAGTTATTTCTGGGCAAATATAAATTTTGCACTTCCTTCTCTGATACCAATGCCCCTGCTTTATTGTAATACAGGAATTAACCCATGTTAACCAAGTTCCTTCACAGTGATATGATTTGTACCCTTTAATACCATTACAGAATCACAGGAACTAGCAAAATGAGTAGTGCTCACTGGTAGAATTTTAGTACTATCCATAATTTCTTATTAATCTGTAAAAATAATAATTATGGGATCAAACCTCTGTGGAACACTTTATTGCTAGGTTTTCAGCCCCAGAGGAAAACAGGTTAAGAGAAGCTCAGTAGCCTGGGGGATCCAGTTCATGCCTTACATTCCTAAAATCTCATGCATCAGAGCTTTAGCTAGTCACCTGGAGGATTCAAGAAGGGATTTTTTCCCATGATGTATTGTGTATTCCCCATCCACTGAAGCATCAGAGGTGACCACAGATGGAGATGGGACACTGTATAGGGCTGACCAGCCCTCTGAGGTGGTACTCAGAATTTTCACTTGCAGGTGCTTGACTGGCTGGTTCTTGCTCTCATACTTAGGTCTAACAATGTTATATTCAGATTGGGAAGGAATTTTCTTCCAGGTCAGATTGGAAGGGATTTTGCCTTCCTCTGCAGTGTGATATGTAGGTCACTTGTTTGAGTCATCTGTATATATCTAACAGTCAGTTGTCTGCATTTGCAGGGGCCTCAGGCATTGGCGCACCTTAGTTCCTCTTATTCTCTGCCTGTTGTCCATAGTCTAGTTTCCTGAGGACTGTAACATTCTGGTTGTTGGGCTTAGTGGAAAGGTGGCAGGATTGTGTTGGTGGCCCGTGATTCACAGGAGCTTAGACTGTGTGCTCTGGTGATCCCTTCTGGTCTTAAACTCTGTGACTAAAGAGATGGAAAGAAACAAAAAACTCAAGCAACTGCAAATAAAGAATGTTAACTGATTTTTGCATTAAACAGTCTAGGAACACTGAGGTAATCAGTAACACTGAAAGCAGACGATCCAAACAGCAGTGCTGCTATTGAAAATCTTGGTTTTGCTCTGGGAAATTACACCAGGAATTTTAATATTATTGGTTAATTATTATTTTTTATCTTTAATTTTAATAGATGCAATGCTAGGTGTATGTGTGTCACTAAATAAATCTGTGCTTACTTGTTTTTCCTCTCTTCTTATGTAATAAATATCAGACTGTTGTATTGTTTGAATTATAATTTTAATGATAAGTAACAGTGACAGGATGAGATGAATCCATGGAGTGCTAATCTGATATTTAGCCTTTCACCCCTAGGATATTAGTTTAAATCTGGACCAGGTTTAATGTGATCAAAATTATTAGCATCTGAAGGGTGTTCCATGAGCTATTTTAAACTGGTTTTGTGGTTACTACAGTTGTTACTGACCAGGTGTCCAAAAAAAACATAAAAGAAAAACAAACAAACAAAACCCCCCCAATGGTTCCACCAAGAATAATAGGTGGTTCTTTTGTGGGAAGTCTCAGTAGTGTAAGCCTAATGCCTAAAGATAAATATGGTATGAACAGATAATGAACAATCCTTCCCTCCCTAGTTGTGGTTCTTCCAGGACCAAGTTGAGGAACACCCCTGAGGCTGGTGTAGAATGCTGGTACTGCTGCTCATTGTGCTGCACATGTTCTGTGGAGAAATGATTTCAGTCTGCAGAGCTGCCAATTCTGTACCTTTCAAGAGCTTCACACAAAATGCATTTTAATATAAGTAATAACAATGGATTAAAATAACATTGTAATGTTCTTCTCTTCAGTGTGCTATTGAATGTTTCATGTGGAAACTTCCTAGCTTTTCATTTGTAAAATGCAGTACTTGTTATTGCTATGCGAGATTATTTTAAAATGTTTAATTGGGAGTGGTAGTAAAAGTCTTACAACAGTAAGCACATTTGTTTGAAAAAGGACAACTCTATAGATTTGCTTAGTTACCCACCCAGGGCATGGTTTGATCTTTCAGTTCATACATGCTCACTAGAGGTCTGGAATGAAATCCTGGCCGCACTGAAGTCTATGGGAGTTTTGCCATTAACTTCAGGGATGACATCCTGGCCCTATTGATTGTGCCACCCTTACTCAAGTTCAGTAGGAACGTATTCCAGTCCTGATTCAGCAAAACACTTAAGCACACACTTAATTTTAAGCACATGCTTAAGTCCATCCCTCTCCAGCAAAGCACTTAACCATGTGCTTAACTTTAAACACAACTTTAAGTTCCATTGACTTCAATGGGGTTAAAGTATTTGCTTAAGTGCTTTGCTGAACTGAGGCCAGGTTAAGATACTACTAAATATGAGTAAGAAGGTTAGAATCAGGCACTTACTGAGGATATATGAACATAGCTGAAGAGATAATTTGACAGACTTCTGAGGCCAAATTATGCTCTTGGATAGAAAAATATTAATACCTTGCACTCCTATATCCCTTTCATCTGGGGTGAATTCAGTGCAATACAAACATTACCAAATCAAGCCTCAAAATAGTATTGTGGGCTGACATGCCCATTCATTTCAATAGGAGTTGTACATGTATATCTCTGGGCAGAATTTAGTTTTGGTTCCCTATTCTGCCAGTTCTCTGAATCATGCAGGGACTTAGCTTATTTTCTTTTTAATAATTGTTAGGAATGTTGGCGCCTGTATTTTCACGCTATATTGTTATTTGAATCAATCAGAGACTGAATGAACTTTTTAATAGAGTTGCAATGCTTGGTATATAAATGCCCACATTTTTCATCACTATTCATATTCAAACTTCAAAGACCCAATCTTGCTTACTCTAGAGATTGCCTAAGAACAAGAATCCTTCCAAACGCATCGTTTTCATAGGTGATATCATCCTGAAAACATCAGAGTTCATAGAAACCATAGGGCTGATATGATTCCTCCAAGAGATGCAACAGAACCACATTCTTGTCAGAGGAAAGTTATTCCTTGTGAGACTAATGTGATCTCAGAATAACCACAACATTGCAGTAAAAATACACATCAGAGGCTTCTAAGAGGTCTAAAAAAATCAGATTTAAACATTTTTTGGAAGGAAGGCTTTATCTATTTTCCATTGTGAAATTTCCTCCATAACAATACCTCCACTCTGTGACACTCTGTGTCTGAAAACAACACCTAAAAACCCCCTTATTCACCAATGTCACATAATTATGATATGTTCTGTACAAAATATGCCTTGTTTGGTATTATTTTAAAAGTCTTGATCTGCTAAACATTAATATCCCATGGGGTTGTATGTGCTACCATAGTATGTTAAGTTATAAAATATTGTTGTAAATGCTACTAGAACATGTTGTGAGGTGGGAACTCCTAAACCAGTTTTTTAGATACAACAATGATGTAGTCAGATGTGCTAATGGCCGATCAAGGAAACATGGCTAATTCAAATCCTGTTAGTGTATAGAACTTAGACTATGATTTTATGTTTATTTCTTTTGGTAACTACTTTTAATTCTTTACACGTGCCATTTATAATCACATAAAACCTATTTTCCTGTAGTTAATAAACTTGTTTAAAGTTTTATCTTCACCAGTGTGTTTTTAAGTGAAGTGTTTAGACAAATTCTCCTCAGTAACAAAAGCTGGTGCACATTCCTTCCACTTTGAGGGAAGGGTGGACTGGGTAATAATCTTCACTGGTCAGGTTTTTTGACCAGGGCAAGATGGTATAGGCCTGGGGCTGGAGAGCCAGCTGGAGCTTCCGTATTGTTGGGTCATGAGTGGCTAGAAAGCAATCATTGAACTCAACTGGGTGTGGTCCCTGCCTGTGGATAGCTGTGTAAGTGCAGTACCTGCCATAAGTTTGTGGCTTGTTACAGCATCACAGTGTGAAAGGAAGTCCAAGCTGGTCAGACAGAGGGCTCCATGGTACCCCAGCTCCCAGGCAGTACCCCAGGGGTTCTGCATTCTGTCACACACTCCTCTAACTCCACCCGACAATGTCCTTTTGGATTATCCCAGTTTGGGGTGTGGGGGAGGGGGGAAGGATGATGTAGACAGAGTGAGATCTATAATTTTCCCATGATAAAATGGAGTGCTAAAAATGAAAAAGGCAGAATAGGGTTCTCCTTTCTATCTTATACAAAACCAGGGTTATGAAATCTGGATAAGAAGTAGAGTGCTCAGATCATAAAAGTAGAATGGAGAGGTCTACAAGGAATAAAAAAAAAAGTCAGAGAAATAGCCTCGAAACAGTATGAAACAGTATAACAATCCTCATGAAAGAATTAGTGTTCTGGAATGACTTCTCAAATATATTAGGTGGAACAGGCCTTTCTTCAACATCTATGAACAAGTTCTCTCCATTCACTGATGCAAATGTGTATATATCTCTGTACCCTCAAAACTTAAGTTACCCAGCAGCAATCTCTAACTCTTCCCAATGGCAGATCAATTTTTACTTCTCCATACACATACTGCCGAAACCTTCACTCATCCCTTTTGCTGCCATGCATAAAAATCAAAGTACCCATTCCCACAAAGCAGGGCAGATGATAGGGACAAAATAACTAGAACCAGCCCCATTGGGAATTTACACTCATATTAACTCCAGGGTAAATTACAATCACACATTTGCCCACAATTCCTTCAGAGTTTAATATGTGAAATTCTAAATACTGTATTTCCCCATGTATAAGACGCTCCTTAATTTTGGGGCCCGAAATTTGAAAAAAAATGTTATTGAACTCAAGTTTTATTCATCATAAATGCAAGTAAAAAAATCTACAACCACTGTATAAGATGCACCCGGTTTTTAGACCCCAAATTTTTCGGAAAAAGGTGCGTCTTACACATGGGGAAATACATATGTATTTCTCTGGCAAAAGCAACCCCTTTTTTGACATCTGTATTTCTAGGGATGCCAGACAAACATTTCCAAATCCATATTTTTGAAAGAATGGCAGAATACAGCCAAATCAATGATTGCATAGTAGTATTCATTTACTTACATTTTTTGCAATGTAGAAATGGAGGTGGAATCTAGCTCTTAGACACTAATTACTACCAAATCATGAAAGATTAAAGATGTGCATAATTTATTGAAAATGCCAATCTCTGCTAATAACTGAACTCTAAGGTGACTATTTTCAAAATAAAAAACCGGGATACTTTTCATACAGTTGCAAAATAGTTATACAAATGACAAAATGTTTAAAATGTGTGTCGGTATTGCTACTGCCAGCTTCTGACTAAACAGTGACATATGCATAAGTCTCAGAATGGAGTAACATAGTGTTCTGAATGAGGTTATCATGAAACACTAAATAACCTGGCAGCCACGAAGCAAAAGCTAGCGTAAATTTTATCTCCAGTCATCTGACTTTTATCATCGCAGTGAACACTCTTTCCACTGAACTGTTTGTTCCTGTAAACAGAGCAAATTCTGGAACAAACATTTTGTAGTTATTAAAAATATTTTGATTGATTAAATAAAAAATATGGACGTTAAAAATGTCTGGAAAGAAGTTCGTAGGCATGCTGTGAAAAACCAGGACTGTCCTGGTAAAATTGGAGAAATGATCACTTTATTGATCTCTGTTCATTTTCAATGCTTGTTTATATTTTTGGAGGTTCTGTGTACTACCATTATCCATGCATTCTAAATACCTGTTCTGTCTTGTAGAACAAGATTGAAGTCAATATAAAAAGTTCAAAGATTTTCCTTTGATATTGAGCATAAAATGGCTGCACCCTTGCAAATCAATTATAATTGACTTGAGATCTTGTGGCACAGAGGTTGGAGTTAAGAGCTGGGTCTAGCTGATGCTCATGCTTTCTTTGCTGGACAATCAGTTAGACAAAACAATTTATGGCATAGGATTCTTCAAAATGGAACATGCTCTTTTGGATAAATCGAGACTGAAGACATGCCACACCATGAAAAACAAACAAACAAACAATTGGCAGTTCCTAATGAAAAGTGAACCAGACCATCCCTTGAGCACTGCCACACCACTTGCACCCTTAATTCCTTTGGCTTTCTTTCTTCATGACAAGCTTTCCAAAGGAGGTGGTGGGTTTTTTGTTGTTGTTTTTTTAAAATCAAACAACCTAAAGAGCTGTGTCTGAGATCACAAGACATTGGCAAAGAATGTAAAGAGTGCTCTAAATCCCAGAGGAAAACCTTGTTGGAGTGGTGAAGTGTTTGCAGTAGAAATCTGGGGAGTGGAATCTCTTACTGTCAGAACTTTCAATAAAAGAGCAGCCACAGATACTGAAAGCATGAAATAAAAATTACCAACAAGCTGTCTTACCTGTGTTCACTCAACTGAATGAAGGGCAAACATGAGCAGGTAGTGCTTGTACATCAGTCAAAATGCTGACAGGTACAGTGTAATGTCTGACAAGGCTGACATGTGCTATACTCCCTAAGATATTCCTAACTGAACCATAAAAAGACAAATAAATTAGTAATAGTATCTCTCCTGTCAATGTCCTTTCTTGTGAACGTCTCACACTGCTGATTAGCATTGTCTGAAGTGATTCATCAATACAACTTTTCCTTGCTTGGGGGGGGGAGGGGGGGGGGAGAGGAAAGTTACATTTGATTACTTTGTCACTATTTATTTTGCTATTCTTAAAAAAGTATCTGAAGCCTTACAATCATTTATTTTGTTTTTTTTTAGGGAAACATGAGAAACAAAAATCAGTATGTTTTCCCAAATGTACTAAGATCTCTTTAAAAGAGAAAGAAAATGGATTGATATACAATCATAAAAAACAATAGATAACTTACCATTTGTCAAAATGACCAAGCTCATTCTGAAGTTCAGTTCTTGTCTTTCAAAAGTAGTCAAACATTACAGATCAATTTTTTTCTATTGTGCCATGTTATCCAATGAATCAAGGTTTGTGACTAGAAGTGGTATCAAAGCACCAGAAGAGAAAATCAGATGATGAGTAATTCCCTATGTGTTGCTATGTAACCCACAGTTAAGGTTTTCCCCAGAAACGTTACAAGCTCTCATGTGAAAATGTTCTTAACCTTTCTTGTGGCTTGAGGTCCATATAACGTGAAAGATTATGACAATCATCTATGTAGAAATCTATATGCGTAAACTCAAACATTTACAGAAGTGTTTAAATAATAATTTGAATGATACTTTTGATGTGAAAAAATAAGTTAATGATAAGTTTGATATCGTAACCAAGTCAAAGTTTCTGTGAAAAATGTAATTGAAATGAATGGATCATTGTTTGCTTGGGGAGACGTAACCATGCAGATGCTAAGTCAGTGTGGAATGCAGGCTTTCACCAAGCATTAATATTTAAAAAAATAGTTTATGGGTAAAAAGTTATACCTGGAGATTAGGGGAGCACTTGCAACAGCCTTGTCTTGCTGTGCACAACACTGGAATCACGATCAGAAGTAATTACATCCAGCAGGTTTACAGGTATCTTGGGTGTGTTCAGCTAACAACAAGGTTCACTATCCACAGGATGCACATGATCCATTCTAGGCTAACGGAAAGAACTTCAAAACCCACTGAGAGTCTGAACCACCAGGAAAGCTAGGAATGTTCCCACACTCACCATTCCATTCAGACAAAGCACCCTGTCACCAGCCAATGCAATTTTTACACAGGTCCAAGCCCTCCATGAATAATAGTTTGTGCTATCCCTTAATTTCCTTAGATGTTTGAAACCAGATCTGGATCTGCGCACCTGAACTGAGAGCAGGGCACCTGTCTCCCCTGGGCTCTCGTCGAGGACGAGTGCTGGACATGAATGCATAGGGAGCAAGAGCTGGACCTGGGGAAGTGATATATTTGATATATTTACATCTCACTTAAATATTGATTCAGCACATACAATCAGCTTCATGCTCCCTCCCTACAAACTAAACACAGGAGTGTATTACCATAACTAAGCACTCTACGATGGCCCAGTAAAGTCATGGTTTAGATTGCATAACTGTATCCAGTAATAATATCAAAGAAAAACTTATGCTGAATATCAAGATGTCGACAAAGCATTGGCGAATGTATTTTAAAAAATAATCCTGATGGATAGGGTTTAGACTGGATGATCGAACGCAACAGATTGGCTCTCATAAAAAACCTGTCCCAATTTCATGTCTTTTTCTATCCCATCTTTTACTCTGTAAAACGTTCCTTGTGTGATGTACAGTATAGCCAAAAGAAATGGAAGATAGGAGTGTATCAGCTAAATCCCTGCTGTTCCCCTGGGATACAAAAAGTGGCCACACTATCATCATTTGATACATGTTTCATTGAGCTGCACCTCTAGATTAGCCCATCCTGGGAACTTGAGCTTTCTCATCATTGTTTTCCACTCCACATTAATGTATTACTCTGTTTTTTCTGTTGAGTCTTGTCAATGCTTGTATGTTTAACACTTGTGCCAGGAAAAGCTTGGTTATGGTGTTATTTAAACAGAGCTCATTCAATCATTGCTTGACTTTCTGGAGCTTCTGCAATTGCTAGCTGTGGGCCAGACTGTATTACCCTTACTCAAGTTCAATTGTACCCTACATCACAAGTAAAACCATTGAAATCAATGGGACTATTCATGGAGCATGATACTATACATTGTGTGTAGGAATAGTACAATCTGGACCTTTACTACTTAATAATAATATTAATTATATGTGCAGGATATTGTCCTTCCAAATGTCATTTGTATGTGTCCAGTCATATATATTCAACTCATCTCTCAGTGAAATATTCACTGAAAAACCTATGACCTCTTTCAGTTCTTCAGATATCGTGCTTGCGTGTTTTTGTCTCCTTTTTCTTCATGATCATCAGGCCCACCTGAGTGAGACTGCAGTTTCTGAGATATGCCATGTAAGTTGCTCTGGCAGCCTGAGTATGCAAAAGAGAACATATAAGGCTGATCTCTTCTGTACACAATTGGTTACCTTAGTGACCAGGTCATAGATTACTTGAAGTGCACCTGTGTGGAACAGCTGATGTTTCAGGGGATGACAGTATCTAATAGTGGAAGCATGAGTGTCACCTACAGTTTACAGAAAAACTTGCAGAAAAAGGGATTGTATAAATTAGGCTCAGGGGAGGAATGGATAACACTGACAGTGCAATAAATACATTTCCTTAAGTATCAGATTGTCAATGAATGAGTGTAACATTTTAGAGTGACAACACCGTTAGTCTTTCCCATCTCTGACTTCTGTGATATATGGTTTAAGGATAAAATCAAGTGTAGTGCATTCATGTAGAGAATACAGAAACATTATTGGATTTCAAAGGTTTTTCCTCTATTGCCAGACTACTTGTATCAGTGAACACCAGCTTTTAGGTTATTTGCATTATCTAGATGATTTCTGAAAATATACACTATTCCTGCCATTCTTGAAATAACCAAGACGCTCTCAAGGTTTCTGCCCTATTGCACACCTTACTCTTCGGAATTTATGAAGAGCCTTCTCTCAAATAGACACCTTCACTTCCACCAAGTAGCCAGGAAGTCAGCATTTCAAGATTCCTTCTGAGACCTTTTCTTATTCCGTAGGGAACTTCCCTTCTTCCCAAATATGGAAGCATCTTTCCAGACTCTTCAGTCCTTGTTCTAAAATCCTTGCTTTCCCTGAGTAGGTGAATTTTATATTGTGGATGGACTGAAAGCCTTAATGTCTCGCTCTCCCCCTTCTCTATTCATTTCATTCATGGTTTTTTGCATATTAAGACTGAAAAGTAATTCAAAACATAATTTGTCACCAGATCCTAGTAAATATTCATGATAGCTCATGTTCAAAGGTACACATACCACTTATGTTCAGATAATTTGCATGAGAGAAGGAGAGCTTTTGTACGTCATTTAGCTAATAAAAACTTAATCAATATCAGCATTTCAAGATAAAATTAGAAGGTTGCTACAACTTCAAAGAAGCAACTTTAGGGAGAATTTTGTTACAGAGGAATCCAAGACTAGCAAATTTAGTTTTTTTGCTGTCTTTATATTGTATATGCATGGATGCAAGGGACAGAGAGAACAGTAGTCTGAAGTCAGTAGTTGCCAACCATTTCCACAGATTTCATACTTAACTATAGAGAGAAACTATGATAACCACAGATACCACTGATTGGTAATTGAAGACAACTGTTGACTTTTTAGTGGCAACCACAAACACCTAGAAAGTGGCTTTGAACTACAGCTCTGTGTAGGGGGTGAGGAAAGCACAATCTCGTCTAGTGTTACTCCTTGCACTTGAGATGTGTACAAGGAGCAGCACCATTATGATGGAATACGTAGCTCCCTGATGCATTGGCCCCACTCTCCAGGAAGGTGCTAGGTAAGGGGTTGCATCCTCCCCCCTAACTTTTCACTGATTAGCTCCCTGGGATAAATTAAAACACAGGATCGAACAGTCATTGTGTTCCCACAATACACAGAGTGCTATCAGAAGATATTCTTGTGGAGCCATGCACTAAGCATGGCTTTTTCCATACCACTCCAGCCCTGCATACCTGTCCAAGGGCATCATATAGTCTACCACGTGAGCATATTCAAATGTAAACATCCGCAGCGTAGAGATACTTTCTCATGTAGAATTACTGCAGCCTTACTTCAATTTCTTAATACTTTTTCCCTGATGCACACTTCAACAGATGTATTTCAGTGGGTCTTTCTTTCTTTTGCCTTCCTCTAAAGTATCGGAGATAGGCCACACCTAGACCCAGGACACTGCCGTGGTGTAGTGGTAACAAAATAAGTGAATAAACTAACCTAACTAAACTCCATACTCCCCAAATGAGAAGTGGGTAAACTGCATTTACCTGTGTTTACCTTTGACTATCCTACTGTGACGCCGAATGGAGAGCAACAATGCTCTAAGGTGGTACAGAGAATCCTCCCGCTCAGGCTGCTGGCTGGTGTGTCTTGCACACATGCTCAGGATCCAACTGAACAACATACTCAGGGTCAGGAAGAAATTTCCTTCCCGCTCCCAAGTCAGACTGACAGCAGGGAAAGTCTCCAGTAATAGGTAGCTCCTCAAGACTTGCCCTGCTGCCAGAGCCTTTCTCTGTAGTGGGGAAAGGCTCCAGCAACAGGGAGGCAGAGGAACATTACACTGCTAAAATAGCAATATAGACAAAGAGGCATGCTTTGGGTGAGTAGAGAGTGTGTAGGGCGTGTGTGTTATTACATATCCACACCCTTCAGGCCTGTGTTTACTCTACTTACTTAAACTATACTGTTACTCATTGGCTATACTGTTCTTTATACCCATGCTGGAGGGCTATGCACATATGCACCCTACATGCTGCCAAAAAGTAACATGCAGTTTAGATGTACTTTGAGGATGCATCATCTTCTGGGATCATCTGGGCATCTCACCTAATCAATATTCTGTCATTGCAGTGACCTCGGGCATTGGTGGCACCTTGGAATCACCTGTTCTCTGCCTGCGACACACCACAGTTTATTCTCCTGAAAACTGAAATGCTTTAGTGTCACTGGGCTCAATACAGAGGCATCTGGGTCAAATGTAATGGCCTGTGATACAGAGGTCAGAGTAGATGATCTAATAGTCCCTTTTGGCATTAAACTCTATGAAACTATGAAAGAATAGGGAATAATACAAATGTTGAAGTGACGTTACTTAACTAGAAAGGCAGCTGTGATGATTTTTAAGAACAGCCGCCATATATGCATGTGTCTGAGACAGAGATTGAGTGAGTGAAAGTGTGAAAGAGAAAAGAGGGGTTATTTATATGTTATTTAAGTTAGCCTTCTAGTTGGGTTTCCCCAAAGTTCATACATGAAGCACTAACAAACACTATCCGGTTAGTCAGTCACCTATGGAATTAAACAGGAAGTGTGGAGGGGGCAGGACTCAAAAAGGAAAATGAATAACTCATTCAAGGTGAAATATAATTGCTTCTTCTTTCCCAGACAGATAATGTGACAGTAAAATTCTTGGCCTGTTAGCAACTGTAGTGAATATAATGCATAATAATATGTCAGTAATATTTACTTTCGAAAGTGAGTTTATGATTGGGTATTTAAGAGCCTGTGATGTTCTCTTCAGCTCCTGAATATGATGATGGTCCCAGAAAATAATATATCCAAAGGATAATAAACTAAATCCTGCACACATAATAAAGATTGTTTAAAAACAACAACACCTTTTGTCTGGGGGCAAAATTGAAAAAGAAGAAGAGAAAAATTGAAGACATCAAGTGTTTTTAACCTAATGTAAGATTTCCCTTTCGTTTCTTTTCCTTTTTGTAAAGTTCACACTTAGTTGCTCTCTTCAAAACCAATTCTAACTAATGCTTCTGTTCATCTTTAATATGACTTTGCTGAAGCTCTGATTTCCACTCAGACAGGGTTATTACATAGCTAACACTACACTGAGCATTAGAGATTCATTACATGTGAAGTGCATCTTATGGCTGTGAGGTTTCTCTGGGTGGTGCTGAAGACTACTCAATGGTATTATAAAAGTTGTGTACATTTAATTAAAACACAGTTATTTCATAGGGTCTACTCTGTGCAAGTGAAGTTGTGGTTTTCAAGAAAACAAAAGAATGGTCTCCCATAAAGTGCTCATGAATTCACACCAGCAGAAGAAAAAATTGGTGAGTAACAGGCTGCCAGTGCACTGTGAGGTACAGAGTGAAGCACGTTTGCAAAGAAGGGAAAAAATCATCTACAGGGTAACTTGATTTCAGTGCACTTAATTCAGGAATAAATTTGGCCACCAGGGCCTCATTAACTCCCATGTTCATTCCCTTCATTTATGTTATAAGAATGTGAATAAGGAGAGAATTTGGCTCAGTCTTGGCAATATGGATTCCATTACAAGACTTTTATTTTGGTATGAATGAGCTTGGGAATCTAAAGGCTAGTCTACACTAGAAGCACTACAGTGTACTACACTGTAGTACATCTGTACTGTACACTGCAGTACATCTGGTGAAGATGCTCTATTCCTATGGGAGACAGCTTTCCCATCAGCATAATAACAACACCTCCACGAGAGGCAGTAGCTATGACAGTGGGAGAAGGTCTCCTGCCGACCTAGCACTGTCCACACTGGTGCATAGCTCGGTGTAATTTATGTCGCTCAGGGGAGTGACTTATTCACATCCCTGAGTGACATAAGTTATACTGACATAAGTGGTAGTGTGTACAACTGCTGTATGTGTTTTATGGCTGAGAGACTTTCAGAGTGAATTGAGAAAGGGAGTTAAACTAGTTCAGCTTTCTTTGTTCAAGCTGCCCCTTTCATACTGTAGAACTCATTTAAATTTTCCTGTGTTCTCTCCTACAACAGATTTAACCACTTCAAATACAGAGCAGTTGAACAGACTTTCAGCTCAATTGTGGCCAACTAAGAAAAGAGATTTTCAGCTGCAAGCTTTCCTACCTCTGACTGCAAGCCACGTGTCACCTGGTTTTGATCTGACTACTGTGAACCCTGGAGTTAAAATTGCCACTTTTCAGTTAGGAAAAAGCAAAACAAAACAAAACCATCTAGTTTTGTGCCTTAGCTTCCTCCCATCATAATCTCCCTTGTACTAAATCACTGGATTAATCTATGAGAAAACTCACCTCCTAGCTGTGGGAAGAAAATTGAGGCTCATCCTAACTCCATCGTCATGACAGGTGGGAAACAAGGGGATTTTATACTTTTCTTACTTCCATCCATTCCAGTGGTGGTGGAGAGGGTCACCATCCTGCTCTCAAGAGAGACCATTTTTTAAAACCCTCTCTCTTTTGGGAGTATTGCTCTCTTCTACTTCCTAATCTGTTTGTTCTGTGCTCAGGTCCACACCATCTGTAATACTGCTAATACTTGTCTCCATGTGTCTGACACAATGAAAGACTATTTTTACGGTTGAGAAAAACCAGTCTCTTATCACACCATTTTATGCCCAAGTCCCAGAGAAAGCCAGGGAGATCTAGGTACAGAAATCAGATGTCTTAGTGCCAAGTGCTTTGCTATTACTGCCAGACCACAATCCCATTCTAGAGCAAATATACAAATATATATATATATACATAGACACAAAGATAGGTGAGACAAACCCATCAAAATTGAGACCGTCACTCCAAAGTTAGTTATACAAATATAGGTTATTAGTTATATAAATATCCCTATACAAATATAGGTTATTATAGCCTATTATTATTATAACTTATACAAATATAGATTATTAGTTATACAAATATAGGTGTCACTCCAAAGTCACTTATACAAATATAGGTGGAACAATCCCATCAAAAATGAGACTGTCACTCCAAAGTTAGAGAGATAAGGTAAGCAAGGCAATATCTTTTATTAGACCAACCTCTGTTGGTGAGAGAAAGCTTGTCTTTCTCACCAACAGAAGTTGGTCCAATAAAATATATTACCTCACTTCTCTTGTCTCTCTAATATCTTTAGACATTAGAACTACACTGCATATTCCAGAGTTAGGGCGTATTTTAATGCTCATTTAGAAACACCAGTTAGCCTAATTTAAAATTGTAATATCTCTCAGTGGGAAGAGACTAATCCCTTTTAACTTCATAAATTAATACCTAAATAGCAAAAAATATTTTTTAAGAATTTTAATATTTTTAGTTATTCTCCATAGTAACCTTTTCTTTTAGGATCACCATATGTACCACATTATCCAGTGAGCCACTTTAAAATTGAATGCCATAATAATTTATCCATTCTTCATGCTGTGCTTTCATCAGTATTACATTTAGAGGTTGAAAAACCTCATAGATGAAACGGGTAAGGGGTGGCTCCTCTGATTGTTTTTGATAGAATGCCTTAATTAGGTCACTCAAAAAGCTGTGTTTTAATAACCTATGTCATTACTGATCATCAGCAAACCCAAAAGGAATCAATTGCAAAGGGATGCTTTAAATTGCCACACGTCTTACCATTTATGGTTCTTTGATAATAAAAACCCATTACACCACTAATAGTAATTAGTACTGAGGCCACCTTATCTCATGTACATTACCAAGAGCAGAAAATTATAAACATCATAAAATGATCTCTAATAATGGAGCAAAAGTTGTTTGGATAGACGTTTTGGGGAGAAAAATCTATGAGGAAATCTATGGCGCTGCATACAATAATTATAATATAAATTAGATGGCTTGGTCCTGCTAATATCACAATACCAGCAATGGTTTCCTGTGTTCATCATTAGATTAAGTTTCCTTCATCTTCCACTTAACTTTTAATTATGGTCTGTAATATCTGACATTTGCTTGGATTTTGGTCAATCCATACAATGCCAATATTTAAAGATAAGGTCCCAGGGTTAATCAGCTAGAAACCATTCCCAGAAGTTCCAGCTAATCAAATTTGTTCATGCAATTCAGTGAGTATATTGCCATGATAAGTTTTAGAACAGATGTCTGATGCTGGAGAAGGCTCTTTATAGTAGAATTTAAATCCCTCTTGTTTGGTAATGACATAGGTTATTAAAACACAGTTTTTTTGAGTGACCTAATTAAGGCATTCTATCAAAAACAATCAAAGGAGCCACCCCATACCCCTTCCATCTATGAGGCTTTTCAACCTCTAAATGTAATACTGATGAAATCACAGCATGAGGAATGGATAAAATTATGATCTCAGCTGAGAAATTAGCCTTAAGCACTTGTTAATAAAGGCAAATAGGATTTTACAAACCAACATATAAACTTAGTAAGCGTGGATTCTATTTTATTGCCTATTTGCAGCAAGGTAAACTAGACTGATGAAATTACCACCCTAGCATTATTGTTTAATTCTTTGTTAATCTTTTTTGGTGATGAGAGGCCTAGGAATCAGAGCATGGGCTCTTGCTAATCTCACAATTATTAGCTGTCTGCTTCTTGATTATGCTACACTCCCCTCAGTCCTGACAGACAAGTGTTAGGCACCATCATAGTATCTTGCTCCTTCTTTCTTCAATACAGGAGTGCAGTTTCTGTCCTAAGATTACTGCTACTCAGTTGTTGATTCTTTTTGGGTTTGGTGATGTACAGTATAACAGAACCTAATTTACCCATTCTCCCAGACTTTAGCCCATCAGCCTTTAGAAAGTTTCTACAGTCCCTAACAGCAAGAGTCAATACTGAAAGAGCAGACCTAATAATTATCAAGATTCTACCACCATAAAGTAGTCAACAATTCAGACTTTTTTTAGCTAATGTTTTTGCCTTTATTGCTTGCCATCAGAGATAGCATGTCCCAACAGCAAACTCTATTTATCATTTTACCTTCTCTCTAGAGCAGATTGAAATTTTTTGAATAAAAGTTTAGTAAAAAAATGTTTTCAAAAAAATTAATAGTATAGAAAAAAATGTATTGTTGTTTTGAAATGATTAAAGGAGAGGGAAAAAATGAATGAAATATTTTGGTTTAAATTTTTAGTTTTGGGGTTTTACTTCCCCTTCTTTCTCCCTCTTTTTGCCTTTCACTGCCCATGACACAGTCTCTGTCCCCTACTCCACACACACTTCATCTGTGGCAAAAGGAAAAATGGAGATGAGAGAAAAAAAGGGGGGGGGGGGGAAACCAAAGTCCACAACTTGAAAATTCAATGTACAATTTTTGTTGATAAAAATGTTCTCTCTCTCACACACACATAGTATTTTCATTAAGAATCTTTACCATTTTTCAATTATCTCTATTTTTAATATTTTACATCAGATAAGCCCAATAGGATGGATAATTAATTACTGAGGTACTAAACTAAGCACTAACAATGTACTCAGCCATTGTACACAACAGTTCCAATTCCAAGAAGCCAACAACTGACAAAGACAACAGAGTGCTATGTTTAGGCACAAAATACACTGGGACACTCAGAGAAAGATTCTATATTACAAAGGTGTTCTGGGAAATGGGTGTTTTGATTTAATGTTTTTAATTACTAACAATTATTACTGGTGGGTGAGAAAATTTGTATTGACTCATAGACTCTAAGGTCAGAAGGGACCAATATGATCATTTGGTCTGACGTTCTGCACAATGCAGGCCACAGAACCTCACCCACCCATTCCTATAATAAACCTCTAACCTATGAGGCCTTTTCTACATTTACCTTCAAATTTGGCAGCAGTCGACGGGAGTTACGCAAGCTATGCAGAGTAGCTTGCGTAACTCCCGTCGACTTCGTAACTCCTCTTCTATGCAGCGTCTTCACTTTGCTGCGCCACTTGAGGGGGCGGTTTTAACACATCAACTTCTGTATCGATTGAGCGGGTCTTCACTGACTGCTCAATCAATCCAGATAGATCGATCTGACGGCAGTGAATTTGCCACCATCAGTGAAGACATACCCGGACTGAGTTATTAAAGTCCTTAAATCATGGTTTAAAGACTTTAAGTTACAGAGAATCCACCAGCAAGTGAGCTGTGCCCTGTGCTACAGAGGAAGGCGAAAACCCACCAGAGCCTTTGCCAATCTGCCCTGAAGGAAAATTCCTTCCCGACCCCAAATATGGCAATCAGTTAAATCCTGAGCATGTGGGCAAGACTTACCAAAGACTCATCTTTGTATTTGCAGTCTTTGTGGTAAAAGGGAATTTTGGGGATGGATTTATATAATGGTTGCACAAGAAAGTAATGTGCTGTTAGTGATTTGGCCTGATTGCAGCCGCCATTGGCCAACTATAGGTGAGGATGCATCAAGGTCTACCTAAAATAGGCAGACAAAATAAGTAAATGCATCAGTGGCACACAGCCCATTTCAAAGTCTCCCCACTGCAAACACTGCTTTTTCCTATTCACTCCACATGTTTAATCGGTGCAGTTACACCAATAACTGGCCTCCAGTGCATGCAACCAGGATAAATACCCAGCCAAGGATGGGTCATAGATACAACAAAAATAAATGTGAACAGTATCCTAAGTATGGGCTTAAGAGGAAATAGGTGTGACACAATTAGGACAGAGGTAAGCTTGCTGAGAGGGGAACCAATTTGTGTTAGATCCTCTTCCTCTCAGGTCAACCATTAAGTTGTGTCATATATAAAGGCCTCTGGAATGACCCCCAAATGCCTCTTCATTCCCCTTATGCTGGAGAGAGGCTCAGGGTATAATGTCGGAGGCAGCAGAGCCACCTCTGCTAGTTTTCTGCCATCAGAGATTTCTTCTGCATAGGGAGGGTTCACCACTGGCCATCTCCAGTCACAATAATGCTACTTAGCAGCACAGTGTGGCCTCAGCAGACTAGAAAATCCAGCCCTTATTCCTTTAAATAGCTAAATCAGAGAACCAATTTCATCTTTAGAGCATATATAAGATTAATACCTTCGTAAAGGCTGAATAGCTGCTGGATGTCATTATTGCGCCACAGAAATAAAGAGGCAAACGTATTTGTGTGGCTAAACCCAAAGTGATCCTTATGGGCAAACATTCTGAACTAACTTTTTCCTTTGTTTGTCTCTATTTTTCCTAATGTTTAAAGAGGTCAGTAATATGTTAGCATTTTCAGCTTAGTATATTTTCACATTGACACATAGTCATATAGCCATGTTATTCCCACTAATATGATAGGGAAACAGGTGATTAAATATCTATGCACTGCTTTGAAAAGTACTCCTATATGCCATCCCTTTGGAATATGAAACAGAAAACCTTCATCTTTAACGCATCTTATTTTTAATAAACTTTTAGGAGTAATATGGGTTTTGTTTGCAAAGTAAACCAGCAAAAGAACTTACAATACAACTAATTTTGTTCAGTCTTGAAAATATGTGATAATTTTAGTAAATTTCTGATCACTCTAAATAAGAAAACTGATTTTCACAATTAGCACACAATGAGGTCTGGTACAAATCAAGGCCAGTCTTATCTTCTTTTAATCATGACAACAAATTAATCTCAATATGCAGTTAGAATTGAATTTGGTGCATGTTCTAAAAGAAGTTTTCACATATAATATTAATAACAGTAATAACAACAACCACCAAAAGTTATCACAAAGCACAATGCCATCAGATTCATAAACCACAGATTAAGTCATACAAAAGGAAACGATCACAAATCTGATATCTGCCAAAAGCTCTTTATTGACTCCCTGATTAATATTTTCCAAGTGAAAAGAAGTGATAAAGGGATCACTCAAGCCATAGAACATAACCATGAATGTTGCACTTCTTCCTGCAATTCTGAGATAAGAGAGTGAGTGAGCTGTGAACCAGAACTGCTCAACTTTGCCTCCTGCCTACACCATTTATCATACAATATTTATGGTATATCACAAGAAGAACATATTTGGGGTTGGTGTTCATAAAATGAAAGAAGAGTGATCTTATTAATTACCATCCAGGCCACACAAATTCAAACTGCAGTTGTATTTTTCATAGTAACAATTGGAGACACCCATTCAGAAGCATCCATTTATTCTATGTTGCCATTATTTTGTAGTTCTTGGTGCCCGCTTTCCCTCAAAGACAAAGTCAAATAGTCCAGGTTCTATTTTATGGGGACTACCTCCCTCCTCAGTTTTATTTTATGCATAAATGAAATTGCATAGTGTACTCAGATGAGGGCAGTGTATCACAAAGGGGATGGGACTTAAACAGGGGCTTTCTGTGTCAACACCTCCGTTAATAATTTGAAGGTTTAAAGTAGCAGAATTTGCCATTCTAAGAAAAAGGGTCCAATTTTCACAATACAGCACTCTATAGGTGCACAAAACATAACATGTTCACATGTTCCTCAAGGTAACCAAGCACAGGGATTGAACTTTTCATGGCACTAAATGTAGTCAGATTCCGCGCTCTCTGCACACATTGCAGGTAAGCAAATTCAAGCAGCATTGACATGGCTGAACCTGTATATAACATCAGTTAAGTGCATGGTCAACATAGCAAACGTCAACATAGAAAGCAGTTTATGAACCTGGTGAGGTGGACTGCAATTATCTATTTTCAAATCAGGACATCTTGGACAGTCACTATATGTATTTGCCTGCTGGAGTAAGATGCACACATATTAAAGCAAACTGCCCTTTACAGATTCATAGATTAAGAGATTTTAAGGTCAGAAGGTCATGATCATCTAGTCTGACTTCCTGAACATAGCGGGCAACAGAACTCACATACCCACTCCTGTAATAGACCGCTAATCGCTGGCTGAGTTACTGAAGATATCAAATTATGGTTTAAAGACTTCAAGTTACAGAGAATCCACCATTTACACAAGTTTTAACCTGCAAGTGACCCATGTCACATGCTTCAGAGGAAAGCAAAACCCACCTAGGGATGTTCCCCATCTGACCTGGGGGGAAAATTCCTTCCCAACCTCAAATATGGCAATCAATTAGACCCTGATCATGTAGGCAAGACCCACCAGGCAGACACCTGAGAAAGAATTCTCTGTAGTAACTCAGAACCCTCCCTCCCCATCGAGTGCCCTGTCTCCGGCCATTGGGGATTTTTGCTACTGGCAGATGCCAATGGGTCATATCTCATTGTAGGCAGTTCCATCATATCATCCTCTCCATAAACTTATCAAGCTCAGTCTTGAAGCCAATTAGGTTTTTTGTCCCTGTTGTTCCCCTTTCTTTCCATCTTGATGACACTAGGCACTTTTTATAGGGCATCCCATATAACCAGCTACGTGCAGTGACGATCCACTCTGGAAGCATAACTTTGAATTATTGGAGGATACCAAGATAGATGTTCATACACCATGTTAGTGTATGGGATTAGGGGATGGACGGGTGGGTGGATGGATGGTGAATGGGATGCACATTTGAAATGTATTCTGTTCATCATCATTTTGTCTCTCTCTTTTGCGCAGGGTCTGTAGGGTAATGATCAATTATTTTAATCTCTGCTGTATCAGATTTGGTTTGGCTAATAAGCACAACACTGTGCAAAATAAAATCTGGGTCAAAACATACTCATGTAAAGGTCAGATAACTTTCTTCACAAGCTGGTCTCATCTCATTTGACATATCTTTGTATTGGCATGTAACAACATGTTCTCAAACAGCAATGTATTGTTCTTTAGATTTAGCCACTTTCAGTGCCCCTTGGCAAGATATAGATCTTTCTACTCTCAGATTTACATTAGACATAAAAAGTATTATGGTTTGTTTTACAGAAAAACAGCAGGAGTGTTATCAGTAAGAAGTGTAAAACAATATATTGGACCGTCAGCACCCAGTCAGTGGCACATAAAAACTTGCTTCTTGACATCTGAAAAGGCATCCACATCAATAGCAAGAATATCATGTACAAAACTGAGTGCCTAATTTTAGTGCCTGACCTAAGGCACTCAAGCCTAAAAATTCTGTCCATAGTTTTCAAACATTGTCCCTTTATGCCTTTGATTAACTGAGGAAATATTAAAAACAAAGGGAGCTAATTATCTTCTAATTTGCTAACTCAAATACTATGCTAACTCATTCTAAAGCGATATTACTATCTTCCATGCAGCTGAATGACGTATCATGTACAAAACCAGGGCCATTGAGAGTTTGTGTGCTGTATATATAGGGCCCTGAGTGCATTTTTAAAAAAATACACTTTAATATGTACAGTATACCTTGGGCAAACAATAACGTGTAACACAGGTGCTAGGCTATGTCTGATATCATCGGCTGCATCTGACATGCACATTCTAGAATAGACAGGCCAACAACTTATCCAGTTCATTTTAGCATTCTTCAAGAGCAACTGACTGCCTTCCCTGTTGTCTTCCACTGGGGAAATGAACTGGATGTCCCAATCTTGTTAGTAGCAGAAAGTCTTTCTTTTCCTCCATCCTGCCTGTAAGCAAGAAGAGACAGCAGGTGGCCTCACTCTCTGTTGATCAGAGTAGTCCTTTTAATGCATTGAATCCCTTATGAGCAAAAAAGTCACTTTGCAGAAATCCAAAAGGACAATAAAGCAAATGATGATTATCTCCAAGGACCACAGCAATAAAAATAAATCCCTAGAGCAAAAGTAGTTCCTAAGGTTGTGACATATTGGAATTTCTATTTCTTTGATAGTAGTTTACTGCTGTTGCCCTTGGACCCAGTCAATACTTATATAATCTATTACTGAGTCAGGACAGAAACGACATAATATAAGCTGGTTCCTGTTATAAACTTGGTTTGGATTCCTGATACTTTCCTAAAAAGTTGCTTTCTGCATACAATTTTGCAAGTATAGTCTCTGCCCATGCAGAGTTTGTTTTTGGTAAAGTCTTGAAAGGTTAATTGACGAGTTAATTTTGAATGCAGTGTAGTTGTAGCTGCATCGGTCCCAGGACATTAGAGAGACAAGGTGGGTGAGGTAGTATCTTTTATTGGACCAATTTCTGTTGGTGAGAGAGACAAGCTTTTGAGCCTGAAGAAGAGCTCTGTGCGGCCACCTTGTATCTCTGAGTTCATCAGACTTTGGAAAAGTGATGGGTTTTCACTTTCTGAAAGGTGTTTTAACATTTTATTATTATTAAAAGAACAAAGATGATAAAATTTCACAATTGTTTTGTTCACTAGGCCTCAAGGAGAACTAACACGTAGTGCAGGGATATTTTGACCAAATTGGGGAGCAAAAGATTTTAGTTAGTAAAGATAGAATGTTGTGGTCTCCATATATATTTCAGCTTCCACAGAGACGTCATAAATGTCACAAGCTACAAGCTAATTTCAATTTTTATGGAAAAAAAAGGCTATTTCTTCATTGGAAAGAGTCCTGCCCTTATGAATTCTAAAAGCTATAGACTGGAGTTTTCAAAGGGACTTGAAGGAATTAGCTGCAAATCAATTCCTTAGATCCTGTTTCCTTAATGCTTATTACTTTGGTTAGTTCCATTGTGCACTCAGAAGTAAGCATTAAATTTAGCAGTCTTTGTGAGACTAGAACCTTTGCTTGTTCCTAAAAAGTCATAGAGCTGGGAGTAGGACCAGTTATGGCTGTTGGAAATCCTTCTCAAATGCATGTTAAGACAGAGGCATCCAGTGCCTCTCCTCTTCACCACTCCATGTACCCCTTTGTCCTGCTACTGCATGTTACAATCACGTGTGCATCACCAGTTGACTCTCAGGTTCCTGACGAGGGCAGTCAGGACCAAGAATCACAGCAGAGTCAAATCTGAGGCTGAGAGTAGCAGAGGAGTTCATAGTCAAGTTCCAGGCTTGAGTCAATACCAACAATCAAAGTCAGAGTCAGATTTCAGGGTCCGGGTCAGGTGACAAGATCTAAATCAAACCAAGGTTGAAGCCAGAAGTTCAAGAATAGGGGGCAGGAATGATAATGGTCGTTACAGAAGATCTATACTATTGCCTGGACACTTCCTGAACCACCCTTTGTGTTTACATAAGATGAGGAGCCATGAGGTTGCTGCCTGTCAGAAGTCCCTTGAGGTGGGACTTCCATGGTCTGTGTCCTCAGCAAGTCATGGGTAAAGGCTACGACTCTGTCATTGAGGTCAGAGATTCTGTGATTTAAAGACATGACTGTGAGTTCTTTGGCTTCAGCTTCAACCAAGGTGGCAGGGCTGGGACTTGGGCTTCAGCCCTGGCCAGTGGGGATCAGGCTTTGGCCTCTGGCAGCAGGGCTCGGGCTTCAGCATGATTTACTTTTTTTTGCCTGCATCCTGTCCGTGACTTTTAATAAAAATACCCATGTCTAAATTGTAGTCTTAGTCACCAGTAGTGGCACACAAACTCATTGTAGCTGCCACTGGGTGGCAGCATGGAGATGGCTGCTGCCTGGAAGCTCCGTAGGTCGGGGTTTGAGACATGCTGCACCTTGTGTTGACAGGTGTTGGGACTCTTCCAGCACAGCAGATGGCTTTCCAAGGATAGACATCAAATCTTAATCACTCCTGACAACCTCATAGTAGTAGAGGTCTCCCAACAACACAAAATATGGTAGAAAAATAGTGCCAGAGAGACCATAATCCATTTTATGAGCATACTGTTAGAGTGTATCTGTATACCCAGCACGGCAAGCATAGGGTTGTTGAAGTGAGTGGTTTGGGTGTACAGTTTGTAGGTGTAGTGCAGTGAAAAAGGGGGGCAGAAGAAAGACTTGTATTAGAGACCTAGCTTAAATTTCATGAGTTTTAGCCTTTGTTTGTTGTTAACATATACCAGTCTATTAACAGTGCTGTAAAGGTCAATAAGTTATCTGAGCATGTACATATGTATGTAATGTATGTACAAACGCTACAGGGCTGATTCTCCACTTCTGTGCACTTCATGTAGTCATCTACACCCACGTACACTGACTGCAGAATGGGTATAAAATGTTCCACCTGTATATGTGAATGGAGAGGTTGGATCTGGTAGCTTTTTATACCTACTTTGCACAGGTGGACATGACAGCACAAGGTGCAAGACACAGGAGAATCAGGCCCTGTCTATATATCCCTGTATACATATGCATAAAATATGTATGCATTACACAAAATCTACACGTATGTGCAGGCTAGGGAGATTTGGCCCTGGGTTCATTCCCAAAATGTTACAGATTCTTCATGAGGATGGGCATGGAGCCAACTTTTATTAGGCCCCAGTCTTTCAGATTAGTCACTAATTCTCATCAGTCTCAAGGCACCCACTGCATCTCCAGTTCCGCTGTCCACATGATCTATACATCACATATATGTGACCCATTATATCTGATCAAGTCTGACCTATTATTTATTAATAATTTATATAGTGCCCAAAGTGCGCTATATGCTTTTACTATGTATATGGTACTAGTATTCTCTACTTCTCTCTGGTAAAATGCCTAGCACACTTTGGGCACTATATAAATCATTAATAAATAGGTCAGAGTCACAATTGTATTCCAGCTGCTTTGCATTGTGCTGACAGTATAAAGCAGCTGTATGCTGGGCTTAAATGGCTGGTTCAGCTGGGTTTACAGCTGCATTGCATTAATAGCACAGCACAAAGCAGTGGATGTGTATGGGTGAATCTTGGCCCAACACCTCCACTGAAGTGGCCAAAATTAAAAGATCACTCTTTTAATGTATTAATTATGCCATCACCTTTTTCAAAATCAGAATTTGGAAAGATAAATTCAGATTAATGAAGACAGCCAGAATTTAAGTTAGCCATTTGACTAGTACATCTGTAAATAGTTAAAGAGGGCCATAGCAATTAAAGACTCATGAATATAGGTCACTACTCTACTCCCATGTCTAGTTTAATCTGATCTAAAAAAGGAGAATTTTTAAACATTACTATCAGTCATTTTTCCTCGGTGCAAATTTACTGCTAAGCTCTGTATGAAATCAAAATATTATCTGAAAAAGGGATGAAATCCATATCATTAGCAAAACAACCTCAGAAGAGACAACCTTGTAAATGAGCTGTAGCTTAAAAAACATATTCCTGCCTATTCCTAAAAAAGGACTCTCAGAAGATCAGAGGCCTATTAAAAATGTTCGACATCTGTTGCTGTGTTGCATGAAGGCAAGACAGAGATATATTAATACCATATGTGGAGGAATATGATTCAAAAATCCAGCTTTGCTGGTATTTCCCAAATAGGTTGCCAGATTTCTAGAATAAATAAAATCAAAGATAAATTATTTGGGGAAAAAAATCCTCATCCTGAAAAATTAAGAAATCCCTTAATCAAAAAAACAAAAAACCAAACCCCGATGATTTATCTAATGTGTTATAAAAAGGGTTGTAGCATGCATGGATGTGAAGTGATATGTAAAGTCCAGGACTGAGTCAAAAAGAAACATGTGGGGAAAAACCCCATTAAAGTGAAAAAAAATGTCTTAAAGAGATCAAGAAAAGGTAACATTAAAATACTGTTGTTTGTCTTTGGAAGGCCCAGCATTCAGAAACCTCAGTCTGGAATCTGTTTCTAGGACCAAGAGAGACTATGCCCCTGATCCTGCGAACTATTATGCTTGTGAGTAACTTTACACGCGTAGTCCTATAAAGCAACAGACTGCTCACGTGCCAATTCTCTGCTGTGTCTCCTGAGAAATGCAGCACTTAAGATGCAGTCAAAGGGAGAGGATGGAGGGCAAAAGTGGGTTTACAGCACCCAGACTCCAGGCAGCCAAACAAGGGCTGCTATTAGTTACAGCAGCCCTTGCTGGACTGCCTATATGCTGCTCTGCAGACTAAAATCTCTGTAGCTCCAAGCATTACAGATAACCCCCTTCACAGCTCTGCCCCTGCACACATTTTTTGACACCATTATGTTTTCGTGAAAACATTCCAAACGTTTTGCTGCAAAACAGAATTGTTGACCTCTGGTCTGCCATATTGGAAGAATGTGGGCTCTGCTCTGGCAGCAGGAGGCTTTGGGGTGAGATGTGGAGGGAAGTTTAAAGATTTCCCTCCCTCACCCCATACACATTTTTATAGAAAATGAATGAATTAAGTCTGGGGTTATCCCAAACATTCGTCATACTAACCATCCCCCAAATTCTTAGGCCAGGACAGCACAGAGTTGTGTGATCAGAACAAGGAAAGATTTAGAGATGGCGAGATGGTGAGGGGAAGGGTCCCAAGTACTGTTCCCATTTACACAAGTGTGAATTCACAGCAATTAGCCACTTATAGTCATATAACTCTGGATTTACATGGATGTAACTGAGAGCACAATACAGCCCTATGTCTTCAAAGTGTCATTTCTAAGAACATGGAGCAAAAATCTGCTCTTACACACAACCAATGCCACTGATGTGCTGGTGACTTCAGTGAATGTTTCATAGCCGTAACTGCAAGCAGAATTTGGCCATCTAGATGAAACAATAGATGATTTTTAGTGGGGAGTCTTTCTTAAAAGAAATATTTAACTATAGAAGCCAGATGACCTGAATCATAATTCTCTAATAGTACAGCATGTTATTGCAGATAAACACTCTCAAACTTCAGAGCTTGATTATTCAGGGGAAATTCATGTATTTTGTTTTATTCTGAATATACAGTTTTCAATAAATTCCCAGCCTCCCAGTTAGAAGAGGAAATGCTCTTTATATGACCCTCTCCATTAGAGTAGCTTTCATTTGTGGTGTGGTCAAACATATGGTTTTCTGCCTTTTGGAGACAATATGGGAAACTAAACTTTCTTCAGTCATATTTTATTTTAATTTTTCAAGTAGGGGGAGGTGGAAATTTCATAGGCAGTCCCCATATGAATTTATGAGGCTGTCTATAATTCTTCTTTGTGGAGCCCAAAGTATCTGAAGTGACTCCCTTTATAAATCATCAAGAATGAAAAGGGTGGACAGAATTAACAGTTTAAATGCAAAGGACAACATGAAAAACTAAATAAGGTCTATTGTTATTTCATAGGAAGAATTTCCTTACTAGTGCCTTCTGGACTTCAGAGTGGAAAATCTTGGGAACTGAAAGCAGAACTTTAACATCCATCCACTGTCAGTGCTTTAGATTATTGAGTGCTTCTGCTGAATTTGTTTTGTGTGTGAATCTTCTCAATCCTCAGTTTTTTCTGAGGATAGCACTATCTGTCTAATATTAAAGCCTCCAGTACTCATCAGGAGATTTAGAATCAAAGTGATACAAGTGAAAACAGGAAGCCATTTAGTAGATGCAGATAATTTAAATGCCTATCTTAAGTGTTCAGTCAACAAGGTCCACTCTGAATCCTATTATAGCAATTCATTTGATATCTATGGATAACACATCAGTATGAAGAAATTGCCCTCTTTTCAAATATACTGCAAAAAAAATAGGACCAAATGGTGACAGCCCCTTCTCAAGTGTGGCACACTCACCCACAGGAGGCAGTGATAATACAACTGCTTGTGCTGTCCGAATGCACAAAGCTTGCTATCGTGCCCAAAAGAAGACGTCGGGTAAGATCGAGTCATGATTATGGCCCTCTGTGTCCATGAGAACATCCCTATGCCAGAAGGCAAGGGGCTCCCTAGTATCTAGCCGTGAATTTCAACTGGCCTGTACTCCAACTCTTCGTTGTTATAATCTGTATCCAAAAGGTGTCAAGTAATAGGTCACTGGAAAACTAATAACTCACCAATCATTAATATTCCTGCCTGATTTATGCCGATGTGCTGGAATCATAACGAAAATGTGTTTAAATCAGGCATGACAGGGGAGTTGATAAACAGGTTTTTCCAGAAAAAGGAAAGAGACCAACACCTCAGGTATGGCCAAATTCAATGGGCTATTCATTTGTATTAGAGGTTGCAGGAAAAGAGATCATTTGCATTGTTAAATTCATCAGCAGGGAAGAAGACAGCATGGAGTCCACAGCAGGCAGCATGGTGTCCCCACTCAGCAGGGAAAAGGAACTTTATCAGAATACATTTCAAAGGTTTACTGGACTATAAAGAGAGGGGGAGTGAACCCTTCAGTTAAATTTCACCTGAGGAGACAAGAAAAACCAGTTCCTTGGACTCTGTGGGGATCCTGGCTCAGAGCTAGCCAATCATTGTGGGAAAAGGAAGACTGGTGAGGAAACTACCTTGAATAAAGACTCTAGCTTCTTATATCAAGGTCTCAACCTAACTTAGTCCATTAGAAAGTGTATTTTCACTTTTGTTTGGTTGTAACCTTTTCTATCTTTATTCCTTATATTTGAACTCTCTGAAAACCTACCTCTTTTTGATTAAAGAAACTTTTTTTTTTACTTTTTATCTAAACAAACCCAGTGCATTGATTGAAAGGAAGGGTTCATTAACTCCAGATGAGCTGTTTATGTTTTTATGATGCAGTGTCTCTTTAAAAAGAGCAACAAGCTTAATAACTTTTGTAAGTGATCCAGGAGAGGGCTGGACATCGCAGAGCAGACAGCTTTGGGGAAATTCATAACTGGGAGGGCGTTGGGATCACTCTGCAAAGAATAACTCGGTGGTGGAAGCCAGGGTGTGACCTGCATGCTTGTATGCTGGCTGTTAGCATCCAGGCTGTGAGCCACAGCAGCATAACATTGAAGACACCCAGAGTTTCAGGTCAGTCAGTGACTGGGGGAAGTGTATTTATTTTCTCACGTAGCATGTGTTGCTTTGACCCTCTCTCTCACCCCCTAGAGGAATTATGCCTTATGCAGGATGCTACAATTTCCTCACTGGTTGGTGTTCCACTAAGCTTTCACAGTCATAATTTAAGCATTAGACTCAAGCAGAAATTCATAGGATTCCAAGGCCAGATGGGATCTTTGCAATCATCCAGTCTTACCTCATGTATTACACAGGCCACAGACCTTCCCTAAAATAATTCTAAATAAATTCCTAAATGTAGGTAGCTACAGATCACTGAAATATAGCACAATATCGAGTGCCATCTATTTTATTTAAATTTCTAAATGTTATCTACCAGGTAGCAAAACTCTTTCATTAAAATATCTGGTTCTGAAAGGAAGGAGCTCTGGTATGACAGAAAACTTCAGGTCCCTGCTTTTAATCACAGTGTATACTTAGAAGGGAATGTCTTTAGATTAGCCATAGCCTGACACAAATATATATAGCAGCAGTCCTCTACTAATAATGTCCCAGTAGTATCCACCAGATTGAATTAAATAGCTTTCCAGTTCAGCAAAATGCAAGCCTCGCTATTCTGCTGGACTGAAGTATACTGTTCCTACATATATGAATGTCTCCAACACAGGTGGTAAGTCACATTTTCCCTGCAGTAACACCTAATTTCCCTCTGAGGAGGGCAATCACTATTGCCTAATCCCTGATCACCAGGACAGCTATCCTCTTTCTTGACGCAACTCGGATGTGACAACTCATTTGCCTGAACCTCATTCATTCCCACACAGCATAAGGCTAGTATTCAAGTCACAGATCTAGAAGCTAAGAGTTGGCTTCTGTGAATGATCTATAGATGGTTTTGAGTTCCTGCCAAAGATAATACATCTCCACAGAGAAGGGGGGGGAAAACCAATAAAAGAATGAGCTTTATGGGAAGAGAAGCCTCTTTTCCCATAAATGGTGAATCAATCCATTATATTTGTGATAATCAATGCCATGGATCCTCTTCATGTCAAGATAAAAAAAACTTGGTGAAGAGGCAAATCATTATTAATTCATTCATTGCAATAACATTAATCACGATGAGCTAATGTGATATTAATGTGGCTATAATATGTACTTCCATAGGAATTTCACTGTAATATAGGAATTAACTAATGTACCATGGTTTTAAAGAGTGACTAAGTTGATAAATAACACTGAAAGCTTTTTAAATAGGGCTAGGCATGAATCTACCTACTTGCTACCTTCAGGTGGGGGGGAGGGTTCCCACATCCCACCCCGACCCCGACATTTGCAGGAATGCTAAACTGCTGCTTTGCGTTTCCTGTGAATTATTGCCTCTAGCAACAGCAAGTCAGCCTTCTCAACACCGCGGTATTATTCCAGGAAATATTGATGTGGGAGATTAGTACTTCTGGGAATGGAATCAAAGCTGTGATGATGCTTGCCGTTGTTTGGGGGTCAAATGCACACTCAGGCTTTTGCCCATCCTTGTCCTCAAAGCAATAGGACTGTTCCACAGCTGCATTTCCCAGGATGAGTTTCAAGAATGACTTCTGCTATACTTTTATGCCTACTGTGTACCATGCATGCTTTTGTCTGATCTTCTCTGTGTCTCATCTACACTGAAGACCCCTTTGGACAGGGGGAGTGTTTTCTTTATTTGTTTGCAAGGGGATAAGCACTTATAACTTTGCTTTTTAAGGAGCTTCTTTTCCTGGCCATTGCAATTAACAGTGATTAAACAGAAGCTGGACTACTTTCAGTATTGAGTTTTACTTAAAGTAAAGGGTGGAGGGAAAGCCACACTGGGTGTTGAGCCCTGATTTAACTTTGTTTTTCCCCCTAAAAAGAAATATGATATTGAAAGAGACCCAGCCTACCAGGAAGTACCTTGGAACGTGGCAGTTTAGAGCACAATTGAAAGAAAAAATGTCTTGCTGCACTGGCTGTTGACAACCGATTCACATGGGTGGAACATTCACATAGATTCACATGGGTGGAACATTCTACCTTCATGGAGCCCATTGATAAACCATTTCTTCTAGGGTGAAAGGTCGTCCAAACAGTAAGTTGGGGGGTGGCGGACGGGAAGGAGCCTATTCACTTGTTTTATACTTTAAACAGAACTACTCTCCCAACAAATGGTTATTAAATGCATTTGATGGAAGTGTTTGTACTTTGTTCCTGAAATATACTATGTACAAAGATAATGCAGCAATGCAAGATGAGTAATTTGAAATGGGGCTGATGACCTTGTAGGGAAACTTCTGGGAATCCTTCCTGGAGAACTTTTTGAAATTGTCTGTCCTTTTCTGCAATCTAGTCAGTTCCAAAGGTAATACAGTTGTTCTTGAGAAGTATTTTTCTGAGCCTCAAAATATTTTGACAAATTTCCATGTAAAATATTTTTCACTCTCCACATGTTTGAAAAAAATGGAAAAGCTTCTTGTATTAAAAAATGTGTTGTGGTTGCTAATTCTGAAGAAACATCAGTTGCATGAAACTCATATGGACAAGAAGAATGAATTCACGACAGGCAGCCAAGACACACTAACTTTGGGCTCAACCCTGTAAACCTTGGGTGTAGAGCTCACTACTTTGAACAGTCCCATTCAAGTCAATTTGATTAGTCCCAGGAGTAGCAATAAACCAGAAAGTGTTAACAAGACTGAGCCTTCTCTGTTCCTCAGTTCCCTACCTGTAAAATGGGGATAACAATACTTCCGTCCGTCCATCTTTTGTCTGTCTTGTCTATTTAGATTGGCATCTATTCTGGGAAGGGGTTGTCACTTATGTGTTTGTGTACAGCGCCTAGCACAGTGGGACCTGGATCTTGCTTAAGGCCTCTAGGTGCTATGATACCACAGATAATAATTACTAATAATAAACTAGGAACTTTCCAAGGAATAGAGGTTGTGACAAACTAAAACATCTAGAGCATCAGTTACAACCTCAGGCAAAGTTCACAGGATAATTTGTAACACCAAAGAAAGCCCTCAATGTTCTTCCATATCAGAGAGGGAACGTTTCTTCTGAAAAAAGAAGGAATCCTGAGTATTTTCATGAATAATTTTTCAGTAGTAGATGAGGAAAGGGTCCTGTCTAAAAAAACCAGGGTCAGATTTCTCCTTTCTTTTAGCTTCCTAAATGTTTTGCAACCCCTGAAGAAGTTATATTCTTCTAAAAGGAATAACAGGGATGAACAGGAAAGTGCTCTAATGTTTGGTCTTAATTTTGAAGTGTAACTTTAACTGCTGCAAATATCATTTTTATGTCTGTCAGAATCATTTTAATTTTTTTTAAATGTATTCTACTCCATATTCCTCCAGAACTGAAAAATAAACAAACACACAAATTGCTGACCGTTGAATTCCAAGAACCAGAGAAAATATTTTGTGTTTGAAAATGTCTCTTAGGGATTGTCTACATGTGCACAACAAGCCAGGGTGTAAAGCTACAGCGCACCAGCTTGCCACATACTAAAGCGCTATGCTGCCGTGCACTAAAACTTCCATAGTGCACTCTGACCTACTGCTGTATGGTAGCAGGTCCAAACGATCACTTAGTGTGTGACACGCTGGTGCACTGTAGATTCACACCCTGCCTTGCCGCACACTAAATCTCTGTGTAGACAAGACCTTATATACAGGGTGGGTTATTTAAATTGACAGGGTTATGTTTAAGATATTCATAATAATATTACTTTTATTTCATTTACTAGATTACTTTATATGCCTCTGTTTTCTTTTATAGTCATAACAGCCCACTCTCCCAAAAAATAATAAAAAAGAATGAACTATTTATACTGTTCATTTGCCTCATTTGTTGTAAGCTGAAGTCTGTTAACAATGACCATGCGTTTCAGTTCCTACACAATGGCTGAAACACAAGAAAGAAGCTGGAGAGTAAACTGAACGTTAGTAACTGGTATTCTGACAATAAATCACAAACATCTTATATCTTAACTATGCTTTGAATTTTCTCAGCAAATAGATTGGGAATTTACTGTATATTATATTTTATGTTCTGTTTAAGAAACCAGGCAAAAATGTAGCATTCCAGAAAGCACTCAGTAACCCACCCCCCACCCCCAGGTCTCTTGATGATACCCAGAAACATGTTTTTTGTTTGTTTTTTAGAAATGGAAAAATAATTATAAAACATATTGTGCTAATAAATCAAAAAAGGTGCTTGAAATAATCTCATAAAATGTTATGGCTTAAATTATGCCCTTCATCAGTATTCTTTGTTTAACATTTCATGTTTATTGATAAATGAAGATGCATTTAAATAATTCAAACAAAACATTAGCTGCAAGCAAGGAATTAATAATTGATACGACTGGAAGGGCTTTTTTCACTTGGGAAATAGATAATATTAGCTTAATGTGGGGCTGTAGGAACAGAGGAAATGTAATGGATCTGCCTGCTTTAAACTGATGATGATTATTGTGGTCTAAAAGTTGCTAGAAAGGCAAAAGCAGGACAGCTCTGTAACTGCAATAGATTTCACTCATAGGAGTTGACAGAGCAAATTGTGGTTTGATATGCCAGATTTATACATGGAGAGAGATCTAATGAACTTGACATACACTAAAGGGAAAATATAAATGCTATTAAACTGAAATTTGAGAATTTTAAAAGACAAAAACACCAGGATTATTGTGTTTTAAAAGATTTGGAGATTTTTTCTCTGTCTCCTATTTTATGGATTCCTTCATCCATAGCTGCTCTTTGAGCCAAAGAACCACTGCTAAGAATACAGTAACACAGAAGCCAGTGCATTCTTCAGGCTCCTCAAAGGAAGTACATTTAGTCTAGAAACACTCATTGTGAGGTTTTATTTAGATTTTGCCTGTAAAGGAGCCAAATGGTTCCAGCTGCACGTTTGGACATATCAACCTCTCATTTGGGGATATAGAGGAGGATCTCCTTCAAGACCTTTTGCAAGAGGCAGAATCTTACTGGTGACCATTTCATTTCTGGTGTTTTTGCTTGCAACCAAGGGAAACAGAGCAAACAAATATAAAATCACTCAGCCATCCATGACTTTGCAATTCCCATGTCCACTCAATTTTGAAGACACTAAATGCATAGCATTTTGCAATAAAGTCTTTTTTAAATGCAATGTACATTATTGTATAATAGTGTTAATGACTTTGCAAGCCAATTTTTCACAGCACCTCAAGCCAGCCTCTGATGTAGTATAGCTATGATTTTCTCAGCCTGAAACTCTGATTTGCACATGCAAACAGCATTTGAGCATGTCAATCAATGAGTTTGGGATTTAGGGCCTGATTCCAATTTAATTTACAGTGGTGTAAATCTGTACTAACTCCACTGAAGATAATGGATTCAGATTAGAATCATATCTTTTACTGCCTGGTTTGACTCGTACACAAATTTGCATTGCCAGAGCAGCATCGGACTGTCACAAACGCAGAACTTCCAAAATTAAAGGCTGCTTTTGGAAACTGGTCAACATTTTAAATTAATTTTTTTTATTTAACTTCAAGAAATCATAAACATGTCATACAGGGGAGACAGACAACTTGTATCTATCCAACCTTGATCATTGGGAATTATAGCAGTAGAGAAGAGAGGGGACCCTGCTTATAATGAACTCTGAAGTAGTGAAACACTTTTTATAGTGACGTAGAATGAAAAAGACAAAACTGTTTGAATCTGTTCTAATTCACATTGTAGCCATCATAGTCACTGTATGGCAAACCTATGATGTAGTCAAGTTGTTATGAAAGCAACTTATGAGAGGGTTTCATTGACTACTAGGCAATATGATTATGCAGTGAATATGTCATCAGATGCATAGCCAGGAAACCTGCTTTCTGTTTCTGATGTTGATGTCCCAACAAGTAATTATGCAAATAATTTAACTTCTTTGTGCTTCAGTATCTTCCTCTGTAAAATGGGAATAAGAAGGTTTACCCTTCTTTGCAACGTGCTTTGATAAAGGAATGCTGTAATAGTATTTTATCAATAGTCTGTGAATTTTCTACTGTCTGAGGCCCGATTAGCTTGGCCTTGAGGGCTTGATGCAAAGCATAGTGAGGTCAACAGTGGATCTTTCAACTGACTTCAGTGGGCTTTGGATCAAGACCCTGATAAAGTTCATGTTTCTCAGCTTTTTCATCTGCATTTTTATGGAAGTTTGCTTATGTTCAATTTTGGTTTTGAACTTCTTTTAAATACGGGGTGATTTACTTATTTGCTTAAAACAAACAAGATGATTAAGAAGCCTTTCTGTGCACACCAGTACAGAGGAATAAAAGTGTTTAATGTTTAGAAGTTAAACTTGAAAAGCCAAGTTCTCTTATCACTTCATTTGGACTGAGTCACCTAGGTCTTTTAATACCTTGATGGACCTGATTCTCCATGCCTCTCACTTTGTATAGTGAAGTGAATGTAACATGCTACCAAATCTGAACAGTTGTATTTCTCCACCTGCTTTACACGGGTGTAAATGACTACAGAAGGGGCAATGCAGTGAAGAAGCAAATTGTGTATCTCCATGTGTGTTGAGTTCATACCTGAGCATCTCCCAGAATAGGTTGATTTTCCTACGACAGACAGATGGTAAGCATGCACAAATTTGGCTTTGGAAACATTAATGGAAGAAAGCAGCTTTGTTTTCCAGCCATTGCAACACTCGACATGACATTTAGATAGACTTGCCTGCATAGACAGCAGGCACATATGTCTGCTATTTTGTTTTAAAATATATGTACTGCTTTTAATTACATCATTACAGCTGTTCACTAAATGACGCCTCTAGACAGAAGCACTACAATGAAAAGTGAGTATCAACAGAGGGACAAGTATGTGCATGTTACTCCTAAGTTGCCAAGAAATGCAAATATAACATATGGTCACTTTGTAAAGGTGAGTTGAACAAAAACAAGCAACAACCCAATCCAATTTTTGTCATTTTGAATTCTGCTCAAAATGCAATGTAGTTTAATTTGACTCTTGTTAATTTGAATTTTATTTTTTATTAAAATATGAAAGCCTGCTTTACAACTGGAACACCTATTTTAAAAAATAAATGATTGGAATGACACATTGCCAATTTTTTTTCACTTGTCGGGGACTATCTTTTAAAAATTAATGTATAATTATGCAACAGCAGAAGAATCGAACATTATTAACAGCTAGTTTGTGTGGACAGAGGAAGTTATAAGTTATACTAAAGATCCCACTGTTGATGTGTCTATGCATGATTTCCCTTGATTTATCCCTTTATTGATCTGTGTTGGAAGGAACTTTGCACATGGGATTGTATAAGAGAGCATTAACATAGCCACAACCTTCTTTGTTCTTCTATGTGGAAAAGGGCAGGATTTTGAGAAAGACTGACAGGATAGAGCAGCATTGGAAGAATATTATTAATTAATTATTATGATTATTATTTATTAACAAAGAACAAATGCTACAACAAAGATGGAAAAAAAGTTCAAAATACAAAATATGAAGTAGGGAGATAAAACAGAGATGTATTAGTGGAAAAAAAAAAACATTTAAAGGGCTTATGTGGGCATCACATGTTTTAGCCATTCAATAGTCGTTCAATAGGATCAACAATGTGATGTCTGGAAAATCCTCTTACTAGACAAGCATGAGATGAGCTGCCATTCAGTAGGTATGTGGCATCCTCAGCCAAACAACAGCTACACAGAGGAGTGTTCCTGAGTCCTTAGGTGTGTTCGTTTACTGTATATCTCACTATCTCAAATGGTTGAGCTTGCACAAAAGAAATAGAGGGAGCTAAAGCCAGGCAGTCTCATATCGGGCTGAGTGATGAGGAAGGAGTTTCTTCCATAGGAAGCAGCTTATTCCCATTCTGCTCACCATCTGCCCAAGAGATAGTCAGCAACATAGTTCGGACTGGTTTTCTGTTAGTGGGTGGATGATGATGCACTTCTCATATGAATTTTGTTGCAATGCAACTCCTGATGTCAGCAGGTAGGATATTAAAGAGGACTGACTGGTAGCCACTCAGTGTTTGTTGGTCTCATTAACCCTCTGATTAGTCTGATCACTTGATTTAGTTGTATGTCAAGTTGCGTTGTATGGGGAGAGTTTAACCACACAGGAGCATGATATTCTCCAACTGAGACACAGAAAGCTTGCAGAGAGCTAGCACTGAACTGTGCAATGTTTGCGCATTTGCTCCCCAAGTTGAGCCCACAAGTTTATTTAGAAGGCCATTTCTGCCCTTAATCTTCTGAGTTACCTTGGTGAGGTTGTCCTTGTAAGGTAACCGTGTGATCTAGAATTACTCCTAGATATACTGGCTTTCGGTCACATGCCAGTTGTTCTCCATTCAAGAACATGTAGAGCTCTCTTGACACATTGGTGTGGTTGAGATGGGAGCATGACAATGCTATATTTGACACACTGGACTTAAGTCTCCACTCCTTGCAATAGCTATTATTGGCTGCTATGTCTTGGTTCAGGTTGTCTTCAACCTTTTTGAAGTCTCTATCTCTTGAAACTAGGCAGATGACATCTGCATACCTTCATGGCCCTGAAATTGTTGGAGGCAGATCATTTGTAAATATGTTGAAAAATGTCAGAGCAAGAACAGATCCTGAGGGAATACATTCTTCTGGGTCCTCCATGTGCTCCGTTTGTTGCTTAACATTGCTTGAAATTGTCTGTTTCAAAGCATCATTTCTGTAGACATAACAGTCCATCAAAGTAACATCATTGACATCTGGACCAGTAGGCCAGTGTATCAGAGAGTATCATATGCTGCTGTCAAGTCAAGAAACACAGCCTGTCTTCTCTTTCTGTTGGAGCCGATTTTCTATATAGGTACTAAAGGGAAGAACTTGGTCACGAGTGCCTCTATTAGGTCTAAAGCCTGCCTGGTCCTCACTGAGAGCCTGCTCTACTGGGGCATAATTCTCTGCAGAACTAGTTGCTCCAGAACTTTGTAAGCTCAGAATGATATTATATGATAACTAGCTGGAAAGGAGTGATCTTTTCCTAATTTTGATACAGTTATCATCCATATCTTAGGCATCTTGCCCTCATGGATGACGTGATATGAAACTGGACGGCCATTTTATTCTCTTCTTACCAAGATGTAGCAGCATTTCTGGTGAAATCTTGTCAAGGCTGCCTGCTTTTCCTGCTTTCATGCAGCTCAATGGAGAAAGGCTGGAATATATCTTCCTTAGTACAAGGTGGGGCTATTCTGTATCTGCATCATTCCCTCTTTACTGATTCCTCAAAGGCCTTGTCCCTATTAAATGTTACCATTTTAGTTAAGTGAGTGGTGATGCAGTTCAAAGACACTTTACACTGAAGTTTGGATGCTGGTTTATGTACTGCTGGAAGTTCCTGATGAGTGACCACTCTTTCCTGATAGACCTTGTCATGTCCATATTTGATATAACTTCTTCCCGACATTCCTTGCAATAGGCATTGAGGCTGTCAATCAGGCAGTCTGCAATTTCTGAATCACCAGATTCTTCATTCTGTTTCAAAAGTTCTGCTCATTCTTTATCTAAGCAGGGTATAGAAGAGTGATAGGATCTGAGGGGTATATATTACCCATCACAACAGACAAGAGGGAGGGGAAGGTTTGAATGAGAGCGTCTGTGACGTCATTTTGACTAAAGTGCAATAACTTTTGTCTGGCCCGTAACATATTTCAGTATAGCTTAATCCAGGTCAGACAGTAGGTAGACCCTATGTGGTAATACTGTGTGGCACAAGCCACATTCCTTACACTACAAACTACAGAGTCAGCCTGTGTGTGTGGTCATCACCCTCAATAAAAAGTCCCCTTTGTGTTCCCTACACTTGAGTTCTGGCTCTTTTCAGTTCCAGTGACTAAGAATGTGTAATGTGTAAAACAGATTTTCCCCTCAAACTTATTTTACACTTTTATAATACAATTTACTTCAACTGAGTTATTCCTAATTTACCCTGGAAGCAGTGGGAGAGCAACCAGTTCCATGGTAACATTAAAGAGATAGAAAAGACTTAGTAAGTCATATAGCCCAGATCCATGTCACTGCAGGACCAAGAATTCGTAACTATTGATCAAAGAAAACTGAAAGGTAAAATTTCTCATCCATGAAAAATAATTCCCAATGTGGCTCTGATCTCCATTTCTGATGCAGCATGATGAAAGTTGGGAACCATGGCAGAGGAGAACAAAGAATGACAGACTTCATGACCTCGGAGCAGCTGCTTATGTCATAGGAATACAGTGCTGAGCCAGAAGTTGCTCAACCTTCTTTGGTTGTTTAAGGCTCCAAATCATATGCCACTGTAAACCTCCAGGCCATCATGGCAGCTGTTATAAATCCTCTTGGTCAGAGCAAATGTCAGGTTTGTTAACATTGCTTCTGTCAGTAGGACAGAGCAAGGAGTGGGTTGTGAAAAAAGATCAGCAATTTCCTATTCAGCATTCTGCCATCCCACGGTAGCTTTTGGTTCAGGACAGATGTTTAGGGGAATATCAAGCACGATCTTGAGCAGTGCATTAAGTCTTCATTTGATTGGGTAGCCTCTATGTGCTCAGTTAATTCTTTGGGGGGGGAAATCACTTGATAAAAATCACATCCTATTGACTATCTGAGGTCTTAACTTTTAGCAGTAGTTTTCAGTTCAATCCATCGTTTTTCATAGCTGTAATTTGAACCAGTTAACATCTGCGGTGGTGAATTTATTATAGTAACATGACCTGGTATGTGGTATTGTCAGTCATATACTAGGAAGGCTGTGTTCTCTGGAATTCATTGCTTGCATTGCATGACCACTAGAATTGGACATTCATATTAACTCATGATAATGCCATTGGGCCACATCTTCCAAGTCACCTGCCCAAAGCACTCCCACTGAAATCAATCTGACTCTAGAAATTAGTGGGGTTCCAGAGTCAGCCCTTTCCCTTACAATAACAGGGAACATAGATCCTGTAACTCAACACTATATATTGATCCTCTTTTGATCAAGTGAAAGAGATTATTCAAAGGCATAAAATCATAAGGAAGAAAGGTCATAGTCTCCCTCTCCATATGGCTTTGATGAAACAACTCTTTGCATATTAATTCAGTTATAGGCATCTTACTCCAAAATACTGAGAGTAGAGTACAGAGTAAAATAACTAAAGTGATTTTGAGGATTCAGACCCTGATTAAAGAAAAATTAAGGAGGTTAAGATACACACAGCAACTTGGTTAAAAAAATGACAAAGTGAGGATGTGATAGTTGTCCATACATTTTTGAGAGTTGTAAAGGATGGAAAATACTTATTTATAGTGATACAATGGACTATAACCAGAATTAAAGGGATGAAATTCAGACGGGGCAAATTTAGGCTGTCTATCAGGAAAACATCTTGGTATTGAGATCAAATAGGCTGTGGAATAGTCTCCCAAGGGAAGTGGTGAAAGCTTGAGACCCTTTAGAACAGTTTGAACAGAGCACTAGTAGATTTACTGCACTGATCAAGCGGAGGCCTTATTTCATCTCTAGTTTTTGGTCTTCTGCTTTATACTGAACCTAATGGGCCCCTAAGGAAAATGCGTGACATGCAACCCAGTATTATTATGAGGCTTTGTGGTAGCTCTGCACAGTACATTTCTGAATGCTTTTGAGGAAATCTTGTTTAAATTAGCTTTTAATCTTGATCTTTATGCAGCCTTTAGCTACAAGGAATTGATTATAGTAACTTTGCCCAAAAAATTAAGGTGACTCAACCATTTTCATAGTCTATCCTTCAGGTGGTAAAATAGAGTGAGAGTGTGTGTGTGAGAGAGAGAGAGAAAGAAGCCTGGCTCAAAGTGGAGTTGGTTGGAGTTTTCCACCAATTTTTTTTTTCGTTGGAAAGTGCCATTGTAAATGAAAGTAAACATGTAAATGAAACATTTTGCAGAAATGTGATCATTTTGACAAAAGTTCATTTTGAAAGAATTTTAATTTAAAAAATATTTCAAAAAGGTCATAAACTTCCATTTCAATCTTTTTGGAACTGAATGTTTCACTCTTCTGTTTTGAAATGACTTTTTATTTTTATTTTATATAGCATAAAATTTTAAGAAGTCTGAGTTGGAATGAAAGAATTCAATAGTATCAAAAGGAAACATTTTGACTGATCCAAAATACATAATATATTTTTAATTTTGTTTCAAAGATTTTTTTAAACTTGTAGAATTCCCCCCAAAAAGAAAAATCCAGTTCTTGCCTAGCTCTGTTCAAAAGATAATCAAATTCCACAGATCACTAGACACTGTTTTCTTCCCATTATCTTCCACATGTTCACAGAATGTTCTCAGGACTTTTAAGTTTCTCACTTCCACTCCCTTGTTCTTAAAAGCACTTTTTGCTTCTCTATTCTGCCACCTTCTCACCGCTATCGAACAATGGCTGAATGTTGCATAAAGAGGTTTGGAATGACACTGGAATTCAGGCGCTTCAGTACAAAGATAAAGTATCACTCAGCATCATACATACTACTTTTGTACTGTATAGACTGATTTGGTGCAATGTTCATGATAACACCTTGTATGTATAGCCTCATTCTGTATAAAACAGAGATGAGAATCTGCTCTTCTATCATGGCATGATGCTGAATTATTAGAAAAAAAATAAAGGAAAAGCAGACAAACATTTTCTGTCTTTTTAAATATGAATCTGTCAACCTTATGTTTAATCAAGAGGTTCTTAATAAAGTCTTATTATGTAAAACAGGTTGCCAAAACAATTTTATCACACCTACAATATTTTGTTAAGAAATGTGAGCTTCAAAGTGACCCTTAAAATGATCTTAATATTTCACTATAATTTAGGTTATTACAGTTTTCTGCAAAGAGGATGCATTTAGGTAAGCATACAGCTGGTGTGGGAAGCAACCTCCTATACAGATAGGAAACATAAAAGACACTGTTTATTTTTAGAACATTTACCATACATGATGCAGCACATTAGAAAAGGACAAATTCAAACCCTTCAATGAACAGTCCATATATAACATATACAACAGCCCTCTAATCAGAGGGTATCTGCCCTCAGATAGTTAAGTTGGTCCATAGCCTTGGATTCCTTCTGGGTTTTTCAGTGCCAAGAACCCTGCTGCAAAAAACCCAAACTTTCATCATTCATGGTTGGGCTGACCATATGCCCTGTTTTTAATGCGACAGTTCTGTATTTAAGCCCTCTCGCAGGTGTCCCAACTTTTTATTAAAAATTGGCAAGTTGTCCCATATTTTCTGTCTCTTGATCAGTACTGGGTTTACAATGGTATCAATGGCGCCAAAGTGTGGGGCCCACACTCAGAAAAGGTCCATAAGGGGATGGCCATGGAGCTGTGGCAGGTCCTACTGGCTGGATCCCTGCTCTCCAGCTGCCTACCAACCAGTGGCCAACAGGTGTGGGGGTGCAAGGCTGGTGGTGGGGTGAAGCCGCAGCACGTGGGACTGGGCTGCTCCCCCTGCCAGTCCATCAGCGCAGCCGCCCACCAACCTGCCACATGCTGGCTCTGGGGCCAATCCCAGCTCAGCCAGCATAGTCCTGTCCTCAGGCCCATCTCCAGTCAGCACTGTGAGCAATGGCAGCCAGTGCATGGGTGATATAGGCGGTGCTACTTCCTTCTTGTTCCCCATCCACTTCCCTCCATTCCCCACCCGGCAGGTGGCATCCTGTCCTGCCCACACCTGCTGTCACTGAACAGAGGGGCCATGAGGAGGCTAGTTCACTGGCTCTTACCTTCTGGGGCAGGGAACAGGGGAGGGGGGAGTTTCTGCTTGTTCTTGCAGTCAGTGAGTAGCCAGTTGGGCTCTGTTTTAGCCCTGCTCTTCACTATTGAAGCTGGATCTCCTATGATGCTAAGGGCAAGGCTGATCACCGGACATTGTTTGGGGTATGGAGGAGTTTTTTCCCCATATAGCAAAATTGGCAAACTTCTGTGTGTGATTGGTTTTTTTTACTTTCCATCTGGCATCTCAGGGGCCTGATTTGGGAATTTAAGTTACAATTATCACACCTCTGAGGGTTCTAGTGTGGTTGGTGGGTTAAAAAGGGCCTGATGTGAGGTCTCTGTGAGTTGCTTGGGCATGGGCCCAGAGTATGACATTGCACTGTAAGGAGGTGTGCCCCAATGTCTCACACAACGTGTGACTCCATCCTCCAATCTCTCCTACCTCCCATGAGGAGGAGGTGACCAGGATGAACTCTGACTGCCAGCCAGGTCCCTGGACAGGCCTGAGAGTGTAAAGGGGGCCCTGCCCTCAGACCCACCCTCACGTATGTTTAACCCAGGGTCATTGATGCCCAGTTGCAATCTTTACTGGAACAGTTTTGCTGGGTATTTGGAGGAGTGGCTCCCCATTGACAAAAGATTTGTAATAAAGTTGTAGCCTCCACATTTAACCATCCTCTGCCATATGTATCTCATTGCTTCTGTGTCCATAACAAATGACTATGTGTAGGCCATATATAGCAGATTTATAGACAGACATTCTGCAATATACAGAAAGCAAATAATAACAGATACAAACCACAACTCCACTTTCATTCCTAAACCTCCTTTTCCAAAGCTAATTTTACTTTATGTTTGTTTGTTTTTTTCAGCTGGAGAAGCCATCTTCTTTCTCATTTGCCTGTAGTAGCCACAACTATTTCTAATTATAACAGTAATATAGCAGTATAATAATCAGGAAATATGATTACTATATTTATACTATTAGACCTAATCTCATCCCCCACTATTTTGAGCCAAAGTTCACCAACACACATAACCCCCAAAACAAAACACTAAGAGCTGCAATGAAGACCAAATTGCTTCTTCCATGTGCACAATCTGGAAAACCTTGTATAGTGTATTAGAGAATGTTAACTTTTAAAAGATGTTAAACCCAGTGATGGAATTCTATATTCCCCTGTTAAATTCTATACACTTTCACAGCCATGTCACAAAGTCCTTATATGTTTCTATAGAAACAGTTAGTTTCATCCTTGTGACATTCTCTAGGACTTTCACCTTATGGGTAAGTTTATTTAAGTTATTATCTTTAATAATAATGTGGAATATTTATAATTAATAAATAATCATCAGTACAGAGTCGGGCCAGAGCAAGAGTTCCGATGAAGATTTGGACCTGTACCTGAACATCTTCAAAGTTGTAGAGGTGTTCAGGTTTTGGTGTTCTGGGTGAGGTTATAATAGCAACTCAGCTGAACAACAAAACTTCCGTCCCATTGGCCTCCACTCATCCACAGGGCACCTTCAGGCCTTCTATTTGTGCTCTAGCTTGCTCGTGCGGTCTCTGCTCCTGAAATCCCTCTCTGTTTCTCTTTTCTGCCACTTTCTCACTGTTCCACAGTAGTGGATGAATGTTCCACAAAGACTTCTAGAGTGACATTGGAAATCAGGATCTATATGAGCAAGTTATGAACAAGGACAAAGCATTTGAAATTCCTCAAAGGTGATAGGGCGTTGACTTTGTTAGATTCAGTACTGTGGTTTAGATCTATCTTAATTAGTATTCATTAAATATATCTGGATGAATTTTGGTGTTCATTTTACTAAAGGACTAATGGCCCTGGATTAAACCAGTCACTATGTTAAGTAATCAAAAAACCCCAAACATTTCTTTGTCAGGATCATAATTCTGAATTTACCATTTATATGTCTTAACTGTCATCATTGGCTACTGCTTTCCTACACTTTGAAGGCAAAGTCCAAATAGCATGAAAAACGACAACCATAAGCATGCTGCATTCATCCCTAGTGCCTGTGTGTCTGCCTTCTCAGTTATAGTTCTTCATCACTATTTTCTTTTACATTTAATAAAATAACTGTTATGTAGTTGAAAAAAATAAGAATAAAAAAGGGCTGTCCAAAAAACCAAAGCACAATTAACGAGGGACAAGAAAATATCTGCTGTTGAATGCTTGTTGTTTGCCTTGAAGTGATATATTAGCTACAGGAAATCTCATTACAATTTGATGTATGTGTCACTTTAAGAGTGAGTCTTGGATTGTAGAGCTAGCATGTGTGTCATGTGATGTAAGTACTTTTATTGAGTAGGTAAGTATGTAACAGCTAAAAGCCTCATAAATCAGCTAAATGTTCTCCCAATTTATAGAGAATATTTGATCTTAGAACATTACAGTCTGGTGAGTAACTGAGAGAAAGAGGAGACATGAAGAGTGATGGAGATGGATATGCTGGATAATTTGTTTGGATTTAGAGTACCTGGGACTGATTCTTCATTGCTTTCCACCTTGTCAAGTCATTAACACCTGTGCAAAGTGAGTGTAAAATACTACTAAATTAAAATTCTCCACTCACTTACAAAGTTAGTAGAGTTCTATACCCTCTCTTCACAGGCGTGAATAACGGCATACGCTGGACAATCAAGTCTCTTAATTTCAAATAACACCAACAACTAGTAAAACTGCTCTATATTTGTGGACTGACTAAAACTAGCCAAACACTAATCATGTTCCATGGGGATTAACCCTGTTCTTTACCCATCGCAGTTAGATCCATGAGCTGGTAAATTCCTTTGCAGCCATGAAGGGTCAGGTAGAATGATGCCCTCATTCCCTTATGTGGCTGTGTAGGAACAATGTTCAATCAAACTCTACATATTTAACTTTCTATTGGTCAATAGCCACAGGAATATTTGAAAAGTGATTTTACATATGCACAAACAAAAGCAACACATGGATCCCCTTTCATCTTTTTGCACAGGATTCCTTATACAGTATCTCATACCCTCATTAAATATTTCATGTTTAAGAGTATCTGTCAGTAATATAGTAATCTGTACACTAAGATCAGTTTGAGTACTGCTGAATCTGAACTTTTGAACCTGTTGCAACACAAGAAACCGAATAAGTGTTATTGACTTGTCATTTTGTAAGTTATGAAGTTAAATAACTTTTATTTGCTGTGGTTAGTAAAGAACAGCAGTTGAACATGTGTCTGATTTCAAAATGGATACTTCAACATATCTTTGAAAATATGATTTGTGAAGGCTCTGATGCTCTGAGGCATTGCTGGTTGGATTGCTCACCTATTCATATTTTATACTGCTGAATACCTTTCACTTTAAGTCACATCAGAGGCCTTTAAAAATGCTGGTACATTCCAAGTAATTTTTTTTTTTTTTTTTTAAATCAGGAAAGTATGAAAACAGTGACGTTTTAAAGTTTCTTTTCCGGCCACACAGGCTCTGTCAGAGGTGTAATTCCTTGGAAAAGCAGACTACTGTAAAATGTATTGGCCGGATATAGTGTTAAATTTAAGATTTCTCCTGTCATACAAATGCAAAGTAATGCAGACCCGAATCCGGATAATTTAATTGCTTCTTTGCTAGGGCTCTGGGGACCCTGTTTCCATGATTTGTTAAGCAGTATTCCACGTAAGCTATATTAATTTTCTTTGCTGGTGATCAGCACAAAATTAATAAAATAGTCATATCAGCAGAAAGTGAAGAAATTTGTCCACCATATAGGCTGATAAGGAGCCATTTTTTTTGTTTGGTGTTTGCACAGCACCTAGCACAGTAGAGTCCTGGTCCTTAACTGAGGCTCCTAGGTGCTACCACAACACAAATAACTGCAGACAGGAAATGACATATAACTCCTCTACATTTCTTTGCTAGGACCAACTAGCTGAAAAGGAGATGTAGTTCCTGGTCTTATGAGTTAGAAACTTCAAGTTGTGATCCAAGAAAGCTAAGGCTACTGCCTGGCTGATATCAATGGTTTCCCCACTGATTCCTTTGAAGGAGCTAATTGTCAGGATATACTCCTATATGTCATACTATATTCAGGTCTGTTTGAACACATCACATGGGCTCTAAATGGTTTCCCTGCTGAGACTATCTCTGTACTGTCTCCTGCTCAGAAAGCCCCACCATGCCTGATACCCTAGGAAGTAAGAACATGTCCTCCTCTTCCTTTCCTGAAACTCTCCCTCAGCCTCTTCAGCAAATAGAGGCCATGCATTATGGACTGCTCCCCAGACTTTCCACTCCTTCTCCAAAGGACATACATCTTCCTAATCTATCTCATTCCATAGCCAGCCAGCCCCTGTTTCACTAGCAACCTTAAGCCTCTATTACCTGCTAAACTCTCCCTATCACAAACCTATCTATTTATCTTCATAATCCTTTAACTGCCTGTCTCATCTTTTGTAGTTGGGCTGCAGGCTCAACAGCCAATGGGTATCTGATTCTGATTCCATCTTCACCTGTGCCTAATGAAGCCTGGAACCACATAATGTCCTCTTGTGAAAATGCTTAGACACATTAGGCCATTTTACTTAAAAAAGGAAAGGAAGAATGGTGCAGTGGTTGAAACCCTAACCTAGCATCCAGTCAGTGTTGGTTCAATTCTTGCCCCCCCAATATCCTGTGTGATCCTATACAAACTAATTAGGGCTAGATTCCCAAGAGGTACTCAGATGGGCAACATTCATCTTTTAGCTACTTTGCCACTTAATGGAATTCACAGCGCTGAGTTAGACACCCAGGCTCCTTATATAATGCATGAGGAGAGTTAAGCACCTGCAAAAGGGGAATCACAGAAGCCAGCTAGCTGAGTGGGAGACACCTAGCCAAAGCAATAGCAAATGCCAAAGAGAGACATGTGGCCTAAGCCCCACCGCACAAAAGGAGTTAGGCACCTAACTCTGGGCTGGTGGGAGACAGTTACCTCTACTAGGGATTCACAGCTGTGAACTCTCTCCTGGAGTTAGGTGCCTAAGATAGCCCAGCTCTTTCTCAATAGGCCAAGGGTCACCTACAACACTAGGCTGTCAACTACCCTGTTTCAAATACTTTCTTTGCATGATGCAGAAAAGGAATTTGAACCTGAGTCTCATGTTCTAGAAGAATGACCTAATCCACTATGCTATAGGATATTCAGAGGGAAGGGTTTTTTGTTTTTTTTTCCCCCCCCAATCTGTCTTGTTTGGAGCTGTTCTGCTTTATATAAATAATTAAATATTCATTGGAGCAAGTGGGTCTCCCACAGGGGAGCATGCTAACCACCAAGCTATAGAGTGATCCTCAGTCTTTTGCTGCCTAACGAATATTTAACTGTGTAGTACTATGTGGAACAGCTTCAACAGGAGAGATTGAGAGCACCATCCACCCATATAGTCTAGAATATTCTATAGACCAGGGATTAGGTCATGCTCAGGGGACAGCTGGGTTAAAAATTCCTACTCCGCATCAGGCAGAAGAATGATTTGGAAATTCCTGCCTTTTTTATCATTCTAAAATCCATTAAACTATCAGTTAAAAAAAAAAAAAGTTACATAAAAATCCTGTGACTCTCCAATCTATACTCTCATTTGAATTAAGTCTTTTGGAGAAGTAACTTTTTGCCAAGCTGTACAGTGCTTTCCCCCCTTTGGATGCTATATAAATAAATGATAAAACCTACTAACATATTTTCATTTTGTGCCCAGACCAATAGTTATCTGTTTGACAAAATAAAACCAAACTTAGATTACCCAGTGAAAGAATAACAATTTAAAAAAATCCCAAACCTCAGAAAATCATTAAGAAATTTGGTGTAATCTTTGAAATAATGGGCCAGAACGCCAACTGGAGTAAATTGGTATAGCTCTGTGACCTAGTCAATTTGACTCAAAATGTATGATGTTTTAAACTTCTCACTGGTATCCCCACTTATAAACTATTACATTTGAGAATGGAAACAATTGAATTACAGGTTGCTTATCTGCATCACAAAACACACTCTATTAATGCAGGTTCTCTACCCCATTTGCTGAATTATTTGCACACAAAATACAACATGAAATTAAAGCAGATGCTATCATAGCCCTTTCTAGAGACATGTCTTCTAAGATGACCAGCGCTTCTAGAATTAGAAAAGAAAATGACCAAGAAAAATGACATCCTATAAACATGGTCTGTGTTTTAAAAAGACGGTTACAATCAAATTTCCAGCAATATCAGACAAATAACTAGCAGGCTGTTCTAATAAACAAGGCACTGCAGGCCATCTTGTTGTTCTCTATTTTTTACTAATCAGCACTAAAATTGGGATTGAGATAACCATAGCAGTCACATTGACACCAGAAGTAAAAACTGTTAATGTGACTTCTAATCTAGAAATGAGCTTAATCATAGTATAGATGTTTTGTCATCAGCCTGCTGTGAAGATAAACAATCTGTCTGCATTCTATGTACATGACAAATGTCAGTCAATCCAAGGTAGAATCCACTGTAGTATTGCAATTGTGAGCTATGAAATGTACATGTTTCAGATAATATTAGGTCAAACAGCAAATAAAAATGATCTTCAATAATTTTGTTTTCTGCTGAGACACTGATTATTTTTTCTACCTGATATTCTTGGTTAATCTTTTATTGGATGACTATTGAAGAATTTCAACCTGTAGAAATAATTATCTGGTTAGATAATTTATCAGAAAAGGTAAATTTTTAGGGCAAGCCACTTGGGCTTCTATCTATTTAATATTACCCTTCTCTGTTAGCTGTGAGGGCTGCATCCAGTTGCCATTGAAGTCAACGGAACCTGAAAAAAGAGATAACAGCATACGTTTTGTGCATGCAGTATTTTATACTAGTGTGAAAAGAATGGGCATGTGTCTTTGAACATGGGTGAATGAAACAACTGCTGCTTCAGAAAGGGGCTATAGGAATACTTTCATAGACACAATGGGAGTTAGGCTGCTAATGTCTGTGCATTTGAATATCTCCATATCCAGGTCTAACAAGACTATTATCGCCAAACCATGTGTATAGTTTCTCTTATACTGAACTACTTCTGATACAAAAGCCTCTCTGATTTTCCATTATTAATACTTGATAAGCACTCATGATGTGCCTAACACTACACCAGACCAAAAATAAAAATAATCTCTATCCCAAGGAATTTAGCATGGTCTCACTACAACACACATAAGAAAATGGGAGAAGAAAGAGACAAAAGCTGCAGAGCAGTTTATTCTGGTAATCATGAGGTTTACTGAGTATTGAATATTTCTACAGAAACTTTGGTGTGGTAATTCATTTGTTTCTTCCTCCCTGTTTGTCTTGGGCCCATTGTTGAACCTTGTAGCAAGGTGGCTTGCCCCTGTGAGAGCTAAAGGAGAAGCCAATCCTAGTTACTAAGTACACACCCCTGATAAGAGAGCAAATGATTCCCCTATAAGAGCGGCAGAACTTGGTGAGAGAGACAGACAGAGAGAGTAATGGGACATGGGGGGGGGAAATGTTCAGAGATAAAGACAACTAAAGTGAGCTGGAGTGAGAGAGAGGTCTGCAGAGGCAGGTTATGGCTTCTGGTAGCAAGTATACTCCAGTAGGGAACCCTGAGGTATGAAGTGGGAATAAAGAAACATTACAGAGACTGTTGGAAGTGAGAAATCCTGAGTCTTCAGAAAAAAGGCAGCAGGAAGAGAAGGCCTGGGAAACCCCTGGTGGGAAAGACTGGGAGTATGGACTTGATGGAAACTGGAACACTTTATGTGGGGATCATCTTGTTAATTTAGTAAATCCAGCCCCAAAGACAAATGTGACTGAAGTGGAGAAGAGTTGTTCCTAGCTTGATTTTAAGGGGCCTAAGTTGAAGAACAGAGAAACTGAGGCAGGGTGCCTGTGGAGTGACCTCCCATGCGACAAAGGGGTGCTTGGGAGGCAGCTGATCTGTTCATTAACCTCAAGTTCACTCTCTCAAGGACTCTTTTTTTTCTCTGTGTGCTGTGTTCTTGAAAGTAAAAACTACACTGTATGTTTTAAAAAAAGAAATCTGCACTTTCCATATCATCACTATACCACCCTGGATAATGCCAATGGGATCAATACATGAAACGTCTGACTAGCTCCAAAGACCCAAGAAAATAGCAGGCATGTTTAATCTGCTTTCATAAGACTTACAAAGGAAAAAAAAATTGTCAGTAAATCCATGGGGATGCAAATTAGGATAACTGCATGTGCAAGGCCTCACATTTTTTGAAAACAAACAATTGATTTCTTTAATCTTCTCATGAAGATGTTGATCATTAATGTGTTCTGACATACCATCTGCGTTTGTGGATAAAACCATCAAGCAATTCCAGTCAGATTTGACAGCAGTAATATTGCTAGACATTTAGATTATAGACATATTGGAAAATCTTACTGTAAGTATGGCAGAAATGGTTGTGCTGGAAAAATAACATTTAAATGGTTGCATGCCAGTATTGACATTTGAAGATATAAATGGAACTTTATGAAGGAATTGAATTTGCTGAAAACTACAAGTCAGTTGAACTCCAACAATGGCAGATTCTCTCCATACAATTAGAGAGCTTATGGCGCCTGAAATTCTGAACTATACTGTCCGCTTTAAATACCTTGTGCCTTATTTCTGCTAGCCTGAGCACTGGCGACTGATTATGAGTCATCTAGCTGCTGAAGAACTTCCTAACCATTGGTATTACAGACTTGAATTCTTGTTTTATGATAAATTAATGCAGAGGTTAATGACATGGATAGAAGTCTGAAACAAAACTAGCCCCATGTACTTCTACTTCTCCCCAACATGCACACCTGCTACACTATGCAAAATAGCCTTTGGAGACTTAGGATCTCATTCTCCACTGCCTTGCATCTTGTGTAGTCACATGCAGATGTGCTAAGTGAATGTAAGTAAGGGGGAAAATACTAATGTTTTGATCTGGTAGCCATTTTACACCCACTTTGCAGAGATATAAGTGGTTACAAAAGATGTAAAGCCAGGCTTGATTTTGCTCCCATGTACATCAGATTTACACTGTTGAATCACTGGGAATAATCCCTGCTTTACACCACTGTGTAGGATTTCGAAGGACTCTAAGGCTGCAAAAGACAACATTGCACTTGGTATATTTCAAAATGTCTCCAGGTATAGAATTTATTTTTGGAGATATTCATGGTTCCTGAAGAAAGATTGATCTATGGTACCACATAAACACTCTTTCTACTTTCCCATTAGAATAAACATGTCATAAGTCTCATGGGCACAAAACTATCCACTAGCCAGCGTACGTACTTCAGCATGGAGTACTGAGAGCATAACTCCTTATCTTGCAGACCCAGGAAATTCACCTGAGATCAAATACCACAGTGGATTTTTATTTTTAGAAAGACCCAGACAAACTATTGATCTAGGATGCAAATCCACAAAGGTACTTAATTGCCAACGTCCTGTTTTTAGGCACCGCTGTGATCCACAAGACTCCTGTTTGATTGCTGCCTAACCCTGTCAGTCCCGAAATTCACTCAGTGCCTTAGTTTTTGCAGTAAAAGTTCCCTATTTGTCTAGGTTCCTGCCTATGGGCATGTGCATTGCTGCTTCCCTTACTGGCTGGGGCACATATCTCCTACCTAAGCCCCAGAGTGATTCACAAGCCAGTGAAGATAGGCATTCGGCTGCCTAAGGGTATGTCTACATGGTCGGCAGCACCGCTGACAATGCAGGATCAATTTTGCGGATTCAATTGGACGGCAGTGAAGACTGGCTCAATTGAACCCGGAAGTCAACTTTGTTAATCCACCCTGGCAAGAAGCATAGCACTGTATCGACGGGAGGGCATTTCCTGTAGGCGCAGCGCAGTGGAGACACTATGGTAAGTAGACGTTAGGAAGCTGACGGGAGATACGCAAGTTACTGTATGTAACTTGAGTGTCTCCCGTCGACTCCACTGAAATCTGTGGCCAGTGTAGACCAGGCCTACGTCTCCTACAAAGGCCCTAGCTGGTAGACACTCAGTGGCTGCTTACTAGATGGGCCGCTCAGGTAAATTCACGCAAACCAACTGTCCCTTATGATCATTAGCCTAGGGTACTCAATCACGATGTTGGAGACCCTCCCTCCCCCAGTTCAAATTCCACCTTCCTGCTGGGTGCAAGAAGGGATTTGAACAGTGAGATGCCACCTCTCAGGTAAGTGCTGTAACTGCTGGGCTATACAGTCATTCTAACTTCTTCCATGGTCCAATTAACATTGAATTATTCAATAACTTAATTAAAGTTAAACAAGAGATTGAGGTATAGCCACATCAGACTGTTCCAGAGTCTAGTGGTTAGGGCATGCACCTGAGAGGTGGCAGATTCCTGTTCAAACCCTTTCTCCCACTGAGGTAGAGAGGGACTTGAACTAGGTGTCATCCATACCCAGGGTAAGTACCCTAATCACAAGGCTAAAGGTAAGGAAGATGGTCAGCCTCCACTTCTGTTTTGTTTCAGGGCCCACATGCCACTTAAGCAGCTGAACACCTACCTTCCCCGTGTTTGCAGATCACAATCAGAGGCAGGTGCCTGCCTGCAGCCCAGGACATAAAGGGCTTGCCTAGAGTCCAGAGATTAAGGCTTTCTCTTGCAATGCGGGAGTCCCAAATCCCTGCTTCTTGTCAGGTAGAGGGGTAACTGAGCCTGTCTCCCATATGAATATTCCAAACCCTGATACACCAGGGAGAGGTTGTTGGCTGAGGAGGTGCTCTGTGACTGTGGGGCCTATTTCCGTTCCTCTGTCCAATCACGCATCTAGGCAGAGTTCCTTGGGGCCATGTCTGCTGGCTCATTTGATACTTTCGAGGAGCTGTGGGCGCTGTCTGGAGTTCTCTGCTCAGTGTCCCCTTCAGGTTCCCTCTGTTTAAACTTTGACCTTCACACCTGTTCCTGTTTTCTCATTTGTTTTCCCCCAAATTCAGTTGAGTCCCTGGCTCAGCATCTCCTCCCTTGAGGCTGGACGAGGGGCTTTTAGCCATGGGCAGGTACAAGCCCACCCATGTCCCAGTACCCAAATAGAGCCCAGGACTCAGGCACTCAACTCTGTGGAACGGGCAGTGCCTAGGACACACCCCTCTCACCAGCATCTCCTATCGGCTAGGTTAGGCGGCTCCCTGCCTCACATGCTGGCTTTGTGGATCACAGTGTAAGGCGTCTATCTCTCCCTATTCGTTGTATGGGAACTTAGGTGCTTGACTGAGGATTCATGGATCACAGGGTTGTTCCTGTGATTTTCTAGGTGCTTACAAGTTGGGCACTATAACTCTTAGCATTTCAAGGCTTAAGTCTCTTTGTGGATCCCACTCCTAATCCATTTTTAAACCCTGTCCCGCAGAGGAACATTCACAAGACTGGCATTCTGGTCTGGCCAAATTGTGCTCAATGTATCACCAGAAATGCTTTAAGACATCTTTATTTTCTCCCAATTCTGGAGTAATCTGGTTCCCAGTGTAAATCAGTGCAGTATCCAAGCAGGGTGGGCTGGAAGTCTGCTCAGCAGTTAGAGGCTGCTAGGAAATATAAGCATATGACAAGGAGGTAGGATTACTTAAGGAGTTGTCTTCCCTCAGACAGAAGGAGCTAGAAAGGCTGAGAAGGTCCTTCCTGAAGACAGGAGTACAGAACCAATTTGACTGATTCCTTCATTTGTTACATTTACATTTTACATTTTGACACCAAAGTGTCCCCAGAGGAGCCTCAGATGGGAAAAGACCTGGAAGGGGAATTTTCCTATTTGCTTTTAAATGACTTTATGGAAGTGGTCCATTATTTGTTTACCCTGATAAGGGCTCTGGCAGGAGAAAGTTTGTTGAATGAATTCCAGGGGTTCTGCTGTTTGTTTGCTTTGGTCTTCAACTCCGACCCAGAACAAGCTTTAGGACTGTGGTATCTTCTGTTTAGGTATATCTCTGTGTAAAACTGATCATTATCTTGACAATCATCTTGTGGCCATGTCTCCAACTACACTGAAAATATCAAACAGCTGACATTTAAAATACAGAAAATAATGCACTGTCAATAGGAATTCTTCATTAGCAATCACTTGTTGAAAATTAACAGTGTGCTACAGACATGAAAAATTCTACAAATTTCTGGGTCTTATTTTCCTTCCAGAATGCTTTCAGGAGGCCACAGAGGCAGAAAAACATGTGCCTACTCCTTTAATTTATATTCTTGGGGGTAAATATCATAGCCATTTATTTATTCTTAAAAGTATTAGAGATAATAAAAGATAGGATTGGGGAACACAAAGACACCCTGGGCTGTAGTTTGAACCAGCCTCTAAAATTACTTCTACAGTTTTTGCAAGAAAAAAAATTATATTTGCATATGTAATTTAGGTAGATAACTTACTATTTGATTTGCACACACAGCTGCAGATTTTGAACATTAAAATCTTACCGGTGCAGTGACAGAGGCTGGCAGTGAAAATGTTGCATCATAAGATTGCAGAGATTTTCACATGCCAGTTCCATCATCTTCTGTCTTACTGCCCAATTCACTTAAACTTGTTGTTGTAGCCATGTTGGGATATTGAGACAAAGGGAGTAAGGTAATGTCTTTTATTGCACCAATTTCAATTGGTGAAGAAGCGTTCTGTGCAAGCTCAAAAGCTTGTCTCTCACTAACAGAAGTTGGTTCAATAAAAGACATTACCCACTTTGTCTCCTTAAATTTTCAATGTCACTAACACTTCTATTTCTTGAATAACTATGTACTGTGCTATAGTGATACTAGTAGTTGACTACTTTACTAACAGTGTTGACTATGCTAACAGTACAGCACTGCCATATATTATTACTCCATCCCCCATTCCTGAATGCCATATGGCTTTTTGTTCTAATAAAAGCAACTAGACTGACTGGATGAGGAGGTGAATCAATCAAATTCTTTCTTCTTCAGCCATCTTCAAAAACTTTGGTCGTATAATAGGGAATTTCAAATCCACTATTGGCTGCTCAGGTGAGTTTGAAACCTCTCAAAAGTATCTACAAACTTTGTTTAAAAAAAACTTTTCCCATTATTATCATTTTCTTTCCTTTCAGTTTATACTACAGCTATTAAAAAACACCTCTAATCTCAGAATGTGGGTGCCCTTAACAACATCTTAAAGACATACCTTTAATAAATGAGGCCAAGTCATCAGCGAGGAAATCAGCATAGCTCCTCTGACATCTATGGAGCTAAGCCAACTTATAACATCAGAGGGCATGGCTCATAGTCTAATATATCAGCCAAATTACAATATTAACACTTTTTTCATTCCTGTTATGGTGTTTGCTATCATTACTAAACAGGCATCTACTGTTTTCAGGTTTCTTTCTCTAATGCTAAGTCTTTTAGATGATTCCCTAAAGGTGTATTAGAGAAACATGAAATCAAAGCTGTTTGGCTTCTATAAAAAGAACTTATTCAGACCATGACCCATGCCAAAAATCCTTAATGAGCTCTGGCTATAGTTTAAGCACATTCCTCTTAAATTATTTTGGGGGAAAACTTCCATTTCATGGGATTTAGGAAACATAGCATGCATGTTGTATTTCTCAAAGAGGTTATTAAGAAGGTTCATTTATTTTTCATTATTAAAATTGGCCATATTCCTGCTCTTTGTTTCCTATCTCTTAGCCAGTTCTTGATCATGATAATACTTTGTCTTTCATGCCATCACTATTCAGAATCTTTAGTAGCCTTTTGTACGCGATCTTGCCTTTTGAAAATCTAAATAAATTATTTCAACTGATTCTCCTTTATTCACTACTTTACTGATATATTCAAAGAATTCTAAGATTAATAAAACATGTTTTGCATTAACAGAAAACGTGCTGGTTAAACCCCTATTATATCATAATCTTCCAGGTGTTTTATTATTCTATTTTTAATTATAATTTCAACCAATTTACCAGGTATAGAATTGAGGTTTATTGTTCTGTTATTGCCTGTACCACCCTTAGAGCCTTTTAAAATATAGATACAACATTTGCTACCTTCTAATCCTTTGGTATAATAACTGTTTTTAATGAGTACCTAACTCAGAGCCTTAGTCATACTGGTGAAGAGTCACTTAAAATAAATAATTTCATTGATTTGAATGGGGGCTACTCACATGAGAACCTACTCATCAAGGTTCCTAGGGTTTCAAAGTCTGGCTCTGTACGGATATTCCCATTTTGGCAGATCTTGATTAGCATACATTCAGTAATACCTACTCTGCGAACATATTCTCTGGTATCAATGGAACTGTTACAGCATAACATACTGCTCAGGGTAAGAGAATCAGAACTTGGCCCTTTGAGGTAAATGGGACCACTCAACATGAGGTATTTCTCAACATAAGTAAGGGTGGCAGAATTTGGCCCTTAGATCAACATGGAGATACAATCTAAGACAGTGACTACTGTGTAATTTAATGTTAAAAATTAATGTTTTGGGGTCTATCACCCCAAAGTGAATAAAAAAGTAAATAAAATTTTCATGCCAAAAGCCATGCCTCTTCATACACTAAGTAGTCTCAAACTAAGATGAGGTCAGTCTTTCTGCATTGGTTTTTATCACCTCTACCTGTTACAGGTTTTGTGTAGCAAAAAAAGTCACTAAAAAGGTAATGGGGTCAGTGAGACCTCTCAATGTTAGTGAATGGAAAAAATGAAAGTACTACACTTCTAAGGTCATTGGGATTTTCTTGGACCCCAAACACTTTTTCAAAAATTTATATAACAGATGATAGGCAAACCACTGCCTCTTTCTTCAAGTAATCTCAGACGATGCTGAGGACAACCCACTAGCATTGGTTTTGTCTGCACACTCATTGTGGTTTTAGTATATCCAAAAAAAAAGTCACTCAAAATGTATTGGGGCCAGTTAGATGCCAAATTAATTATTCCTGTGTCTGATTGATTTTTATTTTGAGGCAGCAGTTATGATATGATTATATGAATTTTTCAGCATTGCTTTTATCATCTTAGTTTCAGGGGGTTTTGTTTTTCAAAAAAATGCACCAAAAGAGTCTTGGGGGTCCGTGAGACCCTAGATAACATTTGCTTCACATATCCTCACAATTGTCCAGCAAATACTCTCAAAATGATTTTCTGGGAAGCCTATTCTTGCTAGGAAGAGTTTCTAGGGAAGCCACAATCGTCACATACATTTTCTGGCAAGCCCGCACACTTAACAGATGCTGTTGCTAAGGCAAAGACTCACTATTGTACTGCACACACATTGCATATCTAATGCACATGTTTTTGGCTTTTGTTGAATTGCACATGATATAAAAAAATCTTTAAGTAAGAGATAGGTGTTTCTCAGAAGCCTAGGTATAGAAATGGTGACACCTCTGGTGTAAGAAAAGGAACATTGTTCCTTTCTAGGGAAGCAGTGCCTAGTGTGATGGGTACTGATTGAGAACCTAATAAACAAGGAAGATGTTACATCTATTCCAGAGACGGAGGCAGAAAAACACATAAAAATGTGCAAAGTGTAAAAACTTTGTATGTTCAGAACATGCACTTACTTGTTCCATTTGTTCAAAGTAGTAGGTCATTTACTTCCACTTTGCTGTGTCTGTGCCCTTTATATTGTTGCTGTAGCTACCTGTTTTCATTGTCTAAGCATGGGGTCAGCTACCCGGAACCTGTATAGTGGGTAGCTTTTTTAAAAATGCATTTGATCATGGGATCAGTTAGACTCCAACATGAGTCCTGGGTAGTATGCTTCTGAATCTAGGAAAGTTTTAACATGTTCATAGTTCACTGGTTACAATAAAGTCAGTTTTCAATGCATCCCATGGTTTGGGCTTTTTTTTTTCCTCCCAATTTTGACATACTAGGGGTCTCCAGGACCCCAATATGGACATAGATGGGTGATTTTCACTCCAATCTGAGGGTTAAGAAATGAGGCACTCTGTTCAAAGCTGGATACCAACAGATGAAGGGAAAGTCTCTTCACTGAGACACTAGTCTTTGAAGTTTGTTCATCTGAGAGAAATCCTGGTCCAGAACCATATTTACATTTGTTATGCAAGTAATGCTGCAAGAGGGCTTATAAGTGTAGGAGGGAGAGGGAACATATGGAGAGGCTGGCAGACATGGATTCCCTGGTGTGGTGGTTAGATTCCTTGCTCTGAACAGGCAAGCTTTGAAAATGTATTGGAAAAACCATAAAATGCACAACCAGTATGCTAAGTAGTACTGTGTTTAAAGAGGAATTATAATTATGAAAGGGAATCAAATACTTTAACATCTAATACAGTTGTAGGCTTCAAATAATTACATTGCAGTCAAATAGTAGAAGTTGAGTTAATTTTCAGAACTGTCACACACAGTACATCATCAAATCTAATGAGTTCCTTTATAAACTTTTTATTAAATACCTGGGCTTTTCCTCTCTCTTTATTTATCACTTGCCACAGCATCCTCTCTTTTACAGACAGCAAGAACTTCACATTCACATTAATTGATATAAGTTTCTTCAGAGTGACATGTGAGCCTGATCCAAAGCCCATTTGAAGTCAGTGGGAGTCTGTGCACTAACAGCAGTGAACATTGGATCAGATTTATTGTGCTGATCCAGCAATGTACTAAAGCATATGATTAAATTCAAGCACCAGAGCAGGCCCATTCAAGTCATTGAGACTATTAAGGTGCTTAAAATTAAGCATGTATTTAAATACTTTGATGGATCAGGGCTTACATGAGTATCATTGTTCTAAGATGACTTCACAAGTGCAGAATCCACAATGTCATTTAAGTATGTTATCTTGTTTTACTTTGTCTTACAGTGTGACTCTTTCAGCTCTTTCGAATTGCCTGTATTGTTATTTGAAGATGCTTTGTCAGAAAGTATTAAATAAGTAAAGTTACTGCATGGCCCAGCAGCTAGGTTAAGGAGAGGAATTGCATATGGTTCAAGAGATATAACTAGAAACAAAGAGGAGGAATTAAACAAGGGAAATTAGAAGATATGGATGTTTGGGAAAATTCCATAATTATAGGATCTACTGGATCTTGGTAGATGCATCATTGCTTGTGACATTTAAAATGGGAAATTATTTAGTAAGTGTACAATAGGGTGCAGTTGGATGGACAAGTAGCCCAATGTAACTTTTCAATCTCTATAATCTTTGTGCTTTCTTTGGAGATTTCACAACAGGCCAGTATTATGGGCATCACCACTTTTTACCGATGACCTAAGGTGTGCTCTACTCTTATTACCTTTTATCATTTGCATCAAAAATGCTGAACTATGAAATGCTATGATAGTAAGAAAATGTTGACATTAATTAGTGGAATGTCACATCACATCGTTTTAAATCTTATGTTCTACTACATTTTTCTTGTGCTCTATATTTGGTCCCTGTCAGGTTGGAAGATCAATAATATGTGTCACCTTTAACTTACCCAGAATGTCATAGGTTTTATTTTAGACTGTTTTCAAAAATTTTTGGAATTAATTTTGGTCAGATGCCTGTTGTATTCTACACAAATGACTACAGTGAAGAGAGTGCAATAGGATCTGAGCACCTTCTAAAAGTGCATTTAAGTGATGTGACAAACATCTGTCACATGTGGCTCGTTCTCTCTCTCATTCTTACCCCAGGGGGAAAATTGTGTATGCAATGTAGTGTTATGTGCATGTGTATTATGATAGCTTTTAATTATAGACTCACATGTTATTTTTCCACAGGACTGCAGTTTAAATAGTACTAAATAATCAGAATCTAAAACAATGCATAGTGAACTCTTGAAATTCTACAAGCCTCAATGCATCTTAAACACATTATTCACATAAATCAACCTAATCCCAAAGCATATGGTCCCAGATGGAAAGGAGAAAGTAAAACCGGCTTTCCTCCCAAGCCCTCCCTTTGTCAAATAATAAAACCCATAATATTTAAAACACAATTGATCTAGCTATCTAATTTAAATATTTACAGGGTGGCTATTATTTTGGTATAAGTGCCAAAGAAAGGCCAAATGAAAGTGGTAACTTTAATTCTGAACATTTTGTTAAGTCTGAGAATCTTTATTATTTTTGCAATTATTCTTATTAATAAAGTAACATTGATTTATATTTTTATCTAAACAGGAATATGTGCTTTGTAATATCAAACATAATATAAAGATGATATCATAGCAGAAACCTGGATAATTACTTTATTTCTTTACTTTGGATGCCGGTTTGTTTGTTTGTTTTGTTTTTAACAAAAATTAACTTTTTTATTCCACAGCAGCAAACAATTTTGTCTCTTTGGAATAGCTTCAAAAACAATCTACATTATACTGTTCCAGACCATAGTAAACATTTGCTAAAATGAAAACAGGCTTAGCTTTCAATAAAATAAATATTAATAACTTTTATTTAATTCCATCTGTTAGTAGAAACTGATGAATAGTGTCACTTGCTTTTTTGAAGGCAAAAGCTCTCTGATCTCTAGTGTATGCAGCAATTTCATACAAAATGTGCCTGGATGCAAGCTGGTTTGTCTGTCTTGAAACCAGTTACCTACAATGGTAGAGGAACTCCCTCATTAAATCCACAAGCAAGAAAGCTTAAACTTTGCCTATGAATTTTCAATAACATTTTAACCTCGGCTGATGAGGCCATCTGAACCCAAATTGCTTCTAACCTCACAACATCTGAACTCACATGAACATGTTCCAGTCTGTGCTGAGGTAAGGATATGGGTGAACCTTGTCAAACTCACTTCAAACCAAACTTGGAAGCATTTGCACAGCTCTAATATTTGTATTCTGTAATTTTCTTGTAATTAAATATAATACTTTTTGTATTGCTGACAGCAGATAAGGAGGGAGGTAAGAAGGGTATTCAAAAGCTATTGGGCCAGATTGCCATCTACCACAAGATCTATGAAAGATCAGGACCATCCAGGTGGAGACCCTTTCACTTTGAAGTAGTACCCTTACCACCCCTTGGCAGTATGGCTCCACCAGCCTACAATTCCTGTTCCAGCTACAGCACCATTACTATATGAAGTAATACAACATTACACCATTTATACAGTTGCCTCTCTGTATCAAAATGAATGAAACTTATGTTCAAATTTCCACTGGAAAAGTGTACGTATGGCAAAGCTCAAGTGAAAATCTTACCAAGTGCCAACAACATTAAGTCCTGGACTATGGGAAATATATATCTATTACCTGGCTTGCTTATTTGTCTCCATGCCAAGAAGCCTGAATGTCCATCCCAGAATGTTTTGATGCATTGCAAACAAATGTCAAAGCAAGCATTATACCCTCTGCTAATGTATGTTTTCAGGTCAACAATGCGATGTTTGAAAAGATTAATCCCTTGCTGAGTAATATGCATCTAAATGCTGTTAAAAATGTTGGTTTCTAAGTAGATAGTGAGATATGTACCATAAACACAGCTGTTAGGGGAAAATATATTCCACAATGAGCATCTCCGATTCCAAAGAAATGTTTTTAAAAGTTCTGATGCTGATGTGAAGGCCTTCAATTCTCAACTATGGAGAGAAAAGCTGCCTGCCTGTTTGATGGCCATTTCTCTAAGATGATTGAAAAGGAATTTTGGCTATCTGCAAAGAGAACAGAGGAGCTCTTTCTGACTTTTGATGTATACATTATATGGAGAAGGGGGAAAAAGCTTTTGCTATCCGGCCCTCTTTTTCATTCCCTGAAGCGGCTGGGGATTTTCTATTTCTGTCACCACTCTTGTCAGCATGAATGTACACATAACAGAGCTCTGACAAAAAAACCAGAAAGATGCATTCTACCTGCCAATCCTACAATCTTCTTGTCCAGCCTAATAATTATGAGATATTCCACAGAAATACCTCAATTAGAAAGCTGATGTATCATCCTACTTTATTATCTCTTGCTGCAGGGTGTGAGTTTACAACACAGTATTGCTATAGTTTTTGATACTTTATTACTTGCATCCATTTTTGGCCTATTTCAAGTGTGATATGTGTCAGTAAGGTGCTTACACTGCTGTTCTCATTCAAAGAGTCATACACCACTATTGACAGGCCTATCTGGGAGTGCATAGCTTTTATGCTGAGTTTCGTTTCTTCACCATTTCCTTTAAAAGATTTTCCTCTTTTGCTTTTGGTGAATTAAAGTTTCATTACAGGACAGCTTCATGAGGCTGAGTTAAAAATCATTTTGGTAAGCAAATACTTCAGTTGTGTGCATTCCAGAGACCAGGGTTAAAACTCACTGTGCTGTAGAATGTAATTGTCCTTATTTTTTGGAACCCTATTATTTAATTATTTAAAAAAAAAAAAAACCCAAAAAAACCACACACAGACAAAAAACTTCCACTTCTACATCTAGAATCTACAGTGCTTACTTTGTTTCCTCTCTTTTAAAAGAAAATTCATAATGCTTCCATTATCTTTCACCTATTGGTCACAGTACAGCCTCCTGAATAATATTCACAAATAATGTAACAAGTGAAGTTTTCAGTCCTTTGTGGAATAAATTATTTAAGATCTTTTCCCCATTACTCCTGTATGAGTCTAGAATTAGGAAAGTATAGTAAAACTAATTACAGTAGACAGTTTAAAGAGGCTTGATCCATTGCTCACTGAAGTCATTGGAAAAACTCCCATTGGTTTCAGTGAGTTATGGATGAGGCACTTAGTGAAGATCAAAACTCATCTTTAAAGTATATACCAAGCCATTACTGAAAGTTATTGCCACCTGATGGCTGCTTTACCACCTAGATGTGCGTGTGCTGGTAATTGTGTGCATAAACAAATAAACACAAAACTGGGGTGATAAAGCAGCTATCAGATGACAAGCACATTCATTCTTTGGGGCAGATCCTTAGTTTACTTCAATGGAACTGTGCCAATTTACACCAGCTGAGGATCTTTATACATTGAGCTGCCCTCTTTACCACTTGAGCTGTCTACTTTAGAGTTTGTCTGTACCTTACTAAAGAAGTTTCACATTTCAGCAGCTGAATTTTCAGAGAGTTTTGTTGTAACATGCAAAACTTTGTTCAACAAGAGGATTGTGTAAAGCATGTTATCTGTTAATTAATTTGCATAATTTGCTGACTAAACTACATCCTTGGCTTCTTGACCTGAGCATGCTTTACTGCTCCCACTCATATACAGATACTTTAATCATGAATATAATGTACATCTCATTAACTTTACTTAGTGTAATATAGTCCTTGGTATTTATATTTACTAATCACAGTATTCTCAGACTAATTTAGTTTTCCTTCCTACTGCCCTTATTAAAATAAGATGATTTTTGTAATGATGGACATCTCATCATTATTTAGATCTGCTTATATGAATTGAAAAAAGTGACAGAAGATAAAGTTAGTAACTTTGAGCCAAATTCTCATCTCAGGTAAACTGGTGTATAAATTCAGAGTCAATCCACTGAAATCATTGAAGTTAAGGCTCCATTTCCTATGGTGTAGAAGAGAGTAGAACTTATCTCTTTATTAGTCTTCCTGATATTGCATATGTACTCCAAAACCATAGGTACTATTTTGGGTCAGTTACATAAGGGTTTAAAATAAAAGCATAAGAATATTCTCACTATGTGAGATACAAAAAAGACTTGATCCTTCCCAGTATATATTTTGAAATGTATTTGGCAACAAAAATACAGTATTCAACTAGATCAGCAAAAATAATCAACAACTCAGTTCCACCACTCATACAAAAATAAATGTAACATGATTAAAGGAGGATATGAAATTAGTCTTCAAAGTTCATGGTTTGAGCGGTATTCATTCCACTTAAAATACGCAGCTCCACTGGTGGTGCAAATTACCCTATTATCCATCTAGATCATCATGATATTTTGCTTGACCTAAAATATATGCAATTGGCTTATCAGAGTATGCAGTTCAATTATTACATTTATTTAAAATCGTAAGTACTAAATCTATCCTGCACAAGCAGTAATGTATAGGTGTTGATAAATAAATAGGACTGAACAACGAAAAGTTAAGTGACTGAAGTAGCAGGAAAACATGCAGCTTAATAAGTGGAGCACTTTATGAATTAGCAGGTTATATATCTTGATAGGAAAGAGATTTTATAAATGTTGTAGAATCTATTATGCATAGAGCTGATATGAATGGTCTTTAATACCAAATGCATAGGGCTATATCCTCAGCAAATGTAAATTGATTTAGTTCCATTGATTTCAATGGACTGTACACCAGCTGAAGATCTGACCCGCATACTGTTCTGCTGACATGCTTCTAACAGATGATCAGATCCTCAGCTTATGATCTGAACTTGCATGGTGTTTATATGCCTGTATCCTAGAATCTTAGCGTTTAAGGCCTGAAAAGACCATCCAGACTAACCTCCTCCATTTCACAAACCACTTAGCACCCACATTCTTAAGCCAATAACCAAAATTAGACCAAAACAGTACACCCCTGAGATGACTAAACTATTGTGTGCCATAGGCAGAGAATAGGAGGCACCCAGGGGCACTAGTGCTCAAAGTCCCTGCAATGGCAGGGATCTGATTAAGTGAGATACACCCAATGAATCGACCCAGGCCCCTGATTTCAGAAGAAGGTGAAAAGATCCCACTGCTGTCACTGCCAGTCCCACCCGAGGGAAAATTCCTTCCTGATCCTTAATATGGCAATCAGTTAAACCCTGAGTATGAGAAAAATAATCAGCCAGCCAAGGATCTGAGAGAGAGAATTCTCAGTTCCATTCAAGAGCATCGGCCCACCATGTCCAGGGTCCCATTTCAAACTGTGGCCATCTCTGATGCTTCAGAGGAAGGAGAGTTCGCTGTGAGTAACTTTAAACACTATAATTAGCTTACCTGCAGTAGTGGCCCTTAAAACTATGTTAATTTTTATCCAAGATAAATATATCATGTTGCCTCAGTGCCTGCAATATTTATTTGTACTTTCCCTATATATATTTATGTAGGAAATTTCTTTAGTATTTGCAGTTTTTAAAGTACCTAAGTGCAAAACTTATCTGAGAAAAATGAAAAGTTTAAGGACCATCAGCTGTATATTTTACAGATATTATTAGAGCTCACATTTCATAAGAGACCCAGTCCTGTTCTAAGGCCTGAACCAAAGCCCATTTTAGTCAATGGGAGTTTTACCATTTGCTTCAACAGGAGAAGAATCAGCCCTTAACAGGAAGAACTTGAATTAATTGCACAAGGAAACAGGCCTGGCTTTTTGGCCCCTGCAATGATAGCTTCAGGTTAGCTGGGTACAGTAATGAAATTGATGATCAACAAAACAGTTCAGATGTCAGGGTAACTGGGAATACAGTTTTTCTTTGCTCTTGGTTTTATAATTAGACATGCAACTGTTTTGAAAATTCCCCCTTTTTTGCAGAATGTTTTAGGCATCTTCCTTATCCCCCCCAAATGAAGGAGGAAAATGAATTTTCATTAAACCATTATGCTGATTGCCATGCTGAAGATGAAATGCTTTTGAAAATGTCAAGCTTTCCCCTTTAATTCTTTTCCTTTGACATATCAAGTGATTAACTAGGTCACATTAACTCCATAAACATTTGAGAGTTGAAATTACACCAACAGAAACACTGAGTCTAAATAAGGCCATTAAAAACAAATCAGGCAGCAGGATCAGAGCTACCAGAGCCAGCATCTAATGCTGTTATTACAAACCATACCCTTCCCCACCAGATTCCCCTTGACTGGCATCTTTCTAAAGGCTATATTTTCATTGTTCACATTTTCTTTTGTTTCTTATTTCCCACCAAAATATAGTGAAGCTGTTTGCTGTGTCTTTTTTATTATTCATCATAGTTGAGTTGTATTGATGAAAACATGTATAATCCAATTCTAAGAAGGACATTAGTCATAAAAATTTTCCAGGCTCCCCCAATTCAGACCTACTAATATTTGGACCAACTTGCAAAGATTTAAAACTGATCTAATGCATTCCATATCAATGGCAAAACCTGTGAGACCAGTTGGCAGCTAATGTTAATGAACAATGAAAATATGTCTTCCCTGTACGGTCTTTTACATATCCATGGGATGATTGACACAATGGCAGCTACTTGCCATTTATGAAAGAGGGCCTCACCCTGCAAACAGTCACCTATTTGAGTAGTCCCACTGAGTGGAGTGAGAATACTCATGGGAGTAAGATTACTCGCATGTGTATGGGGTTTGCAGGACAGGGCAAATAGTAGTATATAAATTACAGTGGAGAATTTGTACATAAAAATAAAATACAGGGTGTCTTTCTTTTAGTCTTCTTTCTCATAACTAATTTTCATTGGACATTTTTCACTTCATGCCGATAAAAAGATGCACTATGCATGTCTGAGTTTGCTTCCTTATCTCAGAGGAATGTGCTGCTGTAGATACACCAGTACTGCTGAAATCTAGTTCATACTATGCATCATGATGAGTTCAACAGCAGTGCCATGGATATACAGAATATAAATTTTATTTTTCTGCACTAACGCTAATTAGTCTGCACAATAATATATCTCCTCTAGAGATACAAAAACCCATTTCAATGATTCCCAATGTGACACATTCTCTGTGGCATAGATCCATCAATGTGCACATATAACTTTAAGCATGTGAGGTGACCCACTGATTTCAGTGGGACTTTCATGTGCTTAACTTAATATACATGTTTAAATGTTTTGCTGAAAAGGGGTTTATTTATCATTAAATACAGAGATATGAATGCCAAATTACACGCTTATCTGCAGGGAGAACTTGATGGTGGGACTTGAAACTAGATTCTCAGATTATTTATCTATCTAAGAGAGCAGCAGTATAATCAAGCAATGACTCTTATGGCTCGCCCTTGATTTAAGAGATGATATAAACTGTTATTATTGCTTCCATGTCAACAAAAACAAACCACACTGTGAGTAGTGGCTGGCAAAAGAAAAACTACAGAGGGCCAGGCATATATATATATATATATATATACCTTAAATTTGCTATTTGAGGATCAGCAAATCTTCCCTTTTTTTTTAAGAGCTGAAAGGAAAACTCTCCCAAAATTCTTCTCATAAAACTCCTGATTACAAATTACTGTGGAATTTTGGACTACTTGTTAAATGGACCATCTTTGAAGCATCCAAAAACAGGATTTGGTCCCAAATTTGAGATGCTATCCTCTCTCAGAGAACGCAAATCATTAATTTTAATGGGAGTTGCACACACACACATCAAGGGACATTTAGGCCCTCTCCTTTCAGTTTCCCATTTTGCAACACAGTAAATGCCTAGCCATATGGTATACTACTCTTAATAGGAGACACATTTAACTATCTCTGTTCATTTTATAGTTGTCCTAAAATGTTTTCAGGAAAAGTGAACACATCAAAATACATTTGCTCGACAGAAAGTTTGCTTTTAATTCTTAGGATCTGGGATTTTTTATAAGGAATGATTTTTAATAATTAAAATATATAACTGCACTTTTCTTAAATTCATCTTTTTAAAGAAACAGCCACAGCATTATGTTTGATGCGAGCTTCCTAATTTTAGTACAGTTTCTAATTTACATTTGAGAAAATTCATATCTTTGAGTTCTAAAAATAGATTATTTTCTGCAAGTATACACAAAAATGCCATTTTGGGACTGTCACGCTTCATGAAAGGCAGGAAGTATGTCAAAAGCTTTAAAAAGTAGATCTAATCTTCCTCCGAGAAAATTACTTTAAAAAAGATAGGGTATGTCAGCATAAAGCACCACATGATGTTAATTATGCATGGTTAAAGTTCTTAAATTTAATCAAATGCAGATTCAGCTCATACTGGTTCATTATCAGACCAAAGTTGCAGTATCCAGAGATGCACAGGTATAAGTTTTGTGCCTTCTCAGGATTTTTGAGTATATCCCTAATTCATATTTCAAAACAAATGGAAGATGAGGCAATAATTAATGTTCCATAGTAGGGAAAATTAATAAAGGAAAAGTTACACCTAAACTGTTTCGGTGTTCAGCAGAGATGGAGACTGTGTATATGCAACGGAAGGGAAAGAGCTAGCACCTACAGAAAGAAATATTAATCCAGATCAGAAGACTATCAATTTATTTAGTCTAAAGAAATGGAAAATATATAGACACATCAAAGTTGCAGTATCCCCTTGGATGCACAGGCACACATTTTTTGTCTTCCCTGCTTATCACTACAGTGCATTTACTTTCTACCTAAAGCCGCAACATGATTTCCCCTTAAAATTTTAGGAAACATAATATTAACCTTTTTTTTGAACTGGTAGAGTTTGGGCATTAAAGCTGGGATTTTCAAAAGAGCCCAAAGGAATTAGGCACTCAAATCCCATTGACTTTTAATGTGATTTGGACAGCTTATTCCTTTAGACTCCATTAATAATCACAGCCCACATTCATTGTTTAAGGTCATTAACACATATCTGGCTTGGTTTACCCTTAAGGCAACCTTGTCTCAAGCAATCTGCACTTTCATTGAATGATGCGTAACCTTTAAAAAAATAACACATTGAGGTAGGTCCTAACAATGATGAACAGAAAAATATCATTTAATCAGTAACTCCCATGTAAAATGTTCAGTAATGCTGGAGAAAACCAAATTGAGATAGTATTTGTTGACAAATGTAAGGGTGAGTAACACAATAATATGAGATACAGCTGAGAAGGAAATGTACTAAGTTTAAAATTGTATGAGGGGAAAATAACACAGAATTCTCAAAATGGAAGTGTCAGAAACCCCAGAATTGCAATACAAGCTCAAGTAGGACCCTCAAAGTCCTAGAGAAAAATCATAATGGTGATAGTTAAGCTCACTGTGCTGAAATGAATGAAAATCGGAAGATCACTTAAAATGTATGAACAGGCCTGACAAAATGGCAGCTAGCTAACCACCTGAGAGTGCAACAACAAAATAATAACAAAGCACAGGAGTACTCCTACATAACAACCATAAAAAATGTGCAGAATTCTTGGAGGACATAACACTTCATCTCTGAGTACAACTCAAACTGCCATTAATATATATATTCTTGAAAGGACAGGGCTACCCACACTATATGAAGGAAGAGATATACAAGGTATGAAAGGTATCCCTGTGACTGATCAGTATACTTGAAGCTTTCATTATATTACATTATTTTTCAATGTGTTCAATATCCAGTGTTTGTGAATCCTGGTATCGTATTTGAGATAAGTGAACAGCACTGACTATTTGGATAGATAACAAATCATGTGAACACATACCAGATGAATGAGTTACATGCAATAGAGATGGTTTTGAAAAGGCATGAGTCAGCTGACTTTGTTTTCTATCATCTAGTGGAATAAATTGTTCTTCACCAAAATGGTCAAGACCCTCGCACTCCCTCCATCAGTTTATGGCAACCTACTCTGTCTAACAAGTCTTGTTCCTCATTTTAGTGCAACTCTAAACTACCATTATCACATAGAGAATCCCTTCCTCTGTTTGCTTTTCCAGGCTTTCCTTTTATGTGATTTAGGCAACTGAAGGTCAATTATTAGTTAAATAAAATAGTCTCAAATGATCACAAATTACATCCTACTTATTTCACATTCAATTCTGAAATTTCTATATTGATCAACTAACATAAAGGGATTATTTCTTCACCAGCAGAGATTCTGAAGGAATCTCTCTCTAGGGAGTTAACTATTTACTGGCAAATTTTCTAACTGTGTTGTAGCTCAGGCTGTATTACACCACCAGTAAAAAAAACTATACTCTATGAGACACACAGAAAATCAGGTAGAATATATTATTTCCTTTTCTAGGATAGCTATTTATCTATTTTTGGGTACAAACATTCTGTTACAGAGAGTATAAGCAGAAGGACATTTTGCTAAAATATAGAACACTTTATATAAATAGTATTCCTATGGACTTGGAAAGGCTAAATTATCTGGGACTTACTACTTGGAAGACAAATAGGTGGTTAAAAGTTAATTGGCCTGGATTCCCAGAGTTCAGTACCATCACTCCTCATGAAGAGCTGAACCTCCTCGAGAAGTCTCAACCCAAGACCTGTGAATCAGTCCCAGGCTCTTCCTGGCTGGTGAAAAAGAGTTACAAGCAGCTAGTGACATTCATGACCAAAATAGCCAGTGTCTCATTCACGGAAACAGATTTCCTGTTCTTCTTCAAACACACAATACTGTGATAACACAGAAGAAACTCATCCTGGATACATTGGTTCCAGGACCAATCCTTCCATTCTTAAGCAAACTCATAGAGAAGCTAGTCAAAGGCTAACTATAAGCTCATCTAATTGAAGTTAATTTCCTAGACCCTGCACAATCTGGCCTCAGGCCAGTACATGGGACAAAAACAGCTTTCATGGCATTGATGGAAGATCCTCTCCTGGCAAATAATGGAGGTTAGACATCTATTTTCATTCTCTTGCATCTCTCTACAGCATTCAATACTGTCTGCCAAAAGATACTGCTGTCTCACCTGACAGAGGTGGCAGGGGTACAAATGAATGTGCTAAAATGGTTTAAGTTCTTCATGGAGAGATGCACCCAAAATGTAGATATGGGAAATTGCTCCTCTGCCACTACACCTCCCTCAGTTGTGGAGTCCCACAAGGATCAGTTTTCTTTCTGGTCCTATTCAACATCTAGTGACTACACATAGATGAACAGATAAGATGAAATGGACACAAGTGCCAGCAATATGCAGATAACAGACAGCTCTACCTATCCTTCACCACATAAAACCATACCACCACAACCAAGATAGCCCAGTGCTTGGACAGCATCAGCTCATGGATGAACAACAGCTGGTAGAAGCTGAATCTGAACAAAACAGAGCTTATGCTCATGGACTTTTGCTATCATGGTGCAATCTCCTTTGAGTAAAGACATATCCACAACTGCTCATTTCAGACTATAGTTTAGGAGTGTTCCTGAATTAATGGCTAATGTTAACCTCTTTCATAACAGATGACCAGGCCTTAATTATACATGCCTTCACCACCTCCTGTCTGAATAACAGCAACATAATATATTTGGGCATGAAGCCATCAGCCCTCAGTAAACTCCAACTAGTACAGAAAGCTGCAGCACATCTCCTCAGCAAAACACAGGTAGCTACAAGCACATCAAACCTGTCCCTACTTTATACACTGGTTTCCCAAAGAATACTGAGTCTAGTTCAAGGTCTTGGTCCTTATCCTTATTCAATGGCCTACATACTTACAAGATTACCTGAATCTCTGGGTTGAAGCCTGTGGTCAACAACTCTACTCCTCAGGCACACACAATAATGGTACGGGTAATCTGTGCAGGAGACCTAGCTTTCTTGGGGGCCAGTCCAACACTGTGGAACAAACTCCCATGGGAACTAAGGATCATCACAAATATCACCATCAATATCTTCTCCAAGTGCAAATCACACTTCTTAGACCTCCCTTCATCAGTTCATTGATTCCAAGGCCAGAAGGGACCATTGTGATTCTGTAGTCTAACCTCTTAGAAAAACATCCAATCTCGATTTAATAATAGTCAATGATGAAGAATCCACCATGACCCTTGGTAAGTTGTTCCAATGATTAATTAACCAGACTACTAAGAATTTATGCTTTATTTCCAGTCTGAATTTGTCTGGCTTTAACTTCCAGCCATGGGACCATAATGTATCTTTCTGTGCTAGAATGAAGAGCCCACGTAATCCTTTTGTCAGTGGTGTTGGCAGCATAAATGGATGGGTTCTCACTTTCTAGGGCTTTTTCTAAAACTTTAATAACTCTGGCTTGAGCCTTTACCCAGTAGCCTGGAAACAAACAAACACACACACACACCCCTCACTCTGGGCACCTTTGATAAGCAATTTATACCCCACTTGCAAGCAGAGTAACCAGAGAATTTTTAAACAAAAGAACTTTATATACATTTATCCAGTTATTTCCCTTCCCTTTTCCTAATGAACTTTACAACAGTTTCTAGCAATACTACACTAAACTGCAAGAATCACAATCCACTTCGTTCTCAGAGTGCGCAATGAGTGGCTGATGCAATGCTATCACCTCCCAGCTCTCCAAACAGAGTTAGTTATTCCAGAAGTCTACAAAAGAACTGGGTCTGGATGGCCTAGGCAGCTCTGGAGCTCTGGAGCCTGTCCCACTATAGTGGCATACAGCCATAATGCTGGGACTGGGAGGCCTCAACAGAGTGCTGTGACAGATGGAGACAGACCCCTCAGATCTGTTCCCTCCATAACCAAAACAGCTGCTGTCTAGCTGCTCTGCCTTCAGTAATGCTGCCTCCTTCCCTCCTCAGTTCATTGCTATTAATGGGCCAAACTGCTGCTTTGTTCTGTCCTTTTGACAGTGATTTGAAGCATTCAAATAGGTGTTATTGGTGGGCTGGAGCTGCTGCTCTGCTACATCCATAGGCTGTAGCTCTCAACTGGGCACTGAATCGGCTGCTCTGCTCTCTTCAAATGATGCAGCTGCTACTCTCACCTCAGTTCTTTTAGAAAGAGCAGTATCATAAGAGACCCTACACAGAGTTCCTAACACCTATAGAGATGTTCCTAGCCAGAGGCATGCAGTCTCTCTCCCTGGAACTTTGGCTTTCTCCAGGGCCTCTTACCCAACCTTGGCAAACATCAGTCTTCACCAGGAGGACCCCAAACCCAGTCATTGTCCAGCTATTGCCCAGGTTGTTCCCAATAGGGTAGTCTCCATTAAATATTGGCCCCAAGTACAAAATTTAGCCAAATTATACCCCTATGAATATGTAAATGAGGTACCGCCTCACTGAGTCAACTCCCCATGCTCCCAGCAAATGCCACCAGATTGCTCCCTCAGTTACCTCCCTTCCCTCATAGTCCTCACACTCCAGGGCTTACACCCATTATTAAATATTTGTTCCCCAAGGTATTTATAGCCTGTAATCAAGTCACCTCTTAACCTTCTCTTTGTTAAACTAAATAGATTGAGGTCCCTGAGTCTATCACTATAAGGTATGGTTTCCAATCCTTTAATCATTCCTGGGACTCTTCTCTGAATCCTCTTCAGTCCATCAACATCCTTCTTGAATTGTGGGCACCAGAACTGAATGCAGTAGTATAGCAGTGGTGACATGAGTGCAAAAAGACGTAAAATAACTTCTCTATAATAAGATGCCCCTGTTTATGCATTAGTCCTTTTCACCACCTCATTACACTGGAAGCTTAAGTTCAGCTGATTATCCACACCAAGTTTTTTCCAGAGTCACTGAAGGGTACAGCCCCCCATCATGTAAGTATAGCCTACATTCTTTGTTCCTACATGCATATATTTACATGTATCCATATTAAAATGCATTTTGTTTGTGTGATCCCAGCTTACCAAGCAATCCAGAGCTCTCTGTATCAGTGACCTATCCTCTTCATTATTTAACAATCCCCCAATTTGAGTCACATACATACCTTATCAGAGATAATTTTATGCTTTCTTCCAAGTCATTAATAAAAATGTTAAATAGTGTAGGTCCAAGAACCAATCCTCATGGGACCTCACTATAAACACAACTGCTGGATGATGATTTCCCATTTACACTTATATTTTGAGACCTATTAGTTTTCATGCATTTAATGTGTGCAATGTTAATTTTACAATTTTCAAGTTTTTTAATCAAAATTTCATGCAGTACCAAATCAAACACTTTTCAGATGTCTAAGTATATTATATCAATGCTAATACCTTTATTAACTATACTTGAAATCTCATTTTAAAAAGATATCAGGTTAGTTTGACAGGATATATTTTCCATAAACTATGTTGATTTGCATTAATTACATGACAATCTTTTAATTTTTTATTAATCAAGTCCCAGATGATCTATTCCAGTATCTTTCCTTGGATCGATGTCAGACTGAGAAGCCTATAATTACCCAGGTCATTCTGTTTACCCTTTTAAAATAGTGGCACATAGTCTTCTGGAACTTCCCCAGGGTTCCAAGACTTATTGAAAATCAACATTAATGGTCCAGCAAGCTCATCAGCTAGCTCTTTTAAAACTCTTAGCTGCAAGTTTATCCAGATCTGCTGATTTTAAAAAGTCCCTCTTTTAGAACCTGCTGTTTAACGGCCTACTGAGGGACTCTATCATAAACACATAATGTACATCAACTTGATGTGGTAACATGGTCATAGAACCTAATGAGACAGATGAGGATTAGCAGCAGCCCTTGAGATGGACTGACGGCAAGTAAAATCAGGAGGAAGTTAATAGTTAAGACAAAAGATAAGTGAATTCTTGACAAAGGTTTTGACTATCACGTTGAACAGAAAAGGATAAAAGGATGATTTTAGACATGTTGTAAAGGAGGAAGCAACAGGATTTTGCAAAAAGCTAGATGCTGACAACATCATCTTGTTGACAGAGAAGGAGAGGGACTAGTAGACAGTATTATGAAGGCTGTATATGCTTGTCTCAGCAGAAGAATTGCTGCATCCTTAACAATCGATTGGCTTGGTGCATTCCTGTAAATGTAAGATGTAGTCACAGTAAGAACAGCAGCTCTGTGGAGGAAAGTCGTGGGCAATGAACCACTCTAGCAGATGTATGAAATCTGCAAAGTACTAGTACTACTTCAGCTGTTTCATCTTATTTTGTCTCTGAAACATTACTTCTGGTGAAAGCTTACACTGAAAAACCAACAAACCAAAAATATACAACAACTTTATTTTTCAGTGCAAAATATTCTAGATTGTCAGTCTCACACATATTTTATCAGTGAGTGTCATGATCAATCTCATGTTTGAACACCCTACTAATTTTAACAGTTAACATTAGAAAAGACTTATTACTACATTTACCCACTAATTTTCAGAAAAAGGGAACCGAAGCATTCTAGAAATAAACCGTAATGAAACAGAATACTCAATGAGAACTTGCAGTGCTTTACTTGTTAATTTACAAGTTTTGGTGTAGGACTGTAAATGCTAGACATCTGTATTATTTCCATTTCCCAAGCAGAAACTAAAATTGTTGATGAAGCTGCACTTCACATTCAGTTTAGATTTCCTAAAGTAGTGAAATCCTGCCAGGTTCTGAATTTTAGCCAGATGTCTTATGTGGCCTGCTCCCAGGATCTGTTGGATTTCTGACTAACTGGTTCAGTACAGCCAAAAGTCTATTTCTTCTGTGCATCTGACCTGCTCTGATTCAATCCTCACCTTGAAAGTTGGTTGGTTTAGTGTTCACATTTAAATTTGTGCTATTTATAAGTCAAAGAGAGAAGGAGAACTAGGCAAAGTATAATTTCTCTTATTTAATATGTAAGAGTAGGACACAATACTGTAAGAAATTCATAAGCCCACTTTTTAAATGTTAACTTAGGGAACAGCTAGACCAAAACTGACTTGGCAGGACAACTCATCAATGGTTGAGACAATTTCAAATGAAGACCATATCTCTGCTACAAAGCAGATCTATACACATATCCAACTTTTTATATCATGCCCACCAATGCATCTGTCTAGTGCATGTGTTTGATGATTGGGACCAATATAGAAGCACAGGTTCTGAGGGTGTTCAGAGGGGATTGTGGTTTCAAATTTTGCTGAGGTCTTCTAGTGTTCCCTTTCTACCTGTAGGTATACATCTACATTTTTCAACAGGATGTGTGAGGAAAGAGAAAGCACTGGTAAGAGAAAGGGGGCTAGGCATTCACCTTTGCTGAAGGCTTGTAGACATGGAAGATGCCTGAACTGTGACAGAGTATTATCTTATTTTAGCAGGTGCAATAGAGTTCCCAGCATGATACAAAATGAGTAAACATATCATATACATTGATCCCATTCCTAGGATTTGGTTTTACTGGTAATTCACTAACAAAACATAAACCTCAGACTAAGTGGTTTTTCCTAAGGACTACACCTATTGCTTCTTCTTTTCCAGCCCCTAATTTTCTCTACTCGAAAGAGCCCATTTATATACTGGCCAACGCTAACAAGAGTCCCCTGCCAGCATGAGTCAGCAGTAATTACTCTGCATCTCATCTCTAGCACCTGTGTTTTTGGTGATTCAACAGAGTAAGATAAAGCAGAGCCATCCTCCCACATTTAGCAGATCTCAGTAGTAATATGAAGATGCAGATGAATACCACTTACAAACAGTGTTGATACAATGGCTGGTACTAATAGTGCTGATGCTTGGCTAAATGCTACACCACGTTATCTAAACCTGCTCTCAAGTACATCAGCTGGTTAAGGCCCTCAGAGGTCAGTATGCCAGCTTAGAATACTTGGAGCACATGGCCATCCCCCTTGCAACCTGCTTACCACCTCTGCCATAGGAGTATGTAAGTTATTTATACTGACTCTATGCCTGCTAGAGATTACCTCTAACTGGGGGAGTGCTCAGATGAAAAGATCTGTCAGTTTTCCTACCTGTTTGTGTTACTGGATTGATGCAAAGGGATTGGAAGTAACAAGAGAAAGTAATGGCTGCTGGTCAGGCATAATAAAGGCAGGCTCAGTCAGCTATTGTTTGGTCTGCCAGAGGAAAGCTCATTTCATGGTCCTTCTCTGCATCTCTCTACTGTTTGGCAACAAAGGTGTTTTTTCTTCCCTCCAAAAATAAAGGGTTTACGGAGTTCAGGTGACACATTACTGATTGAACTGAGCATGTGCAGGGCTCTTATCAATGGAGCTCCAAGTCACAAAAACATAGTCTTCCCCTTGCTTCCCTAGTGTATATTATAGATGTTTTACCTTTCAATTTACACCCCATAATGCTGCATGTAAAATTGTAGTTATCTGAATCTGTTGCATACAACAAACCCGTGTGCTGGGAAAAGCAGGGGGAAAGTGAGGAGGAATACACAGTAGGAAAAAAGGCTGGATTTGCTCAACACACTGTACTCTATGAAAGACTACCATTAAAAAAGACAGAGAAAGCATACGTTAATCTGTAAGCCTCTCTCTGTATGAGGTCTGAAAGCAAAGCATTCTGCCTCAAAATGACACAGTACATGAACTAAAAGAAGGCTATGTCGTAACTTAGCAACCACAAATATTTACAAATACATAAGCAGAGCTGTCAAAATATCAGGGAAAGTTGTATACCATGATAATATTTTATAGCCAGGCACAATTAGCTGTTTTGTGCATGGCTGCCATAATTACTCTTAACAGCAAAGGGGAAGTGTTGTTTAGGTTGCTGGCATCAGGCATCTTTGGCTTGGTAGAGTCTTAACATAAAATCAAATGATACAAAGAGTGGATGTACATCTATTGATGAGTTTCTATACCAGTGTCTTTCTGCTAAGATGTTAAACAGGGTTCATTAGACAGCTAGCAATCAAAGCTGTGGATCATATTGTGGTAAATCCACTCTGACATGATAGAAGTGCTGTAGTAAATACCTTGAATGAGGATCAAATAGTCACAAACATTGCCATTTCTGGCGGGCACGGCTGGCAAAGGTTTTACTCATAATAAGTGTTTCCAAAATCAGTCCTTGACTTTGTTTGGATTAGATGCGTACTCTTGTCCTGAATTGTTTCTCAGATCAGGGGCCAGATCTTTAGTTGGTTGAAACAGGTAATAGCTCCCTTGACATTAATGGATCTGGTCCTAGGAAGTTCAAGACGATTTATCTTAGTCACTTCAAAAATAGTTTAACTGTTAAAATTGACAAAAGGAACAATTAATATTAATGCACAGATGGGTATGAGCCAGGACACCAGAAATGAAGCATACCATGGTACTTGAAATTTGGGGAAATTTAGATCTGTATCAAGATTTGGATCCTATATTTCCCAAATGGGACCCATTTCTATACAGGATTGAACTGGAACACCCAAACCAAATTACTCCTGAATGTTTGGAAAATTCAGATTCAAACACTCAGCTACTGGCCTACTTGTATTGACGAAAGAGGAAACAGTGCCCCAGAAGCAGTTTCAGGAAGCAAAAAATTCCCCATCTATTGGTGAAACACACTCACCACTCCTTGTACTATTCCCCATTCTGCAACTATGTTAAGGCTACTGGCTGATCCACTTAACTTCTCTACAGAGCCTAATTCTGCAAAATGTTCTGTACCCAGTTAACTGAGTACCCAATGTTAATTCCCAGTGCATTCACTAGGAAGTGAAGGTGCTCAACACCTCACAGCATTGGGTTCACAGACTACAACCATTTATAAAACATTAAACAAGTGTAAATTATTAAATACTCAGTTGATTCAATAAAATATTTTTTTATATTTTTCATTGTTTGACAGTTTACAGCAAAAATAATATCACTCTGCAAATATTCACCTAAGTATCAGTCAAAATTTGTCATTTCTTTCAGAAAGGAATTCTATACTGGGTTATTTTGGTTGATTGGTTTTTGTTTTTTGCCATGAAAAAAAAATCCATGTACTAGCTTTGAAACACTAGCACTTACCACATTTGCAAATTCTCACAAAAATCTAAGTTTTCATATAGCAAAAAATGCTTTATTGCATCAGATTTTGTCTTCCATTCAAAAACTCATTTAAATGAGAGAGATTATCAAAACACAATCATTTCTTCAAAAGTTTTATTCAGCCGTGCCAAATTTTCAGTGAACTTATTCGTGCTGATTCTAATAAGCTGAACAACTTGTTTTGGCTATGGATATCTTTTCTCCATATGGAAATGCTTGTACTAGGTGTTTTGCCGATTATGCGGTTGAGAGGAGGATGTAGAGAAAAGTCCTGTTTTGTTTTTTGTGGCGTGAATTCACTTTGGAAGCTGAAACATGCGGCATAAATTGCTTTCAGTGAGCTTGAGTTTCTGTGATGTGTATTGACATTGTGACTTCCAAATCTTTGCATTGATAATCAGTTTAGACAATCACAAAGGGTTTAACAGATTTAAGGATGCACCAAAACATTAGACAAAGATCTTGGCATTGGAAATATAAAAATAAAAGCACCAACAATGAGACAGAATGAAAAAAAACAAGATAAGAGAAGACAAGATACAGTGCATTAGACAGCTTAAGAGAGAGTAAAAATGTGTGTTAACATGGAAGCTTTTTAAAAGGCCAAATTTCTGTGAACTGGGGAAAATCTCAATTGATGATGGCATAACAAATAAATTTTACTTTTGAAAGGTGGCAAATGATGAGGGTTAAAGGAAGAAAAGACTGGCTTCTTCTACTTAGGCAAAGTAAGAAAGGTATCAAAGAAAAAAGCACACTAAGAAAAGAAAAGATAAAATGAATGGGCCTGTTCCAGGGGATTTTAGATTTACCACAGATAGGTAGGCAGACTTTGCTCCAGAACTGGGATTGGACATTGTGCAGGGACAGTTTATACTACCTCTTCCAGTCTGAGGTCATGGCTCACTTGCGTGGTAGACCCATTTCATTGTTCTGCTCTTGGCAACTAATGAACTGAGTCAACTGCAAACATCTCTAAGGAGTAAAAGGCAAAAAAAAAAAAAAAAAAAAAACTCTACAAGAAAAAGTAGCTGCAATAAAACAAGCTGTATTTAATAAAATGGCAAAGCCTTGGTAAATAAATGTTTATTAAAGGAGTAGACTGCAACTAATGATGGGAGAAGTTTAAAAGGTTCAAAGATTATTAGCAATTTACCCAATAGTTGGGATGCTTAGCCAAAGCTTGTCTGAATTATCTAAATCTTCTACATCTATATAACTGGACAGGTGATCTCATGAGAACTGAGATTTCCAATACTTCCTACTTCTTGTAGGACTGTAGATATCGGGTGGGTTTTAAAATGCAAACAGTGGTGGCATAACTGATTCACAGAAGCCAATGTTGAAACTCCTATTGACTTCAATAGGAGCAGAATTAGGCCAGTGCTGAGTGCTTTGGAAAATCTTATACACGGTGGGAATTTTAAAGTATTTTGGCACTTTTTACAGTGCTTTCATTCCTCTTCAGGTTCAAATTAAGTGTCAGGCATAGGTACAGAATGGACAGAATAGTTCTTATTCGATATAAATTGATTTTCCCCATTCTGACACGTAAGAAGGTTATCCAGTACACAAGTATTGTACTTTGGTTCTAAGTGATCTGCATGCTGGCACGTCTACAACTCTACCCCAGGAAATTAGGAACACATTCATAGGGTTACTGAATAATAATGGTTTACATTTATTCTTAACGATATAGGGCAGTTAAACATTAAAACTGGGACAGATTAAGAATATTGGAAAAAATCAACTGGCTTGCAGACTATATAGTACCTGAAGTGAGAGTTGCAGCTGTTTGGGATTAGTACTTAATTATCTCTCCTAATTATGTCTGTGACTTGCTTTTTGGCCCCGCTTATTTCCTTACAATTGAGACACAGCAGATAGGAAAAAGGTCAAAGTTTATAGCAATGTCTCAGGTGTGGATACCTGTGAAAAGACTTTCTATTGCTGTCCTGCATAAATGGCAGGAAAGCTATTACCTCACCCCCATTGTCTCTCTAGGAAAGCTAGAGTTAGCTGCCTACTATGCAATGGTAAGGAGAATTTCCAGATGGAAGCACTTGACCACTGGCTGGTGTCATTCAAAAAATCACTGGCATATTTGAACAAAGAAGCTAGCAGATGCCTTACAGGACTGAGCATAGGTCAGTCCAGACTTTAACATCTGGAGAAAATGAATCCACAGTGCTGAGTGAGGATGGGAGGGGGTGAAAGAGGCTGACAATAATTTCTAGGTTAATTGAGCCAAGTCATTATAAAATAGAAAGTGCTGAAAGTTTCGTAAGTTATTTAATACTAACAGATTCCAAAACTAATCACAGGATCTTTATGTTGCTTTTTTTTTTTTTTTTTAAGCTAAAGTTAGGAGAAATCAAAGACAAAAACATCAGAAATACTTCTCTCTGATTAGTACTATACCTAATACATTTGTTAATATATAGTGCACTAATTTACATTATACATTTTATTAGAACCCATACGTAAATTGGTTATTTTCTACTTAAATCATTAATCATCAAGTTTCGTGACTTAATATAATAAAATCTGAATTCAGGTACCTGTGTAAAGGAACTTGGCTTTCAAAAGCAGTCAGTGATTCACAGAGGTGTCAGGTTCCACTATATGCAGCTCTGCAAGTACATAAGCGTCATGCATCATCAGCCTATGCCATAAAATGCATTTGCTTTCTTTAAGCAGACCATCAAATGTAGTTTAGATTGCATATGCCATGCTCTCTGCAAACATTGCGGGTAAGCAGAAGCTGGCAGAAGTTACATGCTTGAATCAGCATCTAGCATCGGTTCAGTGGAGTGTGGCTCCTTCAAGGGTGCAAATGTCAACAAAGCACCTTATGAACAGGATGAGGTGGACTTCAATTAGCTACACCAGTGATTCCTCACTTTGTGGTCCATGGACTACGGAGTACTTAGAAGTGGTTTGCAATAGTAAAACAAAGATGTGTTTTAGCTAATCACAAGTTATCAGGCCCCACACAAGGGCAACTGGGAGAAATTTAATGGCCTGTACTATACAGGAGATCAGACTAGATGATGATGTTCCCTTGTGGCCTTAAACTCTATGAATCTGATACTCTTCAAGTAGTGACACTTCCTGTTAGTTTTCCCAGTCCAAGTAACTTTGGGCTCAATTGTATCAATTCAGCAGAGGCCAGAGTATTGGTGGTGTGTAGCTGTTCTCCCCACCCCCTCCAACACGGTGCTCCAGGAAGCATTCTTCCTCAAAGTAGACGGGATGGATCACTTGATGATTAAGTGTTCTGTTCATTCCCTCTGAAGTACCTAGCATTGGCTACTGTCAGAAGACAGGATACTGGGCTAGGTGGACCATTGATCTGACCCAGTATGGCTGTTCTTATATAAAATTCTCAGCATGAGAAAGAATGCACTCATAGCCATTCCCTTTTATACGGTGTAGTTTGCACCTTCCTGGGTGCTGGTACCCACCTCAATAGCCAGTGTGCAGAGGGGAGTGGCTCAGTGGCCTACCTCCTTCTCACCATTTGCAGCCCATTTGGAGCACTGTGCACCGAAATGAGGGGTAGGAAGGAAGCAATTCCTTAAACACGAGGATTGTCATTATACTTGGTCTTTACCTGGGCTATGCAAAAAGAGGAAGAGGCTCTTTATGCTCTTCGATCACAAGATTAGAAAATCTGGCCCTTTGGAAACTATATGGTGTTTAGAGCACCTAAACGCTAGTGCCAAGCACTTTTTCTGCACTTGGTGGTACTGCTTCATGTGGGTTTTTTTGTTTTGTTTTTTTAGTGAGGAATTTCTTTAGGGATCAAAGTTGCAGATGCCATCAAAATTGGATGGGTTGCAAACCCAGGAGAACAAAACCATCTTGTGAAGTGATCTGGAGAAATCAGAGCAGTGGGAGCTGTAGACAATAAAAGGCGTTACAATCCTAATGAATGTAAAGTCCTGAATTCAGAGAAATGAAAGAAGCAGCACAGATACAAAATGAGGGGAGAAACCAAGCAGCTGCGCACCTACAGTATTAAAGTGAATTTATTTTCATCTGGTTCTCTTAATACTGTCCTAATATTGCTTGTCTATGTAAGGAAACTGTGTATATTGCTTCTGGGAAGCCGTGGGATCAGAACCAGGAGGCTGGGAGAGGATTTCAGTCTTAAACACTTATTCACAACACGTAAAAGTTTTTGAGAATCACAGAGCTACATTCAGGGAGGGTATTGTATAGGAAATGCAGACACCAGTCCCCTTCATCAATGCTGATTCCAGCCCAGGACTTAGGGAGACTCTGTGTGGTGACATTAGGCAGCAAAGACTGCTGGCTAGATCCACAAAAGTGACAGACTCAGCATTGCAATGCATAACTTAAGGTGGCCTGCTGCCAAGTGGAATCCATAGTCCTAAATTAGGTGCAAAGCATCAAAAGAGTAGGCACGTAAGAATGGGATCCACAAAAGCAAGATAGGATCAAAAAAAGCAAGTGAACTAAGCCAACAGGAAATGCGGAGGAAAGAGGTATGGCCTAAGCTTCACCCCTCAAAGGGACATAGGTGCCTAATTCTGAGTTGGAGGGAGATGCCTCTCTCTGCTCAAGAGGATTCCATCATGAACCCTCTCCTGGAGTTAGGTTCCTAATCCCTTTCTCACACAAAGTGGAGGTACCAGTGCCGCTCAAGATATGGGAGACCCAGGTTCAAATCCTTTCTCTGATGTGGAGCAGAGATTTGAACCCACATCTCCCAAAGATGTGCCTGAATCACCACCCTTTGGGCTATTCTGGTGTAGGTCTCTCTGATTCTCCTGGTGAACCTGTTCAATTTTATACAGACAATCATCAGGGACTTGAGTTTCCTACATCTCAGGTGAGTGCCCTAACCACTGGATGACAGAGTTATTCTGACCCCATGACTATTTAATTATTTATACACAGTGGAACAGCTTCTACAGAAGAGATTTAGAAACCCACCCCAGAATATCCCATAGCCCAGTGGTTAGGCCCTCTCCTGAGGAGCATGAGATGTGGCTCACATCCCTGCTCCACATCAGGCAGGGGGGATTTAAACTTGGGGGTCTCACATCCTGGATGAGTGCTTTAACCCCTGGGCTAGGGGTGTGGCAGCACAGGCGTTTTTTGCTAGGCATGATCTGTTTGGTTGCCTCTGAATATGCCTATAGATTGGGCCCCACAGCCATTATATATGTGAGAGAATGCCTACTTTGAGGATCCTTCTGGGGCTTTGGTGTGAAATAGGTACTGTGCATGCCTCTAGACACACTGGAAGTTTTGGTCAGGAGAAGGGAAGAGAATTACATGCTTTTGTAGTATAGTATGGGGGTGGTTTAGCTGCAGGGCCAACCAAGGACAAAGCAGGCTGATCTGGGGAAAGACAGAGAGGGTCCATGATTGAGAAACAAGATATATGCTGTAGAAGAAGGACACGGAATGCCCCAGAGGACTGTAACACCAAGGAATGTTCTGGAATGGTGAGGAAACTGAGGCAGGGAAATGTGTAATAGTTATTTTCAATAAATCTATGTAATTTTCATGCTATTAAGTAAAGAACAATGGTTTTTTAGACTCTTGTGCAAAGTCTGTGTGTGCTGTGTTACACCTAGACAACCCCAGAGGACCCACACAGCTGGATTTCTGGGAGAGATGGTGTTTAAATTATGGGGTCAGCAGTAGTCCTAGTGCCTAGGCTGTTGGACCATAGGGTCTAATTTCTAAATACTAAATCTTAAGAAAGAATGCTAGATAGAGGATGTGACACTGGCAGAGCCGGTGCCAGCTCATGCTAGAGCCCAGGGCAATTCACTTGTGTATTAGTATAGATCAATGTATAAGAGTGTATTTGGTGTTTAAACTTCATGAAAACTAATGGGATATTAGTTGCATTGTTTTCACTTATCTGTAGCCTGTTATAATGTAATAGCAAACATTTACATTATGTATACCCCTGTAACTAAATAACCCAGCAAACAGGAAGAGGCCTTGTGGAATGCAAATGAAGAACTTTAACAAAAAAAATGCTAATTTCAAAGCAAGTGGTCATTGTGTGTGATGATCAGAGGTCAAAGACTCTAAACGCATTCCTCATCCTCTGTCATCAAAGGAAAAGCCCACGCAGGTAGTGACCCTACCAACTTTTCTATGAGAAGAAGCTCCAAGTATGGATTCAAGGAAAGATCTTTCATCTCTGGACTGTTTGGATTCTAACAGGGCAGACTAACTGAATCAGAAGACAGAGACCCCCAGAGTTATTCTAGATAGCCCTGAGAGACTTTTGGGAAATTGGCAGATTACAACATCTCTGCTACCATCTCTGGTACCCACCTATTCATATATTTTACCTGCTTTAACTTCTTAATAATTCTAATTTCTTTTTCTTAGCTAATAAACCTTTAGTTAGTTTACTATAGAATTGACTGCCAGCATTGTCTTTGGTGTAAGATCTGGAGTACCACTGATCTGGGGTAAGTGACTGGTCTCTTGGGACTAGGAAAAACCTGATGTAGTATGATTTTTGTTTTAAGTGACTTTTTATCTCAAAGTCCAGTTTGTCTAAGTGGCAAAATAGACTGGAGAATCTGAAGGGACTGTCTGTGACTCTGTGGTAAGAATGGTATAGTGATCCAGAAGTTCACATTTGTTACAGGCTTGGTGAAATCCAATTATAGAACACACCACCAGTCTGAGTGTCTGCCCTGTTTTCTGACAGACCGTCCTGAGGTAGGCAATCACAGTCGTAAGCCACTCCACACAGCGTGACAGAGGATTTGCATTCCGAGACTGTGCCCAGGAACCCTAAGCCATGGGCACTGTATGGACTTTGTTCAGACTCCAGAGGCTTAAAGCACATAGAAATTCAGCATTTGGATCCCCTCACAGCAGGCCGCTGTGAGTAGAGTGATCTGTGTGAGTAGATCCGTGACAGCAACTGAGTTTTAAAACACTGGCCATAGACAACTGAAAACTTTGCTTTGAAAGATCCCTAACCAAGAAGCCTGGATGAGTTAGCCAGCCTGCCAGCCAGCCAGCCAAAAGCATTCATAAAATTACATGTCTCTATATGTGCACAAAGTAATAAAAGTCCTGAATTCTTTAAAAATAATCTTTCAAATATCCATTCAATAATCAATCAAGTAAATGGAACTGTGCTACCCTTCTGTGCTATTTCATCAACAGGATAGTCATCAATAGTCCTATATTGTGACTGAGAGGATAAGCCATACAAGTCCCAATGAAATCCAAATTTCTATCTAAAATATATCTTTTGCTGTCATGCTCTCTCTCTCAATTGCTGTGGTCCCCCAAAAAAGAGTGCTTGCCAAGAATAATGTTTTTGAATATCTTAGAAGACAATTTTTCAAAAAACTTCTTAATCTAGGACACAAATATAAAAATATTGTCAGGAAAAAATCAGGTAGTTTCTCAACCAGTCCCATGTATGCAGTACATATAATCTGTAAAGGCTTAATCCTGCACCATTTAAGCCAATGGGAGTTTTCGCACGGACTTCAATGACAGTACAACTGGATCTTAAAGAAGATAATTATTTAATAACTCACTAGTCTCCAGATGAATTTAATTTAAAAAAGATCCAGAAGCCTTTGACCATATAAAAAAACCTTGAGAGAAATATCTCCCATGTTACTTTGTGTACCATACATCTAACATAGTTCAGTTATACACATGAAATATACATAGGCTTATAATATCGTTTTCAGGAAAGAATCTCTCATTCTCCAATGCTGTTCCTTTTTAAAATGCCAACCATAAGCAACTTGCAAGAGCCTCTGTGATAATGATAGCTGGAAGACACATATAATGATGCTTTAAAAAAAAAAAACACAACACCAAATCTCCCTAAGGATTTCAAAAGATTTACTTGGAGAGTGCATATGGTTAGATGGAACAATAACGTGCTTTTCTTATACCAGATACCACAAAATACAAGTTCAAAATGCTGTTTAAAATACCCTACAACCAGGATTTCTGAAGCATGGCTCTTCTATAAGTAACCTCCGATACAAGACTACGACTGCACTCCATTGTAGTCCCTTATCATCATCCCTTTACAACATTCATCTCTGCATTATACACTAAATCCTTGCCTCTCAAGCATCATTTTCTGCAGAGGGTTTCCTGCGATATCTCATCAAAAACAAGGGAGAAAGAACTAAATGTAGATGTATGTTATGGCTTGTCTGTATGATTCCAGCTCAAATAAAATGTCACTGTATATTGTACAAATCACTGTGAACAAATACAGTCTTCAAGCCTGGTGTAAAACATCCCCAGATAAGACTTTAAGACTATCAAATTCAGCTTTGGGACATGCTTTTGTCCCCTTCATCTTTAAGCTCATAGCTCAATCCAATTATCCACAATTTAGCCTCTGCCAATGATTTGTGTACATTTGTGTTTCAGGGGATGGGTTTTTTTTGTCCGGCTCAAGTCTAAAACTTCAGTTTACAAGCTGAAAAAAAAAATCCATAAAATAATATAGTAAAAGCATAAGGCATAACTCTATAGAACAGACTAAAATAAATAATTAATATACATGATCAGAAACTATCACCTTACTTAAAACATCTATTAAACATGTACAATTTACCAATTTTTCTCACTAGCACAAACCATTAAGTATAAAGCTTTTCCTCCAAAATAAAATTATTTTAACTTTCCAGAATTACTTACTATAGAACCTTGCATGTTTAGAGCTAACAATCATGCATGCTAGATTCTTCCTGTGATTCATATTGATTTCTATATAAAATGCCTATTTTAGGCTCCAAACTATATAGTCAAACACAACCATTGGATTCTGATGCTAAGCAAAATTATTCCTTTGGGAGGATTTATTCACAGTGTCTCAGAAAATTTACCTTTATATTAAATAAATCAAACACCATATTCCCAAATAGATTTCCATGACAGATAATTCAATCCTGCAAACACTTAAGCACATGAGTAACGTTACTCATGAGTAATCCCATTAAAGTCAAAGAGACAACTCATGTGCGTAAGTCTTTGCAAGACTGGGCCCTAATTTTGTCAGACAAATTGTATCTCAAAATACTTTGTATAATAAAATAATGTAATTTTGGAGTTAAATAATAGGAGAGGGAGAGAAAATGTAATATAGATAGACCAGGGGAAAATATATGTGTGTTTGAGCTGAGATATGAAATGAGATTTGAGATTGTGTGAATGAAGCTAGAAAAGGCCAGTCCTAGAAATTAGAGGAAGGTGGGGGGAAGAGGAGATGGAAAAGCAGATCAGGAACCAAATTTACTGCTAGATTAAACCGGGTTTCAGAATTCCATTGATTTCACTGGACTTGAACGTCTTTGTCGAACTTCAAATTTACTGTGGAGTTGTGCCATTTTATGCCAGAAGTGAATTTGACCAAAGGTCTGTGAGGTAGGCTGAAACAATTCTTGGCAGGTTGTTAAAAAACATGGGGGTTAATTTTGAACTAAATCCTGAAATGGGTGATGAATCAGTGGAATTGTTTGATGGTCTGGACATCTTTGTCTAGCATTCTGGATATTGTAGGCAGCAACATTCTGCATAAGATGGTGTTTGGAGAGCTGGAACTTGGAGGCCTTAAAGAAGGGAGTTGAATGTCAAAATGAGAGGAGGTGAAGACATGAAGGAGGATTTTTATGGAGGAGAAACCATGGGAGTTGTCAAAGTTGTGGAGATAGCATCAGATAGATGTAGGAAATGCATGAGGCGAAAATCAGGGTTTATGTAAAGTAGACAAAATATTTTATTTTAAAAAATGAGTAAATATTTAAAAATTTCTTAAAATTATTCAATACTTTTTTTCAGAACAGTTTTTAGTGTAGTATTTTGTTAAACGTTATTTTCAGACATTATTTTCATACCCACCTTTACTTTCATCAAAGTTGGAGGTGCAAGCCTAGATTCTTGGATCTTGCCAATCTAAGCCCAGTAAAGAGCTGGCTTTGGGGAGAAACTACACGTTAAGCCAGTCTAGACAAGGAAACTAATTTAGTCCCCAGCCTATTAACAGCTTCAGCTTATTCATTTATAGGTTTAAAGCCAGAAGGGACTACTGTGATAGTCTAGTTTGATCTACTGTATAAGAATGTCCATAGGACGTCTCCGAATTAAGGTTCTGTTTGGTGCTCACATTTCTCATGTTCAATCACATGAGGTAGGTTTCTAAATTTAAGTTATTCCATGGGATTCTAGTGAAGGGCACAAGCATTCTTCTGGCATTGTCCAACTATTATTCTAAGAACAATGTCATTGCCAAAGCTCTCCTGAGAATGATGATCAACTTGCAAGAGTTCATGCAAAGAAATGTCTTTTTCCTGTTTACATACCCACAACTCCTTCGGGAAAAACATACAGGGCCAGATTTTTCTGTGTTGTACAGCAGCTTTCTCTTGAAGTACCACCTGAGTTGAAAGCTGGCTTATCCAGACCCAAACAGATCTCCCATTGTAAAAGAGATCTGGTGATGCAAAGCTGGTATAGAAGCTCTAACACTACTTCTCCCCCTACCCCATTCAGCCATTATAGCAGAGAAAAGGGGAACTGTCTAGAAGAAAAGGACTATGACCAGAATGCCCTTGTTCCACATGCATATGTGGCTGCAATTTGAACCTTTCAGGGCTGATAGCATACAGTATCAATTACAGCAACCCTTAAGTGACTAACTCAGTGCAAGGATGACATAGCAGCAGCAGTAGTCAGGGTGTACAAAGATGAGCTTTAAAGCTTTTTGTGCATACATAGGCACACACACACACACGCTACCTCCCTTACACTGTGTTTAGTTCATCTGTAGCAAAGGATTTGGCCCTTACAATGTAAAGGGTTTATGTCAAGTGCACCCCCAGAGATTAGGGCATTCCCTGCAAGTGACAGTGGGGCAATGGCTGCTAAAGTTAAAGTAATGAGTGAGTAAACTGAATAAGCTGAGATATGCAAGTTGGAATGTAGGAAAGCTTACTGGAAGAAGTTAGGAGCTATGTGAGGTCTTAAAAGAGGAGAACAGTAAATATGGCATGTGTACAAGAGGCCAAATAGAAGGCTGCAAAGGCAAGATGCTGGGGAAGGGTTACAAAAATCTACTACTCAAGGAATTCAACCTACAGAAATGGTGTTGGAATTATTCTGGATGAAAGCATGCAAAGGCATGCCATAGAGATTACCAGAAGATAGGATTGACTGAGGAGTGTTAAACTGTGCTGCGCAAAGTAACTATCCATCTAGTAAGTGGGTATGCATCACTGGTCAGAGGATCAAAAGGTAAAATAAAAGTTTTTCAGTAACTTGTGCTTTATTAGAAACCTACCATTCAACGAGAAGGTAATTACCAGAGCAGATCTAAATGCACACATTAGAACTGTGAGCACTGGATATGGAACAGTCCGTGGAAGGCATAACACTGGAACCAGAAACTCTAAGGGGAAAACAGTTCTACAGACTTGTCATGGACTGGGTGACTGCAAACATATACTTTCAGAAGAGGGAAAGCCACCTCAAAACTTATGCCAGCGAAGGACACAAGTCTCAAATTAAGAAGCGACAGATCACTAATATTCAATTTTAAGGTAATACTGGACAAGTGCATTATGAAACAGCACAGACTTCATAGATTTTGACATAGAGTTTATAGAAATTCAGAATGCAGAAACTTCAGAAATATCTGAACCCCTTGGCAGAAAGGTGGAAACTTAAAAATGGGAATGAAAACGTCCTTCAAACAAGGAGTAATGCGAAGACTTCCTGACTACACACAGGGAAGTCAACTTTGCTGGAAATGGCATATTAAGCCCTAGGAGTGATAAAACCAGTGCTGAAAAAGATCAGAAGGCAGACTTGGTGGTGGAATCCTCAAGTTAAAGAAACTTTGGGGGGTGGGGAGGAAAGGTAACATTTAAAAAATGGCAGTCCAGTGACCTATGATAAGATTCAGTACATATAGGAAAAAAAAAAAAAAAGGCCAAAAGGAGTGTTTCTAAAGCTAAAAGTATGTCCTGTGATGAACTTTATAACTGTCAGGGAGAGAAATATGTCCTGTGATGAACTTTATAAATATCAGGGAGAGAAGATCATCTATAAACTTGTCAAGGCAAGAGAGAAAATGATGAGGGATGTGAATGAGTTTGCTTAGATTAGACATGAAGATGTTATATTGCAAATTAATGGTGAATCAATTAGCAAGGTTTGGAGTGATTATTTTGAAAGAGAGATGACTGTGCAGAACCAAGGGAGGATTAAGAATATGTAAGCCAAATTGGAGCATGATCGATTGCATACAAAAGGAAGAGATTGCAGAGGCACTTAGGAAAATGAAAAAATAGTACCTGGGCTAGATGAAGTACCAGTGGATGCTGTGATATCATTAGGAAGGGAATGCATCAAGTATTGCCATATTTGGGGTTGGGAAGGAATTTTCCCCCAGGACAGATTGGTAGAGATCCTTGGGTTGTTTCACTTTCCTCTGCAGCATGGGGTACAGATCACTGACAGGTTTAAACTAGTGTAAATGGCAGATTCTCTGTAACTCAAAGTCTTTCAGTCATGATTTGAGGACTTCAGTAACTCAGCCAGAGGTTATAGGTCTATTACAGGAGGTTCTGAAGCCTGCAATGTGCAGGAGGTCAGACTAGATGATCATGATGGTCCCTTCTGTCCTTAAAGTTTATGAGTCTAAGTTTGTTCGTTGATATCCTTAAGAAAGAGAAAATGCTGGCTGAATGGCATAAGAACTTTGTGGTATCTATCGTTAAACATAAAGGAGATATTATATTGTGTGCTAATTATTGCCCAGTTAAGCTGATGTCACATGCTATGAAAGTATGGAGGATTTAAAGCCATCTGCCTGGAACAGTTTTAATTTGGAAGAGTTACTATGCATTAATCCCAGGAAAGAGCACAACTGATGCCATATTTGCGCTACAAATCCTCAAGGAGAAGTTCAGAGAAAGAAACTGCAACTGGGTATTGTCTTTGTGGACCTAGAAAAGGTGTACAATGGTGTAGCAAGACAACTAGTTTGGTGCAGTTAATGATGGAGGGGTGTGCCAGAAGAATGTTCATCTTATCCAGAATATGTACAATGGAGTGACTACTGTAATTCAAAACCAAATAGGGCTACAGTAAGGAATTTTCAGTAAACATTGGCCTGCATCAGGGGTTAGTCACCAACCTTAATAGGAAAATGGCAAGAAAGAAGAAAGGGCATTTGAACTGATGCAGCTTTTTATACTGAAGGAGAAGTTTTGAGAGCAAAAACAATGTTTTCATCAGCCAGTACCCAGGTTTAATTATTTTAAAGACTAAGAGGTCATTCTGTTTTTATATGATGCTAGTGATATGATAATCTGAATCCATACATTTAATTACATTTAGGTCCCACTCCAAAATTCTTGGACTTCTAGGGCTAAATTCAGCCCAAAAGCAGGTATAAATTAACATATCTGGCACAGACTTCAGCCCTTTTAGGCCAGGACAAAATTTGGTACCTAGATATCCATGTCAAATATTCAGACGTTGTTCTCTCACTTGAGTCTCTCCCATCTGCTCAATATATTTTTACTATCACTGTGTTATACATCATGAAATGATTTCATGGGTTACCAAATTGAGCTTGGGTATGCATGTTTGCCAACTTCCAAGTATGGCATAAAGATGGTAATTATGACAGTTCTAAATCATACATCTCCCCCAATGCTTTGATTTCAGTGTGTTAAGATTAAACTACAAGGCAGGTTTAAAGATTAACAATTTCCTTGGATAAAGGAAAACAGAAAAATATAATTAATCATTTGCCTGTCCCCAACACTAGTTTACAAAACCATGGTGCAACTTTATTGAGCTCAAAATTGAAGGGTGACAAGGTTAATATGTAGCTTTAGACCTCATGGTTTCATTAACAAACACATTACAGGCTGTAAAGCTGAACTGACAGTAATGCTAGGCCCAAACAAAGTAAATAATTACTGGCTTGGCAAATGAGGAAGCACTTGCAGAGTTTGTTTACATTTGGTTTTTGGAAAATTCATGTTGGCAACAAGTCAAATATAGTTTGACTAGTAATTGTGACAATTGCTCACAGATGCTGCTGGAAGAACAACAAAAGAATGGATTTATGGTTTTTCTCCCCTGCATTTTTCCCCTTTGTTGCCTTCCTCCCCCACCCCCCGTACACCGTCTTTCTTTCTTTCTTACCACTTTGGATCAATAACAAACTTGCAGCCACAAAGATAAGTGGGTTACATGGCAGATGGGCCTTGGAATGTTTAAAAATCTCATGTTGCATTTTCTCTTTTGGCCACAGATTGGAAAAGACACAGCTGTGTTCAAGCTGTGCTCATAAAATCCTAGCTCCTTGACAATGCCTCTGGGTCCCCACGATTGAACATAGGCCTGCATGGGATTTTCCACGAGAAATGCATCAGTTCCATACTGGTGCACTGTTAATAAACTTTATCAGATGCCAGGGATACATAATTGTGGCTAAGGTCCATTCCTTTCGTACAATTCATTGTTTGGCTGTATAGGAGAACTTTGAACATATTGCCCAGGATTCAATTAATGAAACAACCCACCAAACTGGAAAATAGTTCTGTACCATGTGTTAGATTCAGATAAATCAAGAAATCTGTTACCTTTCCAAGTTCTTAAGTTCACCTATACAATAAATAAAGCTCTGTTCCCAGAATCCAATAATTGTATAACCCTTGAATTTGACTTTGAGCTACAGTAGAAACCAATTTAGAAAAAATGTTATCCTATATCTGTTATTAGAGGTAACATATTCTGGTTTTCACATGTTAAATAAATTAATTACAATATACGTAATAAACTGAGACCACCAATATTGTTACATTTAAATTCTCCTCCAGGACTTGGCAGCAAGACATAAAAACCATATGTTAATTAATTGTTCCACCAAAGATGTGTTCCCTCTGCTTCTTCAATGTACAGATTGGAATCTGCTAGAAAAAGAGGTTTCTGTCTAGGAAGAGACTATAGAAATTCCTCGAAGATCAATAGAGGCCAAAGGAAATCTATATTGTTTCCCATGGTTTAGTGAACTAAGAGACTATAGAACTGGGGACTGATTCACCAGTGCAATACTAGAGTTGTACATTGATGTAGCGTTGGACGCAATGGTGTTACACTGGAATTAAATAGGGAAACAACCTAGATGGAGCTACTATAAGGTGTATGCATACCTGGTTGGAAAACCGTTCCCAGAGAGTAGTTATCAGTGTTTCACAGTAAAGCTGGAATGGCATATAAAGAGGGGTCCTGTAGGGATTAGTTGTGGGTCTGGTTCTGTTCGATGTCTTCATCAATTATTTAGATAATGGCACAGAGAGTACACTTATAAAGTTTTGGGAAAATACCAAGCTGGGAGGGATTGCAAATGCTTTGGAGGATAGGATTAAAATTCAAAATGATCTGGACAAACTGGAGAAATGGTCTGAATTAAATAGGATGAAATTCAATAAGGACAAATGCAAAGTACTCCACTTAGGAAGGAACAATCAGTTGCACATGTACAAAATGAGAAATGACTGCCTAGGAAGAGTACTGCGGAAAGGGACTGGGTTCATAGTAGATCACAAGCTAAAGATGAGTCAATGATGTAACACTTACAAAAAAAAAATCATTCTGGGAGGTATAAGCAGGAGTGTTGTAAGCAAGACATGGGAAATAATTCTTCCACTCTGCTCCATGCTGATTAGGCCTCAACTGAAGTACTGTGTCCAGTCCTGGGTGCCACATTTCAGGAAAGATGTGGGCAAACTTGAGAAAGTCCAGAGAAGCACAACAAAAATGATTAAAGGTCTAAAAAACATGACCTATAAGGGAAGATTGAAAAAGTTGTGTTTGTTTAGTGTAGAGAAGAGAAGATTGAGAGGGGACATGATAGCTGGTTTCAAGTACATAAAAGGTTGTTATAAAGGGAGGGAGAAAAATTGTTCTCCTTAACTTGTGAGAATAGAACAAGAAACGATGATCTTAAATTGCAGCAAGGGCAGGCTAGACTGACCATTAGGAAAAGCTTCCTGTTAAGGTAGTTAAGCACTGGAATAAATTGCCTAGGGAGGTTGTGAAATCTCCATCATTGGAGATTTTTAAGAGCAAGTTAGACAAACACCTATCAGGGATGGTCTGACCGTAGATAATATTTTGTCTTGCCATAAGTGCAGGGGACTGGACTAGAAGACCTCTCAAGTTCCCTTGCAGTCCTACGATTCTATGAGTTGCAGTGGAGAATCAGGACACAGATAGAAAATCTTGCATAGTGCAGTGATCACCCATGCGTCTTTCCTACTTTTAGGTTGTTAGTAACAACAGTTTAGCCTTGTCACAAAGCTATCATGTCATTTAATTCCAATTTCCAAATATGGCACAGATTATGTTTCTCCGTGTTCCCAAAGCAACTATACAGTGTATTTTATAATAACTTTCTATGTTTGTTCATGTTTGTCTTAGAAAAAACCAAATGCAGAAGAATACCCATACTCTCTTGGAGGTCAAATCAGGGAGATTCTACACATGTGCACTCCTGTCAGACTATGGATTGAAGGCTACACTGCATAGCTGGCTGACATTCAATTGACTGAGGACCATAAAGGAGGCACCCCCTGCACTGAACTTCCAATTTACAGAAATTGTCAGTTAAGAGATGGACAGATCCTGTCCGGATAAAAACATCCCCACAGAAGGCAAATCAGGGATGCAATGAAAAAAATACTCCCCCTGCCATGCAACTCTTAGCTACATCCCAGCATCAAGCAAGAGAGGGTTGGTTTGTTTTTTTGTTTGTTTGTTTGTTTGTTTTTGTTGGGATGGAGGGAAAAGGGAGGGGGACTAACTGTGGGTCCAAGCTCCTACTTTTCCTTCAGCTGCACCACTGCTCTTGTACAGAGGAGACTAATGGTTAGGGGTGCACAGAAGGATCCTGGGGGAAGAGAGGTTTCAGCTTGTTTAAACAAGTGCTTACCTCCTTTACTGAGCTGTTCTGCACCACTCCTCCATGGAATGAAGTCTGCAGAGCTACTCCACAACACCTTTCTATACTGGGCCCAATCCCTGTCCGGCTGGTATAAAGATACATCAACACACCCTTACTGCTGTGTAATTCTGAGGATGGATATAGGCCTCGATTCAGCATGATACTTTAGCACATGCTTAGTTATAAGCAGTTGAAATCAATAGCCCCATTTATTTCAATTAAACTATTAATTTGCTTAAAGTTAGGCATCTGCTTAAGTACCTTACCCTCACCAGGATTATCAATCCAGCACTGCTCAACAGCACTAAATTCACAGAAAAAAGTGTTTAATAGAAAGAGAGAAAAGGATTTAAATTCTGAGTAACTAAATAAAGAAGAAAGCAAACGTTGGTGAGAACTAAAACAAGGTAAAGAAAAAATATGAGCAAGAAAAAAAGTGAAAGAAGTGGGGTTGAAGAAAGGACTTCCACATTATTTACAAATAGTGTGCAATATTATGGCATTCTAATCAGTAAATGAATGCTTTAATGCTTTACACACAGTAGCTTTGATAGGGATTTAAGGAACCTTATTCCATTCAGCTCAAAGGTTAGAAACAAAAAATTCCAACAACAAGAAAGAGGTGATGAAGCCTAACTATTGTGTGGAATTGGATCCCCAGATAGAATATCAGAAATGTTAAATACAAGAAGCTAAGCAGCAGTGGCAGAAATGTGTTGATTTGTTTTATTTTTAATATAGGCAAATGATCCTGCGCTAAACATTTTAAATTATTTTTAAATATGCAAGTTATCACAATATTCAAATGAAATTAATACTCTTACAAGTGGGCGCTACTTAGTAAAAGTTCCGTGAAATTACCCATGCTAATCTTAATCAATCATGAATTCGCAAATGTGATCCATATAGAAATTTCAACATTCTCCTGTGAACTCAGCTTTTCATGGAGAAATTCCTCATCTCTGGTGCAAATTACATGTGCTTCAGTGAAACATGTTTCAAAGGGGCTGCACAGAATTTAAGTCCTCAGAGAATGCGCCTTATTACCTGCATGATACTGAAAAAACAGCTACCCTGGGCCCATTCCTCCAACACCACCATGCACAGAATTTCTGTTGACAACATGTACAGATCTTCCACAGCAACTGTAGGATCTGTCCTTATCTCAGTGAATGACAACTTTTGAAACTTGGGGTTTTTTTTCCCCCTTACCCTGAGCAAGGAAATCAGCATGAAACTGTACTTTAGTCTGCTATATTCCCAAATCCGCATCTGCCATGATTCATTTTACCTTTGATTTTCTGTAGGGCCTTCTCTCCAGGTTTGGAGTATATCTAAGAATTTGGCAAAGGAGAATTGCTAGTTTTCAAAATCAGAATTAATTCTACTTCATGGATTTGGAGGCATACCCTCTGCAAACTGAAAACTGTGATCTCAGTTTTTAGCATCTGCAATCTCATAACTAAGAAGGCTAAATCTTTTCCCAGACCCTAATAACCACCATCTTTATTAACATGGAGCTAGTTTGCCATGTCTCAAGTGATATTTTAATCTTTTCTGAAATGAAGTTCTCATTTATTTTTTTAAAATGTAATAGTTAAATGTACTGGGTTGTAACTCTTCCTGTAACACTGATTTTCTGGTAGAAAAGTGAAAACAATTTTGGAGGGAGGAATGTAAAGTTGAGGGGCTTTATAAGAGTTAAATAGAAACTTACCACAGTGTTTAAAATGGTAAATCAACACAGCTACAGCAAAGTACTATAAGGCCCAGTTCTGAGAAGTGTGGCACTCACCAAAGTCAACCACGGCTGCAGATGCTCACAGTATTATGCACATATAAAATATGTCTTCAAAAGAGGCTTGCATACAAATAAGTATACCTGATATAAGTCCAAAATTTCCTTAACAACATTCCATGTTTTCCACTAATCTACTCCAGGGATAAATCCCAGTTAACAGTAATAAACATTTTGAAGCAATCTTAAAGTTTTGAAATACATTGCACCTTGTTTCAAAGTCAACAAAACCTGTTGGGTTTTTATGACTATTATTTTAACTCTTTTTTCCGCCAAATTGAAAAACTTTACCTAAAGTGCTTTGGAGTGAATTTGCTGACTTATTTTAACATTTAGAAGCAACTGCTATCTGTTCTAATAAGAGGAGTAGGTTTTGAATACCTACCTTGAGACATCATAGCATGTATATATATATAATTGCACAAATCCTATGTTAAAAGAACATTAAAGTTGCAAATTCAAGAGCTCAAAAGTGAGGAAATGCCACAATTAAGGTTGCCTGAGGAACCTTGCAGCCATCTTTACTATTATACAACATTCACATTGAATCAAATACACAGGGGGGGAAAGAGAGACACACACAGAATTAGATTAACAGGTCTTGATGTAATATGAAAAAATTGTGTGGGTCATAGGATGGTGGGAGGGGAGCAATACATCTCACAGTGCTTCAGGAAGGGAAGACATTAATATCCTAACTGGCTGTTTTTGCAGACCTACCATGGCTAGGTCTACCATGCCGAGCCTACCAATACACAGTTTTGGGACATGAGCTCATCTGAGCACATAGTAAAACAGAATGAGGAAGTAGCTTGGGATGGTCGGAGGGATGCAAAAACTAGCCTGCCTCTAATCTCCCAATATGAGGAAAACAGAGTGAAGAGGCTTCCAAGCCCTCTCTGTCTAAGGAACTCTGAGATTCGGGGTGTTTGGAGTTTTGGGATTTGGACACTAGCCAACTGTGGAGAGCCAGTGAACTCAAAGGAAGGCTGGGAAGGGAGTTTGTTTACTTTGGATGTTGTTCCTTTTGCTACAAGGCCTTGGAGAGGCAAAAGGTAGAGAGTGAACAGACCAGTCTACTCTAGTGTAAAACTGTACTTTGATATGATACCCTGAGGAGAGGTAGTTCAGTTTGGCTGGAGAGCCAGAAATAAGCAAACCACAAAGATTGAGTAAAGCCCTTTGGGCTAAGAGGGAAGCAGTGGAACTTAAGGCCTGGGGACAAAGAAAGAAAGAGGGGCTGCAAATTAGACCAGGTGCCTGTTTCCCTTTTGGTGGCCCCAAGCCAGAGTTCTCAGTAGAGGGTGGGTAAGAGCTACCACATTCTAGGTGGCACCATGCCACAGTTTGTCTGTGGGATTAATTCACTGTAAGGTGAGTTGGAAAGATAATTTACTCTTTCAGTCTGCTAGCCTTTACGAATAGCTGGAAAGGCTTCCGCTGCAGTGGTTTCTTCTGTAGATCACCAAAATGTGAGATGGACAGTCCATATGGAAGTTTGGCAGATTGGAGTAAATACCAAGAAAAGGATGTCAGACGCCTCATATAATTTACTATAAAATAACTTTTAAAGAGCAGCATGCAAAGGTTATATGCAAAAACTCTTGCTGTTTTAAACAGAGCTGTACTGGAGCCAAAGTCTGAAAACCTAGATTCTGATCCAAATTTTATAAGTGACCTTTTGTCTTTATAGTGGACTGAAAGAAAATGATTTATTCAAATCCCTCTGAACTTGAGGTGTTGAAATTCATATTTGAATTTTGCAAATTGAGCCATTCTCTATATGAAATGCTTTTATCAAACGGCAATAAGAGCTGAGAGTGAATTACATAACACTTACAATTGAAGGAAGAAGCACAATAAAAGCTGAACTGTGTGCCTATTACATTATATTAAGGTTCTTTTTACTTGTATTTAAAATATTACAGTGCTGCTGTATGTTTCTACGTTCAAACTATTGCAAAAAATGGTTAAGACTGATGTGAACTTACTCAGACTCATAGACTAAGGTCAGAAGGGACCATCATGATCCTCTTCTGACCTCCTGCACATTGCAGGCCACAGAATCTCACTCATTCATTCACGTAATAGACCCCTAACCTCTGGCTGAGTTACTGAAGTCCTCAAATTATGATTTAAAGACTTCAAGTTAAAGAGAATCCACCATTTACAGACATTCAGAGTCAGTTCTGAATAATATAAACACATGCAAAAGATGCCTGAAACAAGTGAATTCAACTTTCACTTATATTACACCAAATCTAGGACATAAGGACTCCCAGCTTGCCACCACCTTCCTTTCATAGCAAGAAAGAAGAAATAAAAGATGATCTAATATCTACAGTCTAACAAAAATGCATGAAAAAATACCCTGCAATGGAGAGATGAATCGAGATTCATTACTCTTCAGTAAGACTCACTTCTGCTGTGACACTCTCAAAAAGTGAATCAACCCCGATTGATTTTTCATGTTTTCCCCTCAGCCATGCTATGCACAAGCCTTCAGTGAGTAACTAAATAAACTTACGGTGACTCCTTTTTTCTCTCTTGCTGTTCCCTCTCCATACTAGTTTGTTGCTCCTCCATTGCTCTGCCTAGCCCAGATAAAAGAGAGATTTTCCTGCACTGGCATAGACCTATATAGTCTCTCCCTTCTGGTCACCTGGGAGGGATGGGTCAGCATCTCCCTGCTGACCTAGTCTGCAGTTCCAGCAGAAAGTCACTCCCTGGCTCTCTAGCCCTTAAAAGGGACACACACCTTTCCAACAAACCAGCCAACAGCCCCCATCGCTTGATGTGCAGTGAGGTCATTTTACCATATGTGAAATTTGACTGTAAGCTCTGTGAGGCAGGGAATTGTGCAATTTTAAAGTACTGTGAGCTGCCTAGCACAATTTTGGGAGATATAAAACAGTAATTTCCCCTACCCTCTCCAAAGAGTACTCAGCCTCTCTCACTTCCTGAAAGTCAGCACTGTTATTCAGGTGCACTCTTCCTTTAAAAATCTGGCCATTATATAGTACTTTGGGAAATTAGGAAGTAATAGAGATCATGTCAATACTGATGTTGATAAGGAACAAATCAGAATACACTAAGGAAAAACTGAATAAATACAAATCATCAGGTTTGGATAACATTCATATCTGTTGTAGGATCTTAAGGTATGGTAAACTATTGAGGGAATCAACTGAGCCACTGAAAATTATTTTAACAAAATCACACACACACACAAAAAAAGCAATGCAGATACATGATGAATGGGTAAAGAAGATGTGATGATAATCTTTTAAATGGGGTGGGGGGGTGTATAAAGTGACATCTGGGCAATTACCATCTGTAAAATCCAATTCAATTCTTAGTAAAATAATCAAGTAAAATTTAAATTGGCATGTAAGGCCTCAATATCCACTGACATCCATGGAAAGACTCATTGACTTTCACTGTTATTCGATCAGGGCCAAAACCATGACCAACAGTTAAGGGACATATCATATCAGACAAAAGGGATTGTTGTGATACTTATTGAATTGACATTTCACACCAAATAGCTAACAAAAAAGTATGCTAAATAGCACAATTTATACTTGAAACAACCAGAAATTGCATTATTCAAATTCAGAAGATCTTATCATTAATTGGGAAATAGAGCATTTAAGCTTCTTACAATATAACAGGAAAACAAAATGATGCTTATGATAGGACCAGACGATGGAAAAGTAATAGCTAATCTAGAAAAAAATTAACAAACTTAAAGTACTTTTTCTTCTAAAACACAACCTCACTGGAGTCCCATTCTTTGGGTCTGTACTTCTTTGGCTGTGAGCTGGTGGGAGCTCCCAAAGCTCTTTAAGAATTGTGAGCCTCTGAGACACTGACTGGTAGGTAGTCCCAGTTGTGTTAACCAGACACACACAACCACATTCCAATGTGCAGGAGGTGAAAAGGCTCCCAAAAACAAACAGAAAAAGCATAAACTAACAGTATTTTTGGGAAAATACACAGCACCCACCAGGATGATAAACAAATGTATGCATCCCCCTCCAAATTTGGGAGGATGTGTGTGGAAGAGCAATAATCCAGTAAGATGGTTTCCACAGAGAACAGTTATTATAAATGATTTCCTTTTCTCTAAAGATGACATGCTGTAATTTTTCCCTTGTATAACCAAATATTTCTGTTAAAATGCATTTAAACTCCTCAGCCTTGTGTTTGTTTTTGTCTGAGAGAGAAAGAGAGAGAGAGTCAGTGCTTCTTTGTGCCCCAAGCCCTCTTTCATTCTTCCCCCATATATCTTCCCCTGGCCTCCCCTGTCTCTGAAGTTCCCTCATAAATGCTCATTCCCTCTCACTCTGCAGACACCTCCCTGTCATTTTGTGCACAATATTAATCTGCAGTTAGTGGTGCTCTTTGCAATCCCTGTGTAAGAGGGTCTGCAAGTGTACTCCGTGAGCCAATGAGTGAGAGTGTTGTTTTGTGCCTTCTGAGTTAGTTATGCCACAAGCATAACTAGAACAGCACCTGTTTGGTTTCATGAGAGCTCTGTTAGGGCATCTGAAAATGTCAGAGAGGCCGCAAGTATAGTAGATCTGAAGAAGAGCTCTCTGTAGCTTGAAAGCTTGTCCCTCTCACCGACAGAAGTTGGTCCAATAAAATATTTCCTCGCCCACCTTGTCTCTCAGCCAGTCAGCCATGCATTTAACTAACCCCATCCCTACCCCTTTTCCGCATTCTCACTAGCACATTCAGAGCTCTTTAGAATGATGACAGAACACCACAATTCTTTTTACTAAATGCTTTGAATGACCAAAGAAGCCCTCCTGAAAACCCAAAACTAAACAAACAGAAAACAAAGATAGAAAGAGTTTACTGAGCACTAGTCAGGCCACATTAATACCCCATGACAGTTTTAATATTAAATGTGCTTTGAGCAGGCAAATTAAAAACTATTTCATTTTTAAAAATATTAATGCAAACCTACAGTGGTTTTGTACTCTGAGGACTTTGAATTAATCTCACTTGTAGGTACCAGATGCCTTAACGTTTAGGACACCTCAGAGTTCAGAGTTGAATGGGAGAAAGGAGGCCCACCTAATGGATAGAACACAGGACTACATGTCAGACAATTTGGGTTTTTTCTTGGATCTGAAGAGGACTTCCTCTGTAACCATGAGCAAGTCACTTAACTCCTCTGTGCCTCAATACAGAGCGAGTTGGAAAATGGAATTTCTCTCCTATGGGAAATTCAGAACATTCCAAAATGTGCTTTTGTTCCAAACTGGAAAAGTCCAAATTTCCCATGGAATAGAAATTCCAAAAAAATTAAATTAACAAACAAACAAACAAAATGAACAATTTGATGTCAAAACATTATATAATATAAAATATTGAAAATATCAAACTACATACATATATATATATGTCATATCATATGAAAGACAAAACTGCATTTTCCCACTCTCAAAACAGTTCTGTTTTTCAGTCCACTCTAGTAAAATAGGGTTCTTACCACTGCAATTATCAATCAACCTTAACTTTGTATTTCTTGATTTCTAACCAAGGGCTTGGTTTCTCAACTTTAATGTTGAAGTAACACACATAATTTTGCATGACCTGGATCATTTATATGGTCTACAGTATAAATGTTCATATCTCATTACTTGAATGGATATATTTAAACAACAAATTTTTGAGATTCATATAATTAAAACAATAAAATATTTCATCTTAAAATATGTATGTTTTATCTTCAGGATTTATATATATTTGGGTTAACCAGCTGTTGTCACTAAAATTTTTGCCCCTCAAACACACCACATGCATAAACTGCTATGACAAGAGTTGTACAACACTATCAATTTTCCTGCACAAAATCTGGATTTTTTCAATGTCTTTTCCTGAAAGATTTCATCTGTGTGATCAAGGGTGAACTTTTTGCCAGAGTCAGTAGATTGTCTCAGCCCAAAGAATGGCAGTATGTTGCCCTGACACAAGCCAGGAATGTTGTCAAGTCAGCCTAATGCAAAACATTGCTGTTTTCAAGATTATTGATATTATTTGTGTTTTCAAGGTTCCACAAAACGGAAATCAGGAGCTAATCTCTCAAGCTTCCCAAGGACTAACTGACTCTGCTATGAAAAAAAGAATAGTTTTCCTAAATTAAAGAACAAGACCACATCATGACCTGCAAGACCATTGGCAATGGTTGGGCAAAAGTTACCAGGCTTGTGCCTGGGAACAGATGGGAGGATAACATCATCTAATCATGGAGCAGATGAGTGATGTTCATAGTGAGTTCATTTCTATGGAAGAGGACAAGGCACCACTGTAGACACGTGTTTGCTAACATGCTCGATTGTGGACACTTGATCATACAGAATCAACACACAACTTGGCTTTTGATGGCATAAAGCTGCTTTTTATAGAGAAGAGCACACTGATGCTTTTTACTTCTTTCTTAAAATGAAATGGTGCTAATCTTGCTGGCTGCTAATCTGTTTACTGGCTGTAGTGATAAAGTGAATTTATATAATAGTTCTCACCAAGCTGACCTACGTTATAATGACATATCATGTTTCAGTGAACAAAAGCATCATATTTCCCAGGCTTTTTCTGTGGAAAAAAATGTATCCTCAAAGATTCCACTTCTATACTCATTAGATGTAAATATGTCAGAGATATATTAAAATGGCATTCAATACAGACTACTATTTTTAAAACAAAGGTGTCATTCTACTCCTGCTGAATTGCTCATAAATTGAGGACCTAAATAAAGATATCAGATTACATTAAATGCATTTTGGTATCTATAACTTTCTGCAATGAATTAAAACTGGCTGATCATGTCTCCAGTGCATTTCATTTTCCGTTGATTCATGTACTGCAATATAACCTTCAAAATTCCCTTATGCCAACAAACTCATTCAGATATGCTGAGTGCAGGAGGAGATTAAAGTGGCTATAAGATTGAAAACTGTATCAAGGCATCAGATAAAGCAGTGGAGGTATAAAGAAAGTGTAAACAAAACCTGTAAATGTAGAAATTACTGTTAATATAATCCACTGTTGAATTCAATGGAGAGTTTTGCAACAAGGAAACTATGTATTAATACACAACAAATTGTTGCAATCAATATATGGAGCCCATTTCATTCTTACTAAAAAATTCTCAATTCACAACTAAGAATTAGAAAAACAGCTTTCTTGCCCTTTGGAAATGCAGTTTTTCCCAAACTGGAATTTAATGTTGAGCTATATTCTAGGCTAAGAGAGCACCCACAGATCTCACAAAAATATAATTGCTTAATTTTTTCCCTGTTCTTTTTAAAATTTAAATTACTTACAGAAATAACCCTCTATATTTTCTTATATAGGAGCTTTTTGTTCCCATGTTGTGAAATCTAATCTATCCTTTAAATGCTTTTAAGCTGGCAAAAAAAATGCATTATTACTGAGCTAGTAGCTTCTATTGTTTCAGTGGTAGCTATGGCTATTGATGAATGCTTTCAACAGAAGTTAAAAGAGATAATGAGTCTTTAATGATACAAAATCAGAGCCTTGTGTGTTTAGTGAAGCCTGACACAAGCTCCAGCTTTCAGTTAGCAAGAGCTTGTATTTCAGTTTTCTAAGCTGAAAATACCCACAGAAGTGCTTCCTTGTACAACTTTGTATCTCCTAAGATACTATCAGAAGTTGCTGTGATGTTCAACTGTTGAATGACAGGAAGCATTAAAAAAATAGCAGTAGTGAAAATAAGCCTAATTTTGGTTTTTCCATAAATCTCTGAATGGCTTGTAGGCGGATATTTCATATATATTAGTCTATGCACTTTAATTATTTGTTCTTGTCATTTTCCTTTCATCCGCCTCCCACCTCACTAAAAATATGCAAGCATAGTTTCCAGTTGAAGCTATAGCGCAACAAAATCAGTGACTCAGACATTCTCTTCCTACTTACCTGTCCAAAGAACAAAGTTTCTGTTTTGAATCTTCGACTGTGTTACTGGCAAAACGTACACATACTTGGCCTGATTCACCACCGCATTACACCAGTATAGTTTTGAATTATAGTGATTTTGCAAGAACAAGCACATACAATACAGGGGAAATGATGGACTCAGAACAAAACAGTGGACAAACTACTGCTCTGTTTGAAGTGGTCATTGCTCATGGCCAAGCCTGATTGACCAGTGCATTTTGCTAGCTTCACACCATTGGAACGCCATAACAGTGGAGTAATGCAGTCTAGAATCAGGTCCATCACATCAATTACTGGACGGGAGTCAAGACAAATTCGTACAATTTGCTGGAGTGTCTGACCTCTGAGTAAGTATGATAAAGAACAGCTCTTCCAACAAAAAGAAAGTGATTAACAAAGATCAAGTAAAACAACTTCAGTTTAAATTAAGTGAAAACATCATGGCTAATTCCAGACTCTTCTCTCCTCTGCTACATCACAAATCTTTCATCGTGCACCTCCCATTCATATAGAGCTGGCATGAAGAGGCTGCCTACATTAAACTTGCGTGTGGATGTTTTATTAGTAGCATATGTTTTAGATGTCGAAGTTACGTGACATCATACAGTGACTCAGCTACAGGTGTCATCTCGACAGTAAGTAGGCAAAAATACTATGTAACTGAAGAAACTGCCTTTGAACTTTTTTTTTTTTTTAAATACATTCCCAGTGTGAGAGTGCAGGTTCAATTTAAATGGAATAGCCATCATCCTCCCAGGATTTTATTCTGGAGCTGGATCCATCATTTCCCCTTTAAAAATCATGTGCAGTATCATGTGCTTTTCTGTTCTTACTAACCCAGTATCATTCACCCTTAATATTTAGGAATCATCACGTCTTTAAAGTAATTAAGAACCATAATAGAAATCAAATAAATCTCCTGAAGTCTTCTGGTACACACACTGTTACTATATTTTAAATGTTCCACATCACATCTATAAGCATTAGGTTGTTCAACTGTGGGTGAATAGTTTTAAAAAAAATAAATCAGAGCCCATCCAAACTTGTCTTTTTTCAGTCTGCCAAACCAAAGCCAAACACCATCAGTTCAGCTTTAATAGACATTGTGATACTGTAAGTCCCGGGGGAAAAAAAACAAACAAAAAACCTCATCCCTGTAGTGCAGGTGGCAAAAGAATATCAGATAGCCAAGGAAAGATTGTTTTCCATTAGCTTATCCCAAGACCACAAGGAGAAAGAGAAGTCTAGTCACTTTTCCTCAGGGTCAGCTCTCTACTGTCACCTGTACTCAAGAGGGTAGGCATTTAGAGGATGGGCACTTCTGGGCTCGAAACACTACCACGGCATCATCACCACATTCTGTATTTTGGAATATGTTTGGGTTTGTCAAACCTGGTGACTCTAGAACTGAACCACCATCACAAGCCAAATTTCTTTAGGTTTGCCCAGCTCTAATCATTTGGCAAGCTGACCTTTCCTCCAGAACTGTCCTTTTCAGCAACAATAACAAAAGACAAACAAAAAAATGACTCCTTTATCAAAACCACATACTGAACAAAGACTTATGTCTAAAAAGTGTACTTTTCAGTATCACATATTATTACTCATAGATGAATTAATGCTTTCCCAAAATTGATGCTCTGGATCAAGCTATCAAACAAGAGAAAGAGTTGATACATTTTGGTCTCATTTACAGACTATTTTATCACTGTTATTAATATTTAAATAAATAAATCAAGTGATAGGTAGTTCCAGATGAAATGTATTTTAATGAGTATTGTGAAATCTTCACTTCACCCTAACCTAAATGCTTAGAAGTCACAGGACAGTTTACTTACCATCCCTTCATATACATTTTTGTTTGCCTTTTAATCTGCATTTATAATCCTGTATGAAGAATGAATGACATTTAGTTAATGTGACATTTTATGGATCTGTAAGAAAAGAAAACCTTAATAAATGCGGCTTCTCTTGTAGAGTGGAATATTTTACATTTAGAAAGACAACTGTAAGCTTTTAAATAGGTAGAAGCTGTAATAGCCAGTATGACCTCGTAGTATGGGTGAAGAATCAAATTAAACACATTAAGATTGAGAGAGAGAGAGAGAGATCATATGATACACACCAATAAGAAATCAGAAAAAATAAATCCAGCCATCTTTTCAGTTAATATTTTTATATTTTGGGATCAGGTAATTGGAAGCTGCTAACGGAAGTTTAACCCTTGACAGCCAACGAAAACAAAAATCTGTTCAACATTCTGTTGTTTAATGTGTTTATAGAGGAAAGCTTACTTTTCATTCACTAACGCATCCAGTTAATTTCAATCGTATTGTAAGTCCAAAAGAACCTTCATTAAGAAAAAGAGTGAAGTTTTACATCAACTTTAATAATGTTATACGGCACATTTTGTAAGCTGTCAAGATATGTAAAAGAATGAAAAAACATAAATCAGAGTAATGGCAAGTGTCAGAACTTTAACAAAAGCACTTTTTCTGTGGTTACGAAAAGCAATTAAAGTGTTCACAAGAAGCAGCCGTTATTAACAATAACTCCTGATTATTTTGTGGTGGCATATTTCAATTTGCACTTTCTTTTAAAAAACTTTCAACGTCAGTTCTTCAACTTAGTCCCTCCTTTTAAATGTACAGGTAGGTTTCATTTTCAGAAAAAGGAAATAGTTGTAACTTAAGGTTAATAAAGAAAGATCTGGGGTGGAAGTTTCTAAAGCATCTACCGGTAAGTGATTTAGGAACAAATGTCCCTGGCTGGGATAAATTTAGTTGAGATTTTCACCACAGATATTTCAAAGATATCCATACCAAGGAAAACTATAGAGATATATGTAGAGAGAGAGAGATATTAAATGCATCTTCCACGAAAAGCAGCAGCAACAACCTCTTTCAGAAAAAAAATTAGTTAAGATTGCTAAGTGACAGCAGTGCATTTACCAATTACATCCCAAGCACTTAAAAGCAAATTCATGAATAGTTAAGGGCATAATAAATTTTACACTAATCCCATAAGGCTAGACTGTGATTATATAACCACCCATGTGAAATGGGCAGTGTGGGGCTGCGCTTCCCTAAGACTAACCCCAGGGAAGAATTGTGCTGAAGGTGCATACCACACAGGGAGGTATTGGCGGGTGGGGGGAAATGAAGTCAAAGCTGTGCTCATTCCCACCCCCGTTACCTGTGTGAGCAAAGGAGAACAAAGGAATGCCACATATGCAGCCCCTGCAGAGGTGCGCAGAACAATCTTATTGCCTTTCACATACATGGGTGGCTCCATTGGCTGGGCCACTATATACCCATAATAAGCAAAACACCTTATTCTTACAAAGCAAGAAAAATGTGTATTTCATCACAATACAGCCTTAACTCTGACCCACATCATGGCTCTTACTTTATTTCAATGTATTGTTTTTGCTATGTTGATTGTACTCTCCACATATTTTCTTTTACAGTACAGTTAAATGGAAGACATCAATAAATGCGTTTCTCAATTGACATAGAGTTTGGCTTTTTGTGTAAAATACTTAAGAGTCTCTCTGAGAATTATTTTGTAAAGTAGTTTTTAATGGGAAAAATAACATTATCGACTTATGGTAAAATTATAAACCTATTTGGACTTGCACTTCAGGCTTGATCATTGGATGTTATATTTTTGTGTTTTTTTCTTCAAACAGGCTTTTTGTTCACTTTATATTTTGGGACAACAGATGAAATAACTGTTTTCAGGTGGGTCAGAGTTAAGGCTATTGAGTTATGATGAAATAGGCATTACTTTCTACTTCATAAGAACAATGGGCCAAATTCAGAAGTGACAACTCCTTATACTAGAATAGACACTCTTTCCAGTTATATTTGGTAGAGGAGAAGCCGTCTGTTTTGCAGAGTTCAAACTCCTGGTGAACCAATCCTCCTTTTCCATAGGCTTGTATGAAAAAAATATAGACTCACCCTTATGATCAACCATTGTATTTCTCATCTCTTCTCAGTGTACTGAGTACATCTTGTTATTACCAGTAGGTGCAATAGAGACTGACTGATATCATCATGGAACCGTGTAAAAAAATATATAGCACAAAGAAACAGATCAGTCTGAGGAGGAAAAAAATAGCAAATTGATTTATCTGCAGAAGGTTTCAGTGAACTGGGGCTGAAAATGAGAATGTGTTGTCGAAATGTGGAGGCCATTAAATCATGGCTCAAGCCAAGCAATGGAAATTGCCTAGAAAACAGAGAAAGCAAGCCCAGTACAGTGGGCAATTTACAGAGTATCATAGAAATTACAGGTGGAAATGTCTCAGTGCTGAGCAGTGCAAAGAGAAAATAACATGCCAAGGCCACATGCATATGTACCTCACCACCAAAGTTCAACTTTGATATGGAGTGGCTGAAATTTTGGACAAGCTATGGTAGGCAGCACTCTCACAATCTTCTGCTGTTTGTCTCCACACTGCTGCTTGGCTATCTCTGCATTAAGCAGCCAGAATGGGAGCCAGATGATTGACAAAAATGCTTTGAGGTTAGAACATTGCCACAGTATCATAGGCCTATATGTTTTGTACTGCCACCAACGGAAGAGCAGAGTGACGGAAACACAATTGTAACAGCTCTTTTTTATTTTCACATTTCCTGGCTATGCACAGGCTCTCTTGCAAGCCAGAAGTTTCAAATTTAAAACTGGAGAAAGGCATATAAACCCAAATATTATTGACGGTCATCAAAGCCCATACTTTCACCCTAGTGTCTAGGTTCCGCTTGCCCTCACCTAGAATACCAGATACAGCATCTACAATACCCTTTGCACCACATGTCCCATCTCAAGGTATAAACGCAGAACATGTGTGCTTGGTCATTTGAAAATTTCAGTATAAGTATTTCTTTCTAGGTACTGGGTAATTGTAATCATTTTTCTGTCTATGGTAAATTATATTACAAGTTCTCTAAATTCATAAATAAAATAATGAAAAGGCTGATAAGCTATCAATTACAAAGTGTGGTTATAGTATATTGTAATAATCAGTCATATGTAACATTTGATATTTCATTCAGCCTGCATTAAACATGGCTATTTTGGACTGGGCCAGTTAAATAATACAGTTAGGATGAAATTTCCAAAGTTATCTAAAGGATCTAGATGCTCAGTTTCTGTTAAGATTAATGGGAATTGGACAGCTAAATCCCCAATGAGACCAAAAATTCCAACCAGAATGTTTTATGCAATTGGTAATATCTAGCTATTAGATAGCATTTACCAGAAGAACTTAAATACATTAAAGATAAAGTGCTTTATTTTCACAAAACCCTTGTAATGCAGGGAAATATTATCCTCGTTTTTATAGATGAGGAACTGAGGCACAAAGAGGCTAAGTAACTTGCCCAAGGTCAAATAGGAAATCGTTGGCAGATCAGTGAACTGAATGCTGGTCTACTAAGGTCTAGGCTAATGTTGCAACCACTGCACCATCCATCTTTTTGTCATTATTAATACATTATTGCTAAGCAGTGTTGTAATCATGCACTTGAACTATATGTATTCTTCCCTGTATTTAAAATGTCAAGGCCAGGTGAAAAATCTGTTCTTAGTCTTTCCTACATTTTTCAACAGAAGATCCAGGAATATTATATAGATTTGACAAACTCTGGTATGCTGGAAATATCTGCACTATAGGTCTGCAGCTTGAGTCCAACGAAAACATCTGTTGTGCCAGACAGCACTTGACAAAATTCAGTAATGTTGATGTGAGGAGAATTAAGTACCTCAAAGTCTTCCTGTTCAGGAAAAGAATTTAAATAGAATAGAATTAGAGGCTACAGTTACCTTCTGATATCTCTTCCCCTTGACATTTAAAACTAGCAGAAGGTTCCCCCTCCCTTTTTTCTTTTTCATTTTAAAGGGAAAGATGGAATGTTAATCTCAAACAAGGACTGTTACAGTTCTTTTTCACCAAAACTTGTTCATAACCCAAATTAAACGTCACCTTTGCAACTATCCTCACTTGTTTTATAATACAACTCCCTGACAACACTAGTGGTGCCAGATATGAGTCATGAGATGCCAATTTTGATCATCTATGTAGAATGCTATACATGGGCCAGCAACATCTGACAGATTTTTCTTTGTTCATTTTACTCTAAAAACTTGATTTTCCCCCTCCCCCATCTCCTTTGTATAAGAATGGCCTGTACAGTTTCACAAGCTGTGGAGTGAAATTTGTATTAAACTCTTAACTACATTGTATCCTATTACTATAAGGTTTCTCACAAAGGACAGGATGTTCTGGAGCCAAATTTTCTAAAACTACCTCTAAAGTAAAACATGCAACCAATTGCCTGTTTAAAAAAAAAAAAAAAAAAAAAAGAGTGCATATATGCAAATTGCACTTGTGTGCACAAATCAATAGACATCTAAATCCTGTTTGCTCATGTAAACTCTGTTTTCTGTATGTACAAATTATTATGTTCGCAAGACTACATGCCAATTTGGAGGCTGGGTTGCAGCACTTGAAAGTTTAATCCTCAGTGTTAAAGCTGAAATTTTATTTAGGTCTACACTTACCTGGCGATTCAGCAGCAATTGACGGGAGTTACACAAGCTATACGTAACTCCGGTCAACTGCTTTGCTTCCCTTCTGTGCAGCGTCTTCAGTGCACTGCGCCGACAGGAACCGTGTTCCCATCAGTGCAACGCCATGCCTCTTGAGGGGGTGGTTTTACTGCGTTGACTTCTGGATCGTTTGAGTCGGTCTTCACTGATTGCTCCGTCGATCCAGACAGTTTGATCTGACAGCGGTGACTTTGCCTCGATCAGTGTAGATGTACCCTCAGATATTGGCGCAGGAGGATGTTTAATCCTTTATTTTTAGACATCAGTTTTGCCTACCCTCTATAGTATCTATAATATGTAGATTTTTTTTTTAATTTATATTTTCTTTTTATAAAAAAGTCGATTGTTAGGATTATGTGCAGTATAATATTCCATTCTCATGGAAGTTGCATCAGACTTCTTACACCCAAAACAATTTAAATGGAACTGTTAGCCTTCCCCATTCATATGAACAGGGTGTTTTGTTTTGTTTTTTTATTGGGCTAATCTCAATAGAACTTTTTAAGAGATTCTCTAGAGGTGTCAATATGCACTGAGTTTTAATACTCCTCCATTCTCCTTTGAGGTCCTCTGGTCTGAAAGGTATGCTTTTCATGGACTGAAAGAAACTATTAATAGATGTGCCAGTGATCCCTGGATCATTCACATGATAGTCTACAAACACTTTTGGCACTCTTCTTGTCTATTTATAATATTAACAAAGCTTAATTTGTGAATTATTGCCTTAATAAAGACCTAATTCTAAAAGCACATGTGAGTAAATTTACATGACTATTCTAAGTGAAGTCTATGGGACTACTCTTATACATACTTACACACATTCACTTCGGTAAGCGTTTGAAGGATTGGGATGATAGATTGTAACTGAAAAGGCTCCAAATAAGTCACCAAGGTTTATGATGTCATAGTTCAGGTAGTAACCTTGTATGCAATACCAACATTAGATTGTGGTATAAGCTCTCCATTGAAGCTGTTGTTGATTGCTGTGTCAATCCAGTCATTATATTTAAATGTATATAGCTCTATTTAATGTTCATACTACGCAATATTCCACATTTGCAATAATGGACACTAAAAACATTAGTTACTGTTCAAGTATGACAGCTGGTTTTTAAACTTTTATATTATCCCATTATTATTTTTCTTTTAAAACAATTCTTAAAGTCAACAGTCTGCTTAATGGGCTAGCTTATATCAGTGCTGGATAGGATTTTAGGAGACATAGACCTGCTGAAAACATTGTCAAGATCAGTAAGATTTCATCAGAAATACTGTACAAATCTGCCAGAGTTAGCCAAAAAAGTGTGGGAATCTGAGTTTTTCTTGTTGTTTTCTATTCTACTTGGTCCTGGCTACATATGATTGCCCCAGATAGCACTGTAGGACACTGAAAGAGCCATAAATAAATTACAGTGAAGTGACTTCAAAATGCTGAAACAAGATTTTGGTGCTTTTATACCCCTTTGGAAGCTGAATTTAAAGTTCCACTTACTTAAAAAAGTTGATTACCATGGTCCTGCTAGGCATATATGCAAATAGAGAAAAGTATGTAAAAAACCTACACAATTTTTATCTAATCCAGGTATTTCTATACATATCTAGCAGGATCATGGGAATCAACATTTTTACGTCAATGAAAATTTAAACAGGGCTTTCACCTAATTTTTAAGGACAGAAATAAAATACTTGTTCTAATAATTAAAATATTCATCAGAGTCTAGATAGCTGCAAATTCAAAACTCAGTTTTTTGCAATGGAAAGTCCATTTAAATTAGTGAAATGTCAAGGCATACGTAGTACTGGGCATGTGCATGAGCTAGGTAATGCTCATCAGAAGTAAATAATAATGGTAGCACTTAACTGGACATAAGTAAGCAACAGATTAAAATGTATGGATATGTTTTATTTCTCTTTTGCCGCTATATTTTCACTTTAGCCACCTGCAGGATCTTTAAGATGAAATTATATCAGTTAACACTGCAAAGCGTATCTTCACAGCAGGACTAGAAACTTCATTTTTCAAACAAATAGAAGCCAAGTTTCCTAAGAATGCCACTGAACTAATAGAAAGACTAACTATGTCTGTTAAACTCAAATTTTCTGAGCCTGCAGATATCTATTATCTCAGCTGATAGCTTAAAAGTGGCTTTAAACAATTTCAGCTAGACTCTCAAACTAAGTACTATGACTTCTTTTGTGTTTGTATAATACTTCAAATTGTTGATGTTACTGGAAGCAAAGAGTAACAAATTATTCTATGGGTAGAGAACTTTTGTTAAGTTTCAGTCCAGGGTACTTATTTTTAATAGTGATGTTAAACTTTTTGTTCAAAGACTTACAATGCAAATACCCCTAACAAATGCCTAGTGAAATATACAACTTACAGATATTTATGACAAATTGGTTTCTTTTGCTGTTTGCAACAGATATGATATCAGATTGCTGTGCAGTTATTCTTACATTAGGTCAGGACATGAAAATCCTTAACAAGCCAAAACTCCCTTAACTTTGATGAAAGAGTACCCCTAGATAAGGACTTCTGGATGTGGACCCATTAAGAATATTTAGTACAGTACATAGTTTTCCACACTATGGTCCATGGACCAGCCAGTGGTCTATGGAACTAATCTTTTTGAGAATCAGTAAGTGGAAGACAGAAGAGTTGAAAAGTGGCCTGCAGAATGAAAAAGTTGGAAAACCATTGCTACAGTGTTTGGAGGAGGCAACTGGAAGAATGAAAGGATTCTTCTTAGAGGCTTAGCAATGTCACCTTAAAGCTCAGTAGTAGGAATAAAAGTAGTAAGAATGGAAATTACATTAGCAAATGACTGTTTGCAGCAGGCAAAAAATATGTAATATAGTAAAAACAAGCGACATTAATCCCTTAAAGAATTCTCAGCCAACATGATATACTCTATGCCCAGCATGGCTATATGAATATCTGGCATAAACAAACACCTCCTTGCACTCCATTAAAATCAATGGTACCTTGTAAAAACCAACATGGCTGCTGCATGCACACTTATTTTTTGGTATTGAGAGTTAAGGAAAAAGCTGTTTATATCAGGATGGCTCTGGCTTCAGAGTTCACTATTAACCAGACAAATAGACTGGTTGAAGCATTTTAGAAAAGTCTACTTTCCCTGTCAAGGATAGAAAAAAAATAACCATTTCTGAAATGAAAAAATGGTCTGCATTTTCTCTCTCTCATCTATTGGTAGCAATCATATCTTTGGGGGTCTGTTAATTCTCAGGTCAGTAACAGTGCAGTCAAATGTACCTCAGCCATGAACTGAATGGAATCACTCTTGTGTGGTTTAAAGGTTATTTCAGCTGAGCCAGATGAGTATTTTGAAGTGTTATGTTATAGTGACCCCAGTCAGTCAACTTGGAAAAGTAGTGAAAAGCCCCTGTGAAAAAAAAACCAAAAAAACCCTGGGCCATCTGGACTCTGGGTATATCAGTACCAGGATAAATGAATAGTGGACTGTTGAGTTCCTCTCTCTTTTGGCCAAATCCACCTTTTCACATCACTCCACCCTTTCAGAAGCATTATCTTAGCCATTAACTTTAACTTTGGACTTACTTGTCATGTACATATTCACAGTCTAGAAGCCAACTTCTCCATAAATCAATTTGCCTTTTTTTCCATTCAACAGCAGCAGCAGAAAATGTTTCTCTAGGTTTTAGATACCTCTGTTATGCTTTACCGAAAAAGGAAATCTGGCAGAAACTTAAGCTCCCCTTGGATGGTGCCTTTAGACACTGTTTTAAAAAACATGGCCAAGTTAAGATTGGAAAATTGACTGCAGCACTGGGTCAGTACTTGTTTTTCATGACATTTATTTTTGCACATAAATATATTTGTTCTCTCTTCATTTTCTGTCAAAAAAGATAGTTTGTTGTTGGTTTGTTTTGAGAAAAAGAATTTAGTGTTTGTTAGGGCACCAGGCCCTGGAGACTGAAGTTCCTTGTTCATCCATATAACAGGTACCAGTGGTTCCCAACCTTTTTGAGTGAAAGCCCCACTAGTTAACACTAGATAATACACACACACCCACACCCCGGCTGTTGCGCCTGGCACGGAGCTCAGGGAGTTACATGACCTCAATATTACTGAAGTCTCATGGACCCTCTGGAATCTTTAGCACCGCCTCAAGGGGGTCCCACCCTTCAGGTTGGAAGCCACTGAGGTACAGCATAGACAGTGGCAGGACAAGCTTCTCCCCCATCAATGCTGCAACAAGGAGTCTCAGCCTTGTTCTTACAGGGGCCATCTTTAAGGATACTAGATTAGTCCCCTAATCCATTCAATCCTTGACCGCTTCTCTGAATTTGTCAAAATAGTTTTGGTGCCAATTGTGGCAGTACCATGATGCAGCTGTCTCTTACACACCACAAAGGGCCCCACAGCCTACATGCCAACCCTCATTTATGCAGTTAAGACTGAGTTTTTGGTAAAAGTACTTAATGCTCCTTGCTGACGGTGGCTGCTGGGACTCAATCTTTGTGTAAAGGGGGATCTATTCAGTGAAGTTGCTTAACCATAGCTATGCTAGCTGTGCATTAGGGGAAGTAGCAAGTCCATCTGGAATGGCTTTATTTAACCTAACAAGGGACAGAAAATCAGACGATCACAGCACTGGTCTGTAACAGTTTACTGCTTCCTCTGAGCAGTGGAATGATCAGGAGAGAGATCATCTCTCTCTAACTCCAGCTCTCTTGCAACAGCCTGTAGGATACATGTAGTTACATGCCACAGTGAAAGACAGGCTGTTTCCATATTGCAGTATGTAGCTCCTCATGTCAGTGAAAGGCTCTGGCTGAGGGGGTGAGAGAGAGAAATGGGAGAGACACAGGAAAGGCTCCAGCAGTTCCCTGCTGACCAAGCCTTTCACTGACTGGAAGAAAGGCTCTGGCTGCACAGATGCAGCAGGGAAAGTCAGCAGTCAGGCAATGAAACATTATACTGCTAAAAATAATAGGGTAGACATTGGAGGCATTGATTGGATGCATGCCAGAACCTCAGAATATGTATGCTGCATGCCCAATCTACTCACCTAAGCAGTGCCACACCATCTACATTGCTATTTATACCTGTGCTAGCTGGGTGTGTAGTGTTCGTACTGTATACACCATCACAAGTATAGACCTACCCTAAGGGTGGATTGTAAAATTAATCTAATCCTTGCACTGGAAACATTTCTCCCATGTGTGTAAGAGAGTTACTCTGGGCTTCCCCATGAAGTTTCCCGTTCAGACTAATGCCTGCACTCAGAGTATCCCTTGGCAGAGGCATAGCCCATTCTTTAATCTGGCAAGAAAGTTCCTCTCCTGGAGCACCCGCAAAAGTTCCCAGTGGACCCATCTTTCCTGCTCAAAACTTGACGACTGACACCTAGAAGATGGCACCTTTGATAAGAGACAAGTGGACATAGCACAGTTAATAACAATTTTAAAACAAACATAACTTTTATATCGATATATATATAGTCTGTACATTAATATAGCAGATATCAACTAACCAGACTTAATTCTTATTTGAATGCCATTGTAGATTGATTTCAATAACCAAACACATTTAAATTTAAATACAAAACGTGGCCTACCAATTTGGAATCAGCAACTGAACTAATTCATGCAATGCTGGTTATAAACTAGTGTATGTTGGCAGAAAGAGGGAAAAGTGATTCAAAGAGGGTGGAATTCTGTAGTTGACTTCTCTCAGCCTCAGAAAAACAAATTGAGACATATTATGCTATTTGTAGAGCATCTTAAAGAAACGTGAGGCAGGGGAGCTGAAGTTAAATAGCAAGAGTCAAAACAGAAAGTGCAACGTTTAAATAATACACTTCTAGTTTGGAATCAGACTACTGTTATCCCAGACATGTGCTGAAAACCTGCAGGTTTTCACATGCTGCCTTGATGTTTTTCAAGTCATCTTTTTACTTCAAAGAAAGAAAATCCATCCCCCTGAAAAATGATCCTGACCTATTACGAAGCAGATGAGCCTGGAAGGTTTTTTTTGCGTGTGAAAACACCAACTAAAATATTCACTATGCTATATTAAGACATGTGACAGCATTTAGCCCATGTTCAGTAGTATTTTCTAAAGCACTTTGTCGTATTTGAGCAGCTAATGGTTAACATGCTGGAACAAAAAGTCAAGCATCTTCCCTCAACTGGCCTCTTATTACAAATATGGAATTTAGAAGTTTTCCATACCAGTGGAAAAAGATTTGCCAAAGGAAAGAGCACAACAAATATCAAGCACATTTGACTGACCATTTGTGTCCCTTTGCAGGATGCATATTGTATTATTACTACTACTATTATTATTATCCTTTTCTCACTTTTATCAATCACAGCATAACAGCTTTCTCAGATTTGATTGTTTATAAATTGTATTATTTGCAGTTGTGCAAATAAGCACCTATGAGAACTTAGCATCTTACTGGATCACAGAGAAACAATCATTCAAGTCTGCCCCATTTCCCTGACTTCAGTGGAAAGTGAGTATGCTCAACACCTCAGGGGTCAGACCCCTTAATAGTAACATACTTTTTTCAGTTCTCAGGCACACATAATTGCAGTCCAGAAAATGGAGGTTATTTGAGGTATGGGGTCCCTATCCGTATTCCAAATGAGAATGTGTGTGCACCAGGCTGCAGGGACCAGAAAATCTTGCAAATAATATCTGCTCAGCACTGAGGGTGTAAGAGGAAATGCAAACTGACCACCTCTCCATTTCCTTCTCTACCGCATAGCCAGTCATGATCTAAAACAGAAGGAAAGGAGGGAGAATAGTGAAATATGGATAGGGACCAGACTTCTCAAAATTAAAAAATGGAGGTTCCTTACCTGTGAGTTCTGGTCCCTGTGTGTATTTCACACATGGGTGACTGGCCAGCAGTAGTTAAATAACAGGAGGATGCAAGCAGCATAGATGTCTGTAATGCTGCCATTTAAGAGGGTACATCTGCAGAAGACATGGGCTAAAGCTGTAATGCTTTGTGAAGGTGTGGATGGAACTCCAGGTTGCCATCTCAAAAATGACCATCATAGGCACTTCTCAAAGAGATGTGACTAAGGTTGCCTGTGCTCTTATTGTCTACCTTATACCTCAATGATATACACGTCATTAAGGTGATGATGAAATGTTCACCTTATACTATGTCACCTTAATGCCCCTGGAGATTTCGGCTAGCCTTACTGTCTACCTTACATCAATTCAAACACAACCTGTTGTGACTTCATTGAGGTAGACAATAAGACTATAAGATCCCAATGGATCCCAATGGCTGCCTGTACTACCTGGTGGACTGGGAAAACTATGGCCCCAAAGAATGCACTTGAGAGCTTGCCTCCTATGTCCATGCTCCTGACCTGATGGAGGAACTTCCCAAGACTCACATGGACAAGCACCACCACACAGGGGGTGCATAATGCAAGAACCTTCAGGGCTGGGACCACAGGGGTTCTGGGTCACTGACACCTCCACATCACCATGGGAGGACCCTATAAGGCCAGTCTTGGAAGGAAGCACCACCCAACAGGATCTGAGTGGCAGCCCCTCACGGCCCAGTGAGTGGCCCGTATCAGTACTTAACTCAAGAAGCCATGAAGGGGGGCTGTCTGAGCAACAACAGACTGCATGTTTCTGCTCCAAACCCTGCTTGCAATAGACTTAAACTCCAGCTTTGGACCCTGGTTTGTCCTTGACTTCATGTGCCCAATCCTACTTTCCTAGTAACCTGACCTTGCCTGACTCCCGACTCCTGCTCTGACCACTAAATCTGATTGCTCCTGTCTCCGACATGACCATTTCATTGGGTCAATCCCATGTCCTGTACTCACTGCTTGTGAAATATTTATAGGTTTCTAAATCACTTCAGAGCTATGAAACATTACAAACACTATTGCTTATTTTACATTTGGTCTTCAGAACTAGTCTGGAACTCAATAGACTTTTAATACTTCCTGTTTCTGGTCCTCTTGATTTATCTCAATTAAAAGAGGAGCTTGAACTGCAGTGTTCTGGTCTGAATTAGAACCAGAATTCTGAAAAGCTCAAAGAGATTTGGTTTTGGCCCCTCTAAGTATTTTTGCTTTTCCTCTTCTGTTCCTGAATTCCTGACAGAATTAGAAAGTATAAGAAACAAACTCAAACTATTTAAAAATGAAAAGGTTAATTAAAATATTTTAAATTCCAAGTTCTATTTGTAGGGTGGTCCACTTATTTTATCCAAAATGACTTACCCAACTGTAATTAGCCCCTTGTAATAAAAAACACGTAATAACACCAATTACCTCCTCAAATAGTCATTTTTTAATATATGGTGAGGATGCCTTCAGAGTGTTATGCCACTTCATATTTCCTTATGGGAGAGATGTATAATATCCCCCAGATTTACTTTATACATATTTAACAGGTCCCCAGTGCATCTGGTTAGCCAAGGTTTGTATATATAGGTTTAGACTCTTTGGAGCAAAGATCTAGCATTCCCAGATGTTTGAAAGGTACCTAAACACGCTGTTGGTGCTATTACAAACAATCAGTAATTGTAATGTAGGCTCCAATCCTTCATTCCTTACTTCTTCCCACACTGGATCCATTTCCCCTTCCTTGTTACCCTCCCCGCTTTACCATTTTCACCAGATCGATATGCTCTTCTTCCCCTCTTCATCATGCTTCTTCCCACCAGCACAAATCCAGATCCCACAGCATTTTCCCTTACCATGGTCCTCCCTCCATCCTTACCCTGTCAACTTCCCACACGCATCCCCACCATCACCTCCACCCCCTTGTGCCACCATTGTTAACCTCATTATCACAGGGTTCATGCACAGTTGCGGGGGCCTCCTCCTCTCCACCAGTCTGGTGTCCCCTTCTGTCATTTCCTCACCCTGTAGTCTCTCCCTCATTCACTGGGACTCAGGGTGCTTCTTCTTTGTGACTCAGCCCTTCAACCAGGTCCCTATAGATGTCCCCTTCTAGGATATCAAAGTCCCACTGTATCAGCAGCCCACTTGCCAGTTCAGTGCCACTTTACCAGCAGCAAGTAGGGGAACCTGGGCTACTACTCCAGGTTCCAGTCCAGAAACCTTATGTCTGGCAACTATAGCTTGCTAGCTCTCAGGCCACATTGCTACTTCCCTGGACTCTTCCTACTTCCCTCTTTATTTTCTGGACCTCCTCTGAGTTTACCAGCTCCAAATCCCTCTTCTCATGCAGTAAGTGAAGACTACTTCTTTCTTGACAGCTTTGGTAGCCTCAAACACACCTCCCTTCTCCCTGGGACTGACTGCAGATTATTTCTCCTCCAACCCTCTTCTGTTCTTCACTTGCTAGCTTTATACAACTCAGCCTGTCCCTGCCCAGTTGGGCTTCATCATCAATTAGTGTTTCAGTTGCTGACTCTCCTCCACCAGGTGCAGCCTACCAGGTTAGTTGTCCTAACAACCTGCGCTGTCTTATGTGGGGTGGACACCTCACCATGCTCACTCTCACCCCCCTCTTTTGTTGACTGTGGAAAGCCTACTCCTTTCACCCTACCTGCCCAAAAAATCACAGCCATCCACAAATTCTTCATATCTTGCTCCTTCGAACTCCTGCTCTCAGAGAGACTTGGATTCCTGTAACTGACACTGCCTCTGCCTCTGCAGTTGTCCTCTCTTCCTGGGCAAGATAATGAAGTGGCTGATACAGGACCCAAATATAATTAATGCCAACCAACATGGGTTTATGGAAAATAGAACCTGTCAAACTAACTTGAATTTTTATAAGGTTACAAGTTTGATAAAGGTAGTAGTGTTGATATAATATACTTAGATTTCTGTGATGTATTTGACTCAGTTTTGCACAATGTGAGGCGTTGGATGATCCCTCCCTGTCCGTCTGGGTGGGAGGCCATGCCCCTTCGCTATGACACTTCTGTGGGAACAAAATCTCTAAGGGGGGAAATTAGCATTCAAGGGCTCTGGCCCCTCCAGCAGAGGCAGAGCACACAAGCAGTCTAGGGTCCCAGGCCCTCAGGCAGGGCGGGACAATTACACATCTAGGGCCTCAGGCAGGGGGGTGAGCACCAACACAGTCTAGGGGCTCACAGACGGGAGTGAGTACCATCTGGCCTCCTGGCCTATGATGAGATAGCTGCCACCCCAGGAGTGGGATCAGCAGCAGGGGAGGGATATGGGGACCCGGCCCCACCCTACTACACCGGGTCCAACCCCAGGGACCTAGCAGTGGTGGTCCCAACCGGAGCACACTGACATAGTATCAGGCCACATCACAACTGGACTATTGTCTAGTTCCCCTGGGCTACTTCCTCCCTCCCCTCCCTGGAGTACATGGACCTCGGGCTTGTCGTCCATCTCCCCAGGGTAAACAGCAAATGGTAACTCCAACAGCTCCTTGGCGTCCCAGGAGCCAGCAGCTCTGGTGGCTCCTCAGCATCCCAGGCAGCTGGCAGTTCTGGCGGCTCCTATGGGTTCTCAGCGCTGCAGCATTCGAGCTTGGGCACCAACAACAGGGGAGAGACGTCCTTCTCCTGCAGCAGCTCCAGCTCAACTGAACTAGAAGGCTCGTCTTTTATACTTCTCCTTTCTGTCCTGCCATTCTGCTTCTGGCGTGGCAGGCATGGATATCCTGGCTCTGCCCACCAGAGGGCCCTTCTAGCCAAAGCTCAGAACCAGTACTCCATCCTTATCCTCCTTCTCGTTTCAGCCACCTTAAACAGTCAGCTATGCTCTTCTTTTTGAAATCTTGTCCTCCCTTGAGTTCTGTGACTCTGTCCTTTCTTCCTACTTCTCTAATCACACCTTTAGCCTGTCCTTTGGACGATTTCCTCCATCTTCCCACATCAACTTTCTGAAAGGTTCTACAGGATTCTGTCCTTCATCCCCTTCTCTTCTCCCCCTACACCTTATATCTGGGAAATTTCATCCATAAATATACACTCTGCTAGTTTCTCTGGCCTAACAACTCACAGACTTGTCTCCTTCTGTCCAAACTAAAATCTCAACTTATCTTTTTGTCATCTTCTCATGAATATCTAGCCAACAGCTCAAGATCAACATGGCTAAAACAGAGTTCTTAATCTTCTACCCCCAGCCCTCCCCACTACCTCCTCTCGATCACTGTGAACAACACCACCATCCTGCTTGTCATTCAGGCTTGTAATCTTATCTTTGACTTGGACCACTCTCTAGGTCCCCACTATCCAGACTATGTGTGAATATTGCCAATTCTTTCTGCATAACATCTGTAAAATAAGTCATTTCTTATCCATCCACACAGCTAAAACTCTTGTTCAGCCTTTCATCACCTCATGTCTCAGGCACTGCAACATTCTTCTCCAGCCTTGACCAGTGCAATCTTGCCCCATTCATATCCATTAAGAATGCTCACAAAAAAAATTTTTTTTCTTTTCCCCCAAAATTTTCACTTCGACCATGTCACACCTTTCATTGCATCAGTCCACTGGTTTCCCCCTTCTCTATCACATCAAACCTAAGCTATTTATCTTTGCTTCCAAGGCCCTTCATGTTCACCTTACCGATCATTACTGATTCACAATCTAGATGTCAAATCCTGCCTCCCATCAGCCCATGATGTCAATCGCCATCTCTCACTTTGTGCTTCCCTCCCACCCACATGCTGCCCCTCACACTTGGGAGGATTTCTCTACAAACAGCCCTAATACAATCCCTAATACAATATAATCCCTAATATATAATATAATATAATATAATAATAATATAATAATAATAAAAATATATAATATAATCCCTAATACAATATAATCTAAAAATCCTAAACAAGGCACAAAATCCCTGACACCAATCCCTTATTACAAGTAAAAGAGCATTTAAACTACAATAGCATTCAGTTTAATGATTCTGAGTGTAGCACATTATTACAAGTGACCAGTTTGCAACAAATCGCTGACAGCAATTCTTAAATTATACTATAAATTTTACATAAATAAAATGAAAGCAAAGAAAAGTGAAATCTGGCATCTAAAAGTATAAAACTTAATATAGTGAAGTATAGACTTTTTTCAAGATGGTTTCTTTCACCAATCTGCCGTCTTCCCACTCATGGCTGACTTTCTTTCAGTCAGGACCATCCACAGAAGCACAAGGGGCTGACTTCCCTTTTCTTTCTGAGTGAAAGATCTTTGCCTAAGCAGGTTTCTCACCTATATTCAGTTCCCAGAGTCTTCAACCCCCATTGGTTGAAGGACCCATCTTTCTCAGCTTGGAAGAGCTGTTTCTTTGTATCTGTCTAGTGACAGATACCAAAGATGACTTCTGTCCTTGCTTATATCTTCCAAAAACAGTGAATTTGTTTCAAGAAGCAGGATGACCTCATGCTGTCCTTCTTTACCTGAGGGCTTTCCCATCCACCTGTATGTAAATGGGGCTTCCACTGTTTCTTCCTGATGACCGATCTGGTCAGAGAAGCAAACACATTCCCTTGTCTAGGGCAGACCCGTTTACCATCTTCCCCTGACAGTTCTGGTTTAATCAATTTAAGTAATAATTTCATGATATATCCATAATTCTTAGTACACACTGTGTACATACATTAGGCAAGTACATTAATGATCAGTGAATTATTAAGTTTTCAAATGATACCTCTCATGACATATTTTGTACAAAGATTATTACAGTAGTGTATAGGGCATGAATACAGGGCTGCTTGGGGTCACAGCTAGCTTTGAGATTTGATGGTGTGTTTCTGTGTTAATGCTAGCTGCTATGCTTGTTGGGGGTTTGTACATAAGTAAATAAGATCTCTCTTGATGTAAATGAAACCGCTTCTCCGATTAATTACTGATGTATGCCTTGGAGTCCATCATAAGTGAGTTACATCCTGCAATACATCTGTGAGGTAAATTGTATTGTATTGTTCTGGGGATGGGAAAATTAAGGAATGCAAAGATTAAGTAATTTTCCCAAATTCACACAGACATTTGTGACAGAGAAAAGATTTCTTACCTTCTAGTCCTGTAAATTAACCATAAAACTTCTTCCCCCAAACACAATATTACTACAGAGGTTGGAGTGTTCACAGATTACCTCTGATATTTTATAACATTTAAATAATAAGTGCCATGTGAAAACAGCTGCCAAGTGAAAATCACCTTCAGGTAATTGCAAAATTTTATTTGTGTAAGGAATGCAACAATCCTTTTTGTACATATAGATATGAGAGATAACGACACTTAATTTCAGGAGTTATCATCTCCCTTTTCCTTTATGTGACAATACTTTATTTTTTTATATATCCAAAAACATGCTTTAGGTAAGAAATATAATTATTCTCCTATTCTGAATGAAGAATTTCTTTGCTTTTTCAGGATCCCATGAACTACTGCTCTATTACTAATACGTTATTTATAAACAGGAATGAAGATGGAATATGTCAAATTCAAACTTAGTTATCTTGCTCATATATTAGTCAACATCATACACATTACGGTGTTGTGGTTCTGGCATATAGCTACTACTGTCATCTGAGCCTTCAGAATACTTGAGATAAAAGGAGGGGGATATGATAGATTAGATTGAAGGGATAGATTAGATAGCAATGTACAGGGAGAGATTAGACAGAGATAAAAATAAAAATAATATTCATACATAAAGAGGCCAATTTACCATTCCGATGGGAACTATCATTTTGAATTTTCTGACATCTGTGCCTTTAAAATCTCCACCATAATGCTGCATTAACAGAGTTTTTAGCATTTAATTCAATAAAAGGTTTGGTTCAAGTTTTGCAGAGCTTTTCTTCAAATCCTTTTGATGAAAATCAGACACAGACCAGAAATAAAATGCATCAAAAATATCCTTTTTTTCTGCTCAAAAGGCTCAAATTATTTCCATTGTTTGCTTTGAAAACTAAATAGATCATATCTGTTTTTCATATACCAATCAGACCTTGTCAACCACTCTCCAGTTCAAACAGTTTACAATGCCAGCAGTTCAAGTTTTGTGATTATTTGTGCCTTTTATCTAGACCTTTACAGTAGGAGTTCACAGTATCTATTTAACATGATGAAATGTGAATTGAAAATGTTTTATTGTATATGTTATATATTTATGTGATCTGCTTATCCAGAATTCACAGTACAATTGTTACTACAGACTAAGATCTTTCTTTTTAGATTCATGTTTCTCCATGTGTAGCAGGTGTAAACCACAAGTGAAGTTTCTAATGTTAGACAATGTGTAGCCATTAGTTCCACTAAAAAGCTCTAACCACCAGTGCTCATTGATTTCTAGTTTCATATATCTTTAATGAGGAGATTAAATACTTGTTTAGGAAGCAAAGCCTAGCTTAAGTGGTGTTTGCTCATATAGCATTTACAGCTGAAGACCTCCCTAATATTTCCCATAGGTGACAGAAGTGAAAAGGCCATTATTCCCCAAAATATAAACCATTTAGTTGGTTCAGTAGAGGCATGGAATGCTTTATAATGGAAAAAGTCATTAGAGATGAAATGCTGCAGAAAAAAAGCCCTTTCTTATTAATAATATGCTTCTCTCTGTCCTTTTCCTGATTCTTTCTGAGCACCCAGGAGTATGTTAAGTTCAATTCCTACATCAATTTTTAAATCAGTTCCATTTCCCACTCATCTCTATGTGGATTCAAAGGTGAAAGGTTCTATCCCATGTGGATCAAGTCTTCGGCATCTTGGACAAAAGAGAAGAGACATTAATCTCCATCACCAAACTAAAGTAAGGGGGAGAAAATGGTTCCAAAAGGAAAAATGGAAGGGGTAACAGAGTTGCCACTGGAATCAATGTCACAACAAACAAAAATAAAGAACCATATTCTCCCCTCCACTAATGCACTTGGAGAGGAGTGAAAACTGTTGGATTCCATTAAGGAGGTGTCACATTGTTTGGAGTGGCTCACGACCATGGGTGTCAACCTCAGGCCAGACTGTCAAGAAACAGGGCATGAACACCAAACTGGTTGTGTATTCTATCCTTAGATTTCACCGAACAAGTAAGACGCGTGAACTCCTAAAGCACTGTTACAGTCTTACCAGGGAGTCATAGACAGTCACCTTGGGCACTCCAATCTATCTTACCATCCCAGGCACCCTGTTTCTGTGATAGATAGTTCCTTATACCAAAAATCACAACAATATTCAGGTTATTTTCAGTCCCAATGTACCAGCCGTGTGCCCCTGGTCAATTGTATCATAGATCTTTCACCAAGCACGATGCTTGTAGACAATCCTATAATAAGCCAACTAAAGATTTAGTAACTAGGAAAATGAAATGAGAGTTATTTACAAGGTTAAAGCAGGAAACATACACACACAAATGAGTTACAGACTTAGATTCCAAAAGATAAATGGAAACTTCTATAATAAGCAAATTCCATTTGTCCTTTAGGGCTAACCCGGCAGAACAGCTGAGGGTCTTTTTCTCATGCTTAGTGATTCTTGCCCCTTTAGAGTCCAAGCAGCAAAAAGAACCAACTTTCTCCTTGTCAGGGATTTTTATCACCTTCTCCTCAGAGCCCAACTTGATGGGCTGAGTTCATGCGTAGGTATTCTCTTCATGGAGATGGAGAGGAATGCAATTAACCAAGTCTTTTGATGTTTCGCAGTGGCTCATTTAGTTTCAAAGGCCTTGTTGGGCAGGACCTGTAGGAAGCCAGCCTTTGCATTATAGAAGGCTTCTTTCCTGTTTGATAAATTACACAGTTACAGAGGTTTACAATACAAACATTTGCTATTGCTTTATAACATGGAGTACAGATAAGCAAGACTAATACATGCAGTATCCCACAAGCTATTCATAAGATTTAAACAGCAAATACATTCTGACAACTCTAATAACAATCTTAACAATACTAATGCACAGGTAAGCCAGAATGGTTTCCAGCTATGCATTTGTCAGTGCTCAATGAGGCTGGGGCCTTGGCATCAGCTGGTATCTGATCTGCCAGCATCACAGGAAGCATGGAGTAAATGGGAAGTATTAGCATCACAGTGGATTCCTCCCTCCACAGACCGCTGGGGTAGCTCCTGTGCGCCAAAGCGCATTGAAGTCACTGGAATAAGCGCCATGGGCTTCAATGGGTTTCAGATGTAATAATTGGACTTACAAATTTATCCTCAGCTCACAATTGGATAAAATGGATAAAAGTTTATAAAATGTTCCAATCACATATAATGATATATATTGATGGGGAAAAGTACAAAATTGAGATGGAAAAACTGAATCAGCCCAAAGGCCTATTGATCAAAGGCCTATTGATATAACTCAAGGACTGTGTTAAGATCATGTCTTATAAGATATGGTAATTAAGAGAAGTGTGGGACCAGAAATCAGTGAACCAAAATTGGTGGCCTAATTGGTAAACAAAATAATGAGAGGACAGAGGATGAGCTATTCCACTCTCACTTCCTTTTGGGGGTCCTTACAAAAGAAAGAGAAAAGAAAGAGACTTTGGGGGGGGGGGAAGGGAATACAAATGGATGCAAAATGCTGGCTAACTGAAAGATGAAAGAAGGGGAAGAAGTGAGTTTCACCATCATGGCTGCCACCCCCATTGTTTCCTGGGACCCTGAGATTCATTGTAGAACTATCAAACCTTCTTTATCCTAGTCCTGAGAGATCTCCTCTCCAGACTGAACCAGAACGAGTGGGACCCAGATTACATCTCCACATCCACTGGCTCTGGCTAAATCCCAACTACCACCTGGAATATGAGACTTTGTCACCCCCCCTCCCATTGTGTGTCCTTTTCCTTCTCCACCTTATTTCTTCTCTTTCCTATCCTTCTTGATAAGACTATGTGCCATGCCTGTGTTTCTCCAGCAATGAGGCTACAAGTGAGAATCAACAGCAGAGACAGAAGCCCAATTTTTTTCTTTTTTGTTCTTTTCTTTCCCCTTTTGTGTGTGAACAGCAGCAACAGCTCCAGCCAATCTCAACTAACTTCTTTTCTCTCAAAAAGGACCGTTATCACCATCTATAATACCATCGAAAAGACTATCAAATGAGAGCGGGGAAGTCTCCTAAAGACTCTCTACAGTGGAAGGTAAAGGGAACAAGGGACCACATTACAATGGAAGCCTTACTTAAAACTTTACATTTCAAATGCTTTAACTGTTTGTCCTTCTTTTCTGTATCTTTAATAAAGGTTTAATGAGATTTTTAATGGTGTTTGCCATGGAACCAAACAGGCAGAGGTATCTGTATACGAAACCCTGAATCTTGATTAACACTATTTAATGCTGACCAGTGAAAGGGTCATGTTAACCCTTTGATTCATTGAGCTCCTACTTTCCATCTAAATCGATTGAGATATGATATGATAGATAGTGGGCTAGGAATATGAAAATAGAGCTCGGCAATAATTGCTCTGTGCTGAATACTCCCCTTCCCATCCCATGGTTATCCAATAGGTTTCCCTTCCCACAGATGCTACTGTCAGAGACTGGTAAGGGGTAATGAAATTAATTGATTAAGACATGTTGCCATGGAAGGTGTGGTCCAGGGTGCTTTGCAGAGGCACTGGCTTTCGTGAGTGTGATGTGATCCCGGCAGATCTCTAATAAATTGCATTCTGAGGCTGAATTAGATCCTTTTGTGATTCTGAAAAGTTAGAGTGGAACTATTAGCAGAAAAGCTTACACTGCAAGCAGGAATCACTTTTCAGTAACTCCCACTGTAGTTAAGCCACATAATGTCTCCTAAAAAAACCGAGTCCTGTAGCACTTGTCATGAAGTGGGTTACAGCCCACGAAAGCTTATGCCTGCAGAAATTAAATTTGTTAGTCTTTAAAGTGCTACAGGACTCATGTTGTTTTTGCTGTCTACAGACTAACACAGCTACCCCTCTGGAATGTCTCCTAAGATATTCATGTTATAAATTGTAGGGCTGGAAGGGACTTGAGAAGTCCTAAGTCTAGCCCCTGTGCTGAGGCAGGAGCAAGTACATTTAGACATTCCTGACAGGGGTTTGTCCAACGTGTTCTTAAAAACCTGCAATGATGGGGATTCTACAACCGCCCCTGGAAGTCTATTTCAGAGCTTAACTATCCTTACAGTTAGAAAGTTTTTCCGAATATATAACCAAAATCTCTCTTGCTGCATATTAAGCCCATTGCTTCTTGTCCAATCTTCAGTGGACATGGAAAACAATTGATCCTTTCTCCGTCCCCTTTGTAACAGTTATTAACATAGTTGAAGACTTATCAGGTCCCCCTTCGGTGTTTTTTTCTCAAGACTAAATATGCCCAGTTTTTTTAACCTTCCCCATATGTCAGGTTTTCTAAACCTTTTATCATTTTGTTGCTCTCCTCTGGACTCTCTCCATTTTGTCTACAACTTTTTAAATGTGTAGCACACAGAATTGGACACAATACTCCAGCTGAGGCTTCACCAGAATCAAGCAGTGTGGGACATAAAACACTCTTGTATTAGCCTTTTTCGCAACTGCTGACCCAAATTCAATTTGTGACCTAACTCACACATTCTTTTCAGCAGTACTACCACGTACCCAGTTATTTCCCATTCTGGAGCTGTGAATTTGATTTTTCCTTCCTAAATGAGTACTTTGCACTTATCTTTATAGATTTTCATCTTGCTGATTTCAGACCAATTCTTCAATTTATGAATTTTGAATAATAATCCTATCCTCCAAAGAGACTGCAACTCCTCCCAACTTGGTGACATTGGCAAATTTTATAAGCATATTCTCTACTCTATTATCCAAGTCATTAAGGAAAATATTGAATAGTACTGGACCCAGGATTGATCTCTGCAGGACCACACTAGATACACCCTCCCAGCTGGACAACAAATCATTGATAACTACTCTCTGAGTATAGTCTTTCATCCAGTTGTGCAACCACCTTATAGTAATTTCATCTAGACTACATTTCCCAAGTTTGCTTATGCGACTGTCCTGTGGGGCTGTATTAAAAGCCTTACTAAAATCAAGATATATCAGGTCTATTGCTTCCCCCGCCCCCATCCACTAGGGTTAGTATTTCTGTCAAAGAAGGAAATTAGGAAGCTGGTAGATCTGGAAGGGGGTACACAATAAGCAAAGTTTGGGATCCTCTGTTATAGGTGCTTACAAACCAATTGTTTATAATAATTTTTTCCAGTATCTTTCCAGGTATTGAAGTTAGGCTGACTGGGCTATGCTTATAAAATGTTCTTTGTTCCGCTTTTAAAAAATATGCACTATGTTTGCCCTCTTACAACCTGACCTTTCCCTGAATTGTCAAAAGATAATTGCTAAAGATTCCGAGATTGCTTCAGCTAGTTCCTTAAGTGCCCTAGAAAGAATTTCATCAGGCCCTGCAGAATTGAATACATCTAACTTAACTTATCTAAATATTCTTTAGATTAGTTATGATGCAATATGAATTTGTTGTGCATCGACATATATGGATGATGGAGGATGTTACTTTCCGGAATCTGTTCTCCTTTCAAGTAACTCAAAAAGAGTAATGTGGGGAGGGGGCAGAGAGAGAGAGAGAGAGAGAGAGTACAATTCTGGATATGCCTTTGTTGGTTCAATATTCTAATTTTAGCTGTTCACTAGGGATGTACCCAGAATACCTTCCACAGTAACAAAGAAATCTGGTTAAAATGATTCCTTCCTCATTTTAGAAGTCATCAACTTGTTTACAGTGCAGACTTTAGGGTTGATTCTATCCTACAGAACACCTCCCTGAATGGGATGTTGTCAGAAGAAGTCATCAACTTGTTTTACATTGCAAACTTTCTATCCTACAGAACACCTCCTTGAATGGGCTGTTGGGTGGAGTTTTCGATTGTGTGACAGTATTTGAAAAGAAGGGAAATGTTACCAATACAAAATGGCAGGTCAACTTCTGTGCCAGGCCATCTTGCTGTTAGAGAAGGGAAAAAACAAGAGAAGTCAATGTGCTCTGAGCCTTGCAACTACAAAACTAAAATATTTTTTTCTCACTTTTCAATGTTTAGCTTAAAAAAACCCCACAAGTGCAGGACAAATTGACCACTGGTGTAAATGGGCACAGCTCCATTCCTGTTAGTGGAGCTGTATCTGCTTATGCCAGGAATTTGACCTTGAAACCCATTTTGAGCATTCAACCTTCCTTAAATTTAAATTAGCTATGCATAAATTAGCTCATGCATTTTTGCCTCTAAATTTTAATTGCATTTAAAGATTTTACAAAGAAAACTGTAGAACAAGCCTTAGGAAAATCCTTGATATTAGAAGATACCACAATCCTAATGTCCCTTTTTGGACATTTACCCCACATAACAACTGCCAAGCAGGACCTATGGAGAGGTAGAAAATTGATAGGGGAGGGGATGAATCTCAGAAATCAGCATGCCTCTAAATTGATACCATGCAAACACCATATAGTATTGGAAAACCACTGCTGGGGGTAAATGAAATGAATTCACTGGGGCATCTAATCCTATTTCTGGAACATTTAAACTGTTTAAATGCACTGGAAAGCAAACAAACTTCAAAGTGATCATTATACCCCTGACACTGGTGCTCATGTGGCTGAAATCTTTATGAGATTAACCCCCCACAGTGAAAGGAGTTGAATGCGGTCAAAACCACTTTGAAATTGTCAGGAGGATACCAGTTTGAAAGCCCAGTGTTAGCAAGTAGCACAGCTAAATGCTGAATATTAAAGCAGTTCAATAGCTCAGGTAGGACCTATTGAATACTGTGATTCACTATGTACAACATGAGCTATTTCACCTCTGAATTCTGGACCCCACTAATGCTGTAAAAGTTGATCTAGTAGAGAAAAGCGTATTATTTAATTATAACAAACTAAAACTACACATTAATTATCCACAGTGCACCCTATGCCAGTGTTCTCATACGATAGCTCAGAAATGTACTGCAGAGCACACTTCCAGCCTGGTATAGAAGAAATCACTAAAATATTTTAACAGCTTTTTATTATTTGAAGTTGCAGTTATAACAACTTCCCCATTACAGGGATATTTATACTTAAACACTGTGTATGTGTATGGTATGTGCTTGTGGTTTGTGCATATATGTGTGAACTTACACTAGAAATTTTATCAAGGTTGTGAATAGAAAATTTGCACCTTGGCATACTGAACATAAGAATGACCATACTGGGTCAGACCAATGTTTCATCTAGCCCAGTATCCTGTCTTCCAACAGTGCCCAATGCCAGGTACTTCAGAAGAAATTAACAGAACAGGTAATGGTCAAGTGATCTATCACTGCTGCCCATTCCCAGCTTCTGGCAAAAAGAGGCGAGGAACACTTCAGAGCATGGCTTTGCATTCCTGCCCATCCTGGCTAATAGCCATTGATGGACCTATCCTCCATGAACTTATCTAGTTCTTTTTTGAATCCAGTTATAATCTTGGCCTTCACAACATACTCTGGCAAAGAGTTCCACAGGTTGACTGTGCATTGTGTGGAGAAATACTTCCTTTTGTTCATTTTAAACCTGCTGTCTATTAATTTCATTGGCTGACCCCTGGTTCTTGTGTTATAAGAAGGAGTAAATAACACTTCCTAATTTACTTTCTCCACATCAGTCATGATTTTATAGACCTCTATCATATCCCCCCTTAGTCATCTGTTTTCCAAGCTGAAAAGTCCCAGTTTTATTAATTTCTCCTCACACTGAAGTTGCTCCATACCCTTAATCATTTTTATTGCCCTTTTCTGTACCTCTTCCAATTCCAATATTTTTTTTTTTGAGATGGAGCAACCAGATCTGCACACAGTTTTCAAGGTGTGGGCATACCATGGATTTATATAGAGGTAATATGATATATTCTGTTTTATTATCTATCCTTTCCCTAATGATTTCCAACATTCTGTTAGCTTTTTTGACTGCCACTGTACATTGAGCGGATATTTTCAGAGAACTAGCCACAATGACTCCAAGGTCTCTATCTTGAGTGGTAACATCTAATTTAGGCCCCATTATTTTGGGATTATGTTTTTCAATGTGCATTACTTTGCATTTATCAACACTGAATTTCATCTGCTATTTTGTTGTCCTGTCACCCAGTTGTGTGAGATCGCTTTGTAACTCTTCAAAGTCTGCTTTGGACTTAACTATCTTGAGAAGTTTTGTATCATCTGCAAATTTTGCTATCATACCATTTACCCCTTTTCCTAGATCATTTATGAATATGCTGAACTGTTTTGGTCCCAGTACAGATCCCTGGGGGACACCACTGTTTACCTTTCTCTATTCTGAAAACTGACCATTTATTCCTGCTCTTTGTTTTCTATCTTTTAACCAGTTACTTATCCAGGACAGGATCTTCCCTCTTATCCCATGACTGCTTTCTTTTCTTAAGAGCCTTTGATGAGGGACCTTGTTGAAGGTTTCCTGAAAAGCTAAGTACACTATATCCACTAATGTTATATATGCCATCATGTGCCAGCAATGCCCCTCTGCCATGTACATTGGCCAAACTGGACTATCACTATGCAAAAGGATAAATGAACACAAATCAGACATAAAAAATAATAACATCCATAAACCAGTGGGAGAACACTTTAATCTCCCAGAGCACACTATCACTGACCTGAAAGTTGCTGTACTTCTCCAAAAACCCTCCAAAAACAGACTTCAAAGAGAAACTGCACTTGTCCTTGTTAAACCTCATCAGATTTCTTTTGGCCCTATCCTCTAATTTGTCTAAGTCACTCTGTATCCTATCCCTGCCCTCCAGTGTATATACCACTCCCCCCCCAGCTTAGTGTCATCTGCAAACTCGCTAAGGGTGCAATCCACCCCATCCTCCAGATTATTAATGAAGATGTTGAACAAAACCGGCCCCAGGATCAATCCCTGGGGCACTCCGCTTGTGACCGGCTGCCAGCTAGACATGGAGCCACTGATCACTACCCGTTGAACCTGATGATCTAGCCAGTTCTCTATCCATTTTATAGTCCATTCATCCAAACCATACTTCTTTAACTTGCTGATAAGAATACTATCAAAAGCTTTGCTAAAGTCAAGGTATATCATATCCACCACTTTCCCCACATCCACAGAGCCAGTCATCTCATCACAGAAGGCAATCAGGTTAGTCAGGCATGACTTGCTTTTGGTGAATCTGTGCTGACTGTTCCTGATTACCTTCCTCTTTTTCAAGTGCCTCAAAATGGATTCCTTGAGGACCTGCTCCATGATTTTTGGGGACTGAGGTGAGGCTGACTGGTCTGTAGTTCCCCAGATCCTCCTCCTTCTCTTTGTTGAAGATGGGCACTATATTTGCCTTTTTCCAATTGTCCGTGACCTCCTCCAATCGCCATGAATTTTCAAGATAATGATCAATGGCTTTGCAATCACATTAGCCTACTCCCTCAGCACCCTCAGATGCATTGCATCCACTCCCATGGACTTGTGAATGTCCAGCTTTTCTAAGTAGTCCTGAACCTGTTCTTTCACCACTGAGGGCTGCTCACCTCCTTCCCATTCTGTGCTGCCCAGTACAGTAGTCTGGGAGCTGACTTTGTCTGTGAAGACAAAGGCAAAAAAAGCATTGAATATGTCAGTTTTTTGCCTCCGTATTCAGTACCTACATGTACCATGACCACAGGCTTCTTCCCAGTACTGGCCATAAGTCTACCTAGTTGTCTTGAGAGAGCCACAACCTTCCTACCAGCAGGCAAGTCACCATGAGGTTCTCCCAGTCATCACAAACCCAGCTATCTATGTCTCTAATGATCAAATCTCCCACTACTCTTACCTCTCTCTTCCTAATAACTGGAGTTCCCTCCCCTGGAGAGATATCCTCAGCGCAATAGGATACCATGACATCATCTGGAAGAAGGGTCCCAACTATGAGATTATTTCCCTCTTCTCCAGTTTGATGTTCTCCTTCCCTGAGACTTTCATCCTCCTCATCAGTACAGAGGCTGTCAGACCGGTGATGGGACCGTTCTACTGTGTCCCGGAAAGTCTCATCTATGTACCTCTCTGCCTCCCTTAGCTCCTCCAGATTCAGCCACTCTGGTCTTCAATGCCCGTATGTGGTCTCTGAGGGCTAGAAGCTCCTTGCACCGAATGCACACATATGCCACTTGCCCATAAGCAGGTACTGTAATCATACATGCTGCATTCAGAGCAATAAACTGGATAGACCCCACTCTGTTGCTGGACTTCTTTCTACATTCTATTTTTACTCCTGCAGCTTTTCCCTTTATGGTTGTTTTGTTTTTATCAGGGGTTGTTTATTGCTTTTAATTTAAAGAATTTAATTTAATTAATTTAAGTATATCTAGCTCCCCCCACTTCCCCTCTAAACTCCCTCACAAAACTCTCCTGTGTGCCACAAACCAGTTTGTTTTCTACCACAAATCATACTTCAACACATTTTTCTTCAGCTTCTTAGTGAACTACATCATCAAAGATGTTCCTTTCCCCTTTCAGGTACTGTTCTTTTACTTTCCAGTCTGAAATTTTATCAATATTTGCCACTCCAGCAAAAGGATCTTACACAAATGAACGGGTGTAATGGAATGTTAGCCTGTAATAAGAGTTTGTCGCACAACAGTCACACTATGGGACATCTACCATTGATTTTTCAATACATTTGGCAAATGGTGAAAAATATAGTGTGTGTTCCCAACCACTAAATTTATTGGTGACCATTATTCTTTCCTGTTCTATTGTCTTCTGGTGATATTTAATAAAATGTGCTTTTTTTCTTTAGTAATTAGTAATTTAAATTAGGAAATTTAAAAAACAGTGTAGACATGAATAGGTATTAGAAGGCTCTAACTCAGCCTCTAAATTTTGGTAAACAAACCTATATGAAAGTGACCCATATCCATAGAATCCATTTTTACACCTCTGGAACGATCTTTATAGATATGCTGTGGAATTAACTGTATCTGTGTTACTTTTTTTTCATGCTCTCCTAGCTGCAGAGAATTTAGGGCCTGATCCAAAGCCCAATGAAGTCAGTGTTAAGTCTCCCATTGACTTCAATGGGCATTGGCTCAGTTCTGAAGAATATTATTATTTTCACCAGGCTGAGACACTTAGGCACATCACCGGGCTGCAGAAGTTGCTGTCCCTGGCTGGGCCAAAAATGATGCAGAACTCCTAAGCTCCACAGGGTTTTTGGTTGCCCCTAGCCCTAGTAGTTCCTGAAGCTCTGTGGGATTTCTCCTCTTCCCTGCAGTTCACAGTGCCTGTGGAATTCCTAAATTTCACAGGCTGCCCTTGGCACTTGTTACTTTAAAGGTATAAATATTCATGTTGGAAATAAGCACAGTGTGAATTTAGAGAAAATATCTTACACACACCCTGTTACTTCTACAATATATCTACATGCATACACACATTATTTGTTAAAATCTCTTCTATATGCTCTTGAGACACGTCAGCAGCTAAAGTCTGGAAACTTGTTTAAAAGGAATCTCAAGTGGATAGAACATTAATTCTCTTAAATCATTTCATTCTATAATTAGTGTTTGTTATCAAAGGCCCCAATGCTGCTCCACAGTCTACTGCTGCCTATTTTGCCTCATGTACAAAAAATGGTCTTAAGTCATTTCCCTTACCAAGCAACACTTCTTTTAACTGTACTTTGTAATGCACAGGAAGTTTCACTACAAGTACTCATTTCATAGGGCTTGTCAGCTATCTGAAGAAGAAATGTATTCTTTTAACAGGTTTACTCCTCTGTAAGCTACTTGTTTAAGAGGTGTCCCACGGTATTCATTTAGTTATAACATTTCACCATAAAACCCCATGAAAATGGAATGTCTTATTTGCAACTGGGCCCAGGAGAAAAATGGAACTATCATTAAGAGCCTTTATTGTCACCACAGCACAATTATAAGTTTAAGTCGGCCTTTCTCTGAAGACGATGATATGATTGGCCAGAAGCACCCCATGGAATCCTAACATTTGTTCATTTTAAGTCCCACATGTCTTAAAATTCTACTGTACATCCTTTGTCTATAATGCTTAATTAAACTGATTTGTGGGAATGAGTGACAGCTGAGCACCTTGTTAAATGGGGAAGATAGAGGATTTTTTTTTTAATGTTATATAGTCACGTTTTTTAGAAAAAATCTGAAATGTGGAGGATCTTGCTTTCCCTTAGCTGGATGTAGCCTCCTTGAAGTATTTAATTTCCCTCAGAGGCCTGGTCTAAACATAAAGTAGTGCTGGTTTACCTAAATTTAGTTAACTTTGAAACCAATATAAGAATGTCCACAAGCCAGGTTAACTAAATTAGTATCAAATCTTTAGGTAAACTGGTACAACTTTTGCTGAGAGAAAAGATCCTCCACAATTCAAAATTTAAGTTAAATTGGTACAACTTTTGTGTGTAGACAAGCCCAGAAGACAAGCCTAGAGGGAGTAAATAGTCTGAAGGGTCTTTTCCTCTGTTTCTTGAGGAGAATTTCTCCAGAATAACTTCCATACTTTTCTGTATTTCTAAGATTGCTTAATTGACTTTTTCAGTATTTTATAAAAGCAACAGACCCACAGCATTGCTGAGGCAACAGTGAGAGCAGAATAATACTGCTCTTGCTCTCATTTTTTCATTTCTCATTTCAGTATCGGCACCAACTTTGATGCAAGTGGGATTCTCCACAAGGCCTACAAGAGTGTGAGTAACTTGACTTCAGACAGTGGAAAGAGAAAAGAAGGAGGGGCAGCTGATAACATCAAGCTGTAGTGAGAAAGCAATGAAAATCCTCTTTTTTCCCAACAAATCGCAAACACCAAAACCAAAACAGAAGTCAAGGATTAAAAAACCCCAAAAGACACAGATCCTGAGCACATTTTGGAAACAATAAAAAGTGTGGTGAAAAGATATTTTGTTTAAAGGCATCCATCAATACTTGAAGGGAAAGCCTAGAACAACGAATCTCCGACAGGCCGCCTAAAAGCTAAAAAACAGGCCCATCCAAAATGTGCACCTCAGTAGTATCTTGAGCTGGTTCTAGGAGCCAGTCACCTGGATGGTGGAGTCTGAGCATCAGACCAAATCTTTAGGTGATCACCAACCTACGACACAACCTTCTTGTTAGGAGGCTACATTGGTCTATCCTGGCAACTTTTATGTGCAAAGACCAGGTTGCAAGAAATGCTGCTCACAAATTATGGTGGCAGGTGCAAGCAGCCTCTTTCTGCTCCTCCTCTAACTGCCTAGATCTGAGTGCACAGAGCCTTCTCAGTCACAGAATTTGGTAGGTCTTACCCTCTATCACTGCCCTGGTTAACCATGTTACATGTATCCAACCCTTTACAACTACTTGTGGGTCACTGGGTATTCTGTCTCAGGTCATGCAGTTATGTCATTCTCTGAAGATATCACTTTATGGGATGAGGGTGCTCTTAGGAAAACAGGAAAGGAATGTCTGATGAGATCAGCAGTACATCTATCTCACATCCTGTCTCTGAAAGTGGTGCTTCAAAGGAAGATAAAAGCACTCCGGTAATGGACGGTTATGGAATAACCTGTTCATAGGGAATTCTCTTTCTAACTCCATGAATAAGTGGCTGCCTTATGTCTTGAGGCATATCCCTTCTATTTTTTATCTAGTTAATGTAACTGTAGATGGTCTAATTAGCTACATAAATGACTAATTCTTTTTTGAATTCTGCTAAACTCTTGGACTCAATAATACCCCGTGAGAATGAGTTCCACAGGTTAATTCTACATTTGTTATGAAAATAATTAAAGTATTTACTTTGATCAGTTACGTCATGAATTTAAATTTCATTATATTTCCCTTTGTTCCTTGTATTACAAACGAGATTAAACAGAAATGCCCAATTTATCTTCTATATGCTGTTCATTTTTTTTGTATACCTGTATCATGTCTTCAATCCTAATCTATACACTCTTTCTTTAAATAGAATCTTTCCATGATTCTAATTATTTTTGTCTCCTGTTTTGAAACCTCTACTGTTTCTCCTATATCTATTTTGAGATGTGGTGATCAGAACTCAATACAGCAGTCAAGGGGAAGGTATGCCATTGGTTTATGTAATAGAATAATATTTTCACTATTATTTCATATCCTGTTTTTTAACTAGATCTTAACGTATTTCCTTTTTGGAGTGTCACTGAATACCACGCAGTTTCCTTCAGCTATTCATAACGATGCCCAATTTTTTCCCCTGAGTGGTCACTGTTCATTCCGAACCTTACAAAGTTTACCTGTGGTTCAAACTATTCCTTCCAATGTGTGTTAATTTGCATTTGTCAACGCTGACTAAAATCTTTCATCATGTTACCCATTTAAGATTTGTTAGGTCTCTCTCATGTTCCTCACAGTCTTCTTTAGTCTTGACTCACCTAAATAACTGTGTTGTATGCAAAATTTACAACTTCACTGCTACCCCCTTTTCCAGCTCATTAATCAGTTTATTAAACAACACCAGTTCTAGTATGGATTCTTAAGGCATACCAATGGTGAAACTTTTGACATGTTTAAAACTGACCATTTATTGCTACTCTTTATTGATGTGCCTTAGCCTTTTTAATCCATGACAGACCCCTCTCTCTCCAAAATTACTTAATTTCCTTATTAGCCTCTTTTGAGGGACTTTGACAAAGGCATTTTAAAAGTCCAGTTAAATTATATCTCCTCTCATTCTCTTTCATGCACTATTTTTACCACTCCCAAAGAATTTAATTTTCCTTCACAGAGCTGTGCTGATTTGTCCCTGTTATATCATGACCATCTAAAGATGTGTCAACACTTTGATTCGGAGGCGTAAATTCCAGCTCCAAGAGATAAACCTGAACTAGCCCTGATTGAGTTGGTGTACTAAAAATAGAGTGTGAGCAGCTGTGCGAGGAGCTACCTAGCACTGCCATGGCTTCTCTCTATTTTAGTGGGTAGCTCAGTCAATGCCAGTACCAATATGTCTCCTCAAGCTGGAATTTACATCTTCCAGTTTGAAGTGTAGACATACCCTAAGTGTTCTATAACTTTCACTTTAATTACTGTTGCATCTGATTTCTCTGGGACAGATTGATAGTTCCCAGGATGATTCTCACTACCTTTTTAAGATACATACAACACCTGCTACTCCTCCAGTCCTCTAGTGTAGTGGTTGGTTTAAAAGAGAGATTAAATATGAGCAGTTCAATCACTTTATTCTTCAATTTTTTCAGAATTCCTACATGTATATCACCCATCCTGGTGCCTTTGTTTTCTTTAATTCATCAATTTGTTCCAAAACCTCTTCTCTTGACACTTGAATCTCTGACAGTGCTTCAAGATTTTAAAATGAAAATATTAGTCATTCAGTAAGTATTTCCCTATCATCTTCTGTGCAAAGAAATCAATTAGATTTTCTACAGTGTCCTTATCCCCCTTTAATTACTCCCTTTGCTCACTGGTAGCAGACCACCAATTCATACTCGCTGTTTTCCTGTTTCTGATATACTTCAGTGGATCCCATGGAGAAATCAGTATACTTGTACTTAGTGAGTAAACAACTGAACTTATAGAGAACATACACATAATGCCCTAATATATATCTACATATGGGCTTTTTAGTGACACAGTTAGGCTATTGTGATTCTTTGGAAGTACTGTTTGTAGGGACAAGTGATTACTCACAAATTTTTCTATTAGTAAACTCAAACAACAAAACCAACCTAAATACCAGTCTGTACGTCTGCAACAGAATCACAGTTACACACTAGCAAAACCATAAGATTAAGTATCCTTCAAATTTCCCAGGTGTAATGCATCATAGTTTTGCCTTCACAAAACAAAGCTTCATCTTGGCAGGAGGACTAATTTAGATACCACTGTCCTTGGACAGAAAGTGTCTAAACTGACCTGTTCGTCTGTGGAGACACTGTGGTTTCTTGTGCCAAAGGAATTTTATAAGCTCAGTTAGCACTTGTGTTTTGGGGGAAGAGAAGAAAACTCAGCATGAAAACAAAGTGAGGCATGTTCAAATCCATTACTCACAGCAGGGAAAAAACAATTGCTTCTTTTCCAGTTTCTGGTGACCTGCCATATGTGCAGATCATAGTGCAATGATGCAAATCTAAAACTGCACATTCAACATGGCTTCCCTATGTTATTGTAGGTTTCCAAATGCTAGGTCAAATTACAGACAACACCAGGGACCAGAGTCCTCTAAGCTATAGCCTGGCACTTGAATGCAGATTCCAACACATGGCTGATATTTGCAACTTCTTACTATTTTGTTTACACTATTGCAAGACTATATTAAAGAAGTATGGAGCCCTATCATCAACATATAGTGACCCATAAATATCACAATGTCACATTCAATTTTTGAGGACACACATTTTATTAAATAATATTATGAGACATTTTTCCCTCTACATTTTTGTTAATAGGGCCCTACATACATACATAGTAATTTTGCTATCTTTCTGGACCACATTGTTTATTGCCAATAATAGGCTAAACAGTTCACACAACATTTTCAGGTCAGGTACTATGGAGAACAAAGATTGAAACAGGTTTATTTAAATATTTGTTTATAGAGATATTATTAGGCTTATCTTCGTCTATGTTCCTATTTAAATAGGATTAAAGGGATTAGCTAGAGTAATAGAGGCATAGAGCATATTATAAATACATATGTTCCATTTAATTAATAGGTTCAGATATGAACCTAAGATATGTCAAATTATTCCAGAATAGCCTATAATTACATTATTTTTAAATAATAGAAAAGAAACTTATGAGTCATTAATAAGGAGATGACTTTGGAAAAAGGCAAACTCATTCAGCAAATATAATGTTTTACAAGACACTTTTTCTATTTATATGTATAGTTAATAACATCTATTATGCAGTCTTAGACATGGAAGCCTGTGTTTGTTGAGAAAAGTACTTTAAAACAGCGATTTAATTGCATGGTGTTAGAGTTCCTTTGGCAACATCAAAAGGGGGAAAGTCATTTGTGCTTTAATGAATCTTTTGAAGGAGAAAAACAAGTTATCAAACTGAGTACTCAACAAGTTTTAGGCAGGGAAAAGCAATAGGATGAGAATGTAGATTACAGTTTATTCTTTCTGACATATGACAGCATAAAATGACTGGAAAATATGCTGTATTTACCTTGTTATGAAAGACTATTTTTGATGCTAAATTTCATCTCCTTTATTCTTCTTTGCTTCTCTTTTTTGAATAGTAGATGTAATCACAGCACCCCGCATGTGGGATGGAAGGGAGGAAAGTGGGTATTTTAAACAAAAAATTACTACAGTGCTCTTATGTGGATTTAGTTAAATGAGGCAAGTATAAGTGGAATATGTGCAGTGATAGGTGATATAAGGTGCACATATCTTTCCTGATATTTATTTTTTGCTATGAGCGAAATATCTCCCAGAAAAACTATTGAAAGTAGTAGCCTCAGTGTCCCCATTTCAACATTAATTATATAGTTGCTTTTACAGATCTAAGACTGATGTAGTCAGTATGTTGTTAACTTGTCAAGGGCACCAAAATTTGGGATCCCCAGTTGGTAGTGTAGTGGTTTGACATTTGAACATAACACGAAGGCTGTAATATAAAAGTCTATAGGTAATTTCCTGCAGCTAGTCCCCATACAGGTTTCTGTTCTCCATTCTATTGCTGATAGAAGAAATAATAGGAGCACTTTGTAGATCATATCGCAGAGTGCTGCTCGTTTCTAACAATGTGCACTGCTAATGCGTCACTATGAGACATTAAAGGCCTAAATCAATGTACTTATGTGAGTAATACTTGTAAATGACAAGTGTATTTTGTGCAGTAAAGCAGGGCTTGCCTCTACTGACTAACCTACCTTAACCATCTCTCTTTTATTTTATAGTGCATTAAATTATTGTAAGAGATGCCAGAATAAGAACCCCAGAGACTCAATAATTTATCCATAGAACAGGCTTGGTATTGGCAGCAGCAGGGTCACATTTACCATACTGTCCTAACCAACATGCCTCAACCCTGAACTGGTGGAACCACCACAAGGGATGAGAGTTTAGTTTAGTTCAGTTCAGTTGACCCTCTCTGTTGAAATTGACAAAAGTAGCAATTAGTATCAGCTGTGGAGGTGGTGTTTAGGATGTGGTGAGTTCCATTAGGAAATGAACCAAGATCATCAACTCATTTCATATAGGCAACTATAGGCAGCCATCAGATGAAAATAACTTTCAGTCATTGCTGATCTGGGCTGAATTTGAACCTGCGTATTAAAGTGACCTACACATTAAAGGCTCCAATCCCTGTAGTCATTCAGTCGCTACCCTTTCCCCCAAATCATTGCATAAATTGTTATTGTTCTAAATGAGGAAATGGGAGAGAGGAAGGGAGATTCAATATATTATGTCCATGGAAAGTAAACCATCTGATTATCTTTAGCTGACAAGAAAATTAGTAATGAATGTATGATTTTCCTCTATCCTCACCCTCTGGGCTGATCTTTTGCCCCTTTCTCCGTTTCCCTCTCTAACAATTCTTCTTTTTCTACTATATCACTACCACCCCTCCCTGATGAGTTCTTCTAACCCTGTTGTCCACTCCTCATTCTCTGAGGTCCTCTCTCTCTTTCTCTCTCTTTCCTCCTCAAGGTAATCTCTTCTCACTGAGCTGGAGATCTGCACATAGGTTCCAGTTCAGAAATGCACTTCAGCAGATGTTTAAATACTTTCCTGAATATAACTGAATATTAAACCATTTTGCCCAGTTCACTGGTCAAAAATGTATTCTTCCTCTTGGCCACCTCAATTCATCTCCCTGAAAAAGTGGAGATATCTCTAAACTCCTTTTGATTCTTTCCTCTACATCAGTGAGAAAATTGTCAGAAATTCTCCTTGGCTATTTAAAGAAGAGGGGAGCCATTTAACTGCCTGTTACTGATCTCTGCTGGAGAGGGATAGCAGCCAACTTATCTGGCATCATACAGGTGAGTGAAGCCACAAGGTGACTTTGTCTGAATCCCAGCAGGTGGAGGTTATATCTTCAGGATTCTCCACAGAGTAATCATTTCTCCTGAGCTCAGCAGGTTATGCCTTATGGTGCCACTGATATATGGAAAAACGGCAATTACTGAAAGGATTATAGCAATTTACATTACAGGACACACCACCATGTACTCTGTATGCTCTTTATGGGAGTTTTACCAGGGTAAGGACTGTGGGATTTGGTCTACAGTAAATATTGACAATTGAAAAATATAGTGATTATTTACTAGGGGGGCAAATCTATTCCATATTCTGCAGTCCTTCCATGTGCAGAAATTCCATTGATATCACTGGTAGTTCCACGTGTGGAACAACACTGAATATGAAACAGAGATCCACAGGGAAGATCTCACAGGAGGATTTCACCCCAAATAATTACTTCAAAAATGTTTTTATATTAAAATGTTCCCCTCTTGATAAACAATCAAAAGAAAACCCAGGTTTATTTTCATAAAGTTACATGAGGTTCTGTAGCTCATATCTTAGAAATTAATACTGCCCTCCTGGGCCCCAATTCAGCAAGGTATTTTAAGAACATACCTAACTCCAAGCACAGGCTCAGTCTCATTAATTACACATGGCCATTCTCTGCCCTATTGCTCTGTCTGAATTGCAAACCCAGAATGTCCTTGAATGCTAGCACTGCAGTGACATGCTACCCTTAGTGAATCACTTAAAAGACGCTTTCTCCCTCTCCCCTGTCTAGTCCCCCTTTCCCGCTCCCCACCCTCACCCTGAGGCCAGGACACAATTCAGTCCAATGCGCAGCGACTCTATAGTGCTTTTTTACCTTCAAAAGGCTTTGAAGCCTGTAAAAGTACATTGATTTTCAAAATTTTGGTTTAAAATTTCTATGTGGTGTGTTGTCAAATTAGAAATAGTTCTTATTCAGACTCAAATATAATGCACAGTTCTAAAGTCTGGCTGCTGCAAGCTATTCCTAATAGTTATTTCTGATTGAATTGGGAATTTTTCTGCTTCTGAGATTTTTTTGGACTCTTTACATTGTTTAAATGTAAATATGGAGCCGAGCCCATTCTGGTGCATTTGAACCCAGTGTTTTTGTTTGGCCCTTTATAGAAGCAGTACCTAGCTGCAAAATTTGCATGCAGATATGAGTTCAGATTCCAAACTCTGAGAATGTTTAGATCTGGTCTGTTGGCTTGAGCCCTTCTCTACTGCAATATAAACTATATCACTTCCCCTTGATGTTTTATTTTTTTCTTTGAGATTTTTAAACTGTTTTTAACTAAGAAATGCCGCCTTAAATGAATGGAATTGGATTGCTAAATGCAGTTAAACAAAGTTGTATGCAATAGCTACTGAATGCCAGATGTGTAAGTAATCAAATCCTATTAATTTCACTAAGGGCTCATTAGCTGTTGAATCTTCATTTCAACAGGGCACATTTGATGAAAAAAATGCTAGCCTAAGCATGTGCACACAATACCCACTTTGTAATTTCTGGTTTCTCATTGAATCTAAAGACTCCAAGGCATGAGTCCGTGGATTAAGGACTAAGTGCGTGTGATATTTTTGGGGTTTCAGTAAATTAAATATGGTCTAAAACCAGAAAAATCATAAATCGATAGTTTTGAGGCTCCCATCTACCAATAGTGCTGGACTAAGACAGTTTTTGGGGGGGAAATTCTTTGCTTGAAAAAAACCTCGCATACGATTGCCAAGTTGTAACCTAGAGGGAATTTTTAACCCTAAGTTATAAATTCCAGAGAATAGGGGTCTATAATGGAAATACTGACAGAGCCTTAACTATAGCATTGCTAAAGGCAATGCTGCAATAAAATGGAATGACCTGTGAGATAAAATGTTTAATCTTTGGAGTGAGATGTGGCCTAATAACTCAGACGCAGAGAAGGAGGATGATTCAGGTCCTTCCTTGCAGCAGCCTATTACATGCCCTTTATGAAATTCACTGTCACTCTCAGCTGCTTTTCCCTTTCAGACTGCATCTTGCTTCACTCTGTAGTCAAACAGACTAGCAGGGTCATAAAGAACCAATTCATACAAGTTACTTTTCAGCAAAAGACATTTTTCAAAATGCAAATTAACGGCAAGAGAAGCAGAAGGCTCAGGAAAGATACATTTGTACTTGGCAAAGACTAATACAAAGAGAGAAACGTCTGCTACACAGGTCCTTTTGAATCTCTTTTCCATTTCTCACTAGAGTCCATCTAGCTGAGTTTATCAGCAACTTGAGCCTGTCTTTATTTAGCTGATATCAGTTTCCTGAGCACTCTCTCTTCCCAAAAGCAAAATCCAGATTCTGTTTTTGTTTTCATTGTTTCATCAGATAAGAAAGGAAGATTCTTTTCTTGATCCTGCAATGAGCTGCATGCAGCAGACTTCTGAACCCACATGGAGTACCACTTACTTCAGTGAAGCTCTGAGTGGGCACTCATGAATGCCCAGCTAGGGCTCACTGCAGATTCAGAGCCTTATTTCTTAGTGGAGACGGGTGCAATTTTTCCAGTATCTCTGGAAGCAAGAATAACAGCTTTCCCCAGTTTGGTTCACACTTGCCCATTGAATGCTTTCCACCTGAAGACTCAGTTTTAAATGGTATCAAGTGTCACGGTGCATGTTTTGATTCAGCATTCTTTAAAAGGCCAAGGATAATTTTTCAGACTGGTGCGTGAGGAATTAGACAAGTCCCACTAAAGCAGCTGGAATTGTGTGTAATTCCTTTCATATCACCTAGAAAATTTACCCTGAGCCTTCAGCCACTTCTGGTCCTCTAACTTTCCTCAGGCTAAAATATTGATGAACATCTGGGCCCTTTGTTTTTTAGGGAGTTTATTTTTTATTCTTTCAAGAGTGCTTTTTTCTTTATATAATACATGAGAATTGTTATTAGACATTTACGTGTTACAGGGGAGTCCATAGCATGTGACAAGCCAGAGAAAAACATGGGTCATCATTCTTAAATGCCTTGTACTTTCTATAGCAGTGTATCCATTTATACCTGTCACTTCTACTTTGGAAGCATTTTACACCCATTATGCACTGACTACACAAGGTGCAAGGTGTGGAGAATTGGATGCAAGATTTCTATTTAAGAACACCACCTCCCCAGTGCCAGTTTAGCCATTTGGGATATTTTGGTATCATACACTGTACCCTGGAGGAGCGACTTACAAAAATGTTACTAAATATTCAGGGCTATTGAAAGTCACCCATGGGTATCTATAAATATCCATCACAGATAAGGGAAACACAGTAGTGAAGAGAGTGCAACTTCAGGATTTTATATTAATCATGAATGGTGAAAATGGGTATCTGGGAGGCTGCATTTTTAGGACTTTCATTGCAGAAGTCATTCAGATATTCAGAATAGTAAACCTGCCTCCAAAATATACCCCCAAAACCCTGTGTTCCAAAGGGCCAGAGAGTAAAAATCATTCAGTTGTAGATTTGCCACAACTCCCACATAAGAGGCAACATGTAGGCCCCAAGGAACATGCCAGAAACCATGACTCAGTCCCAGTCTGGTCCCCCGTTCCTCACTTGCTCTGCTGAGGGGGAAGTGAATTACTCCAGCTCAATACCTGATGCAGAACACTTCCTCTTTAGTGCTGGCTCAGCCAGTCAACCAACACCCATCGAATTAGAGAACTCCACCCATTCTCTGCTCCTGGTCACCCACTCTCTGCCCATGTGCAGGGGAGGGAAAGAGCAGCCCCATGCAGTGCTGCCCTGCGCTGCAATGGGTAGCCAGCACAGTGGAGTAAGGGGGTGCCACAGCCCCCCCCCTTAAATTCTTGTGTGCACACCACAAGGAAAATAACAATCGTGCCCTAAAATAGTTCCAACAACAATTTATTCCAGAATATATTAAAACTGACTAACACTGAGTTCCGCTGTACATGATCGTATATTGAGCCCTTAGGTTCAGGTGTGAATATGAGGCAGCACACAGTTGTGCTACCCCAGGGGGAGCTCCGGAAGGAACTGTGCCCCAGTCACAATTACTCTTCTGTTCCCCTTCTCTACATCTGGGAAGTAATTTACAACGCCCATTACTGGAGTGTAGCATGCCACCCCCCCTCCCTCCACTCCACTGTGCTGCCAGCCAGTCTGCTGGACAGCATGTAAGAGGAAGGAGCCAGGGATCCTACCCCACCCCCCGCCACCTTCCCAACTACTTGTCCCTAAGCACTGCACAAGAAGCCTTTGCTCTCCCTGCCCTGAGTCCAGACCCAGATACTGTGAGGATCTCACATAACCATGCAGGGAAATGGATGGGCCTTTAATCCCCTATGCATATATACAGGCCTAAGGCGGAATCAAGCCCTTAGGTATTTTGATTAAAAAATCACATTCAAAAAGCTATTTCCTGCTGGTGTGTTTGCTTCTCAGTTAGATTGACCAGTGAGGCATTCAGTGTAAGGATCAGATTGGAAGTAATCTCTGATTTGATTTGAGGCTTTCAGAAGCAGAAAGGAATTTCACACATTTGAGTGCCACTTGGCTTCAGGTAAAGAATTTTACATCTTGTGGAAGTACCGGTTAAAGGAAATGAGATCCTGACTGACCTGCCATGGCATTAGAATGTCTAAAAGAACTGACTGTGTCTTTGCAAGGTAGAGTGTTTACTTCTACTTATGTATGATTTAGAAATTTCAAGATGAGGGTTTCCCAAATCAATCCCCTTAAACAGAATCCCACTGTATCTGAACTTGAAAACTCTGCCTAACCTCCAACACAAATATGCTTTCCAACTCCAGCCAGAGTGTTTTCTGAGGTACATTTTACAAGAACACATATTGATTGATTGCAGTCACACTAGTTTATAAATATTCACCTGCATTTCTGCACATATTTTTCTGGACATAAGTGAAGAGAGGTGATTCCATAGTTAATCCTGAATACTTTGGTGAGATCCTTAACGTAATTATTGAAATAGTTCATAAGAATGAAAAGCTAAATAACAGAAATGTTCTTGCGTGAATTTTTTAAAATTCCAATGTCTAACAAATGGCCCATCCAAGTGTAACCGAACAAGGCCTCTGCTTCAGAATGCTGTTTTTATTACATCTATGCAGAGTCTATCAGAGCTTCTTTTAGCTGAACTTATGTGTGTGTGTGTGTGTGTGTTAGTTACACAAGTAGGGATTTTTGGTATAAGATTTGGCATATTGCATGTGGCAGGCTGCTGAAAAATGAATAAAGACAGTAGGAAAAAGACAATGTGCATCCCGCTGGTAATCAAGCAAAGGGATTGTTACAGACTTCCCATGTGCTCTCTAGGTTCACCCAGAGGCTCTCAAGATCATTTCTCTGCCCCTAGATTTTCATGTTGAATTATCAGTCTTGTTCTTTAAATGAACATGCCTCTTTTTTTATTTAAAGCACATGAGGTAGCTGTATTTGACTTGCTACTATGAAATGCAATATTTAGTATTGGCAACATGCACAACTGTGAAGAAATGAAGCATATTTTATGGACATCAATTAGGGTTTAATTTTTTTTAAATGATGTACTTTTTCCTCCAGCTCCCCTCCATGGTTTTCAAACTGGAAGCATAAAATGCAGCTCATATATTCTTTACAATTTACACTTGAGAACACTGACCACAAAATTCAGTAAGCATTCATCATGAGCTTTAGGCTACTTTCCATGGCTTTGGCCTCAGGCTAAGCTGGGGGCTAAGCACGTTTCATGAGGGGGATAAAGTTTTTAAACAAACAATAAATATATACAGGAATGCCAAGAAAAAGAGCTCTGAATAAGCTCAAAAACTTGTCTCTCTCACCAACAGAAGTTGGTCCAATAAAAGATATTATCTCACCCACTTGTCTCTCTAGAATTTTACCATTACTGTATTACAACCTGTGATTGAAAAATCCCCTGTCCCTCCATCCCCAACACACACCTTTATGTATGCTATCTGTTTGTCATCTTATGACTGATATTGTGATTGTGGATGACCAAAATGCTAATCATCAGAACTCTGTTGTGACCTACATAACCCATATTCCTGCCAGAGCTCCACGCAATATGTCAGATTGAATCCAAATCCCCTCTGCCTCAATCTATTTAACACAAGGTTGTGAGGGAGAAAAAAAGGTAGGTCAAGTTCATTTGTTAATCCTGGGGTTTTGCAACATAAAGCCATGTTTGGTCACAATGTAGTGCCTCAGCAATAACAGGATTTCTCGTGAAAAGAGCTTCAAATATTGAGAGGAAAGCCCCTCTCTGGTACGGTCAGAGCAAGATCTTGAAACAGACTCAGCTAACCTGTTTATTGTGAGTCTTAGCGAGCCTTTACTCATCTGTGCAAACTAAAGAATGCTTATGTGAAAATAATTGCCTGTTAAAACTGATCTTTAACTCTTGGTCTTTAACTCTTTAATTCTATCTTTAACTCTTGGTCTCTCTCAATAAATATTCTTTTAGTATTCACTTAAGACTGAACAAACTAAGAAAAGGTCAGAGTGGGTTGATATGAAAGTTAAGTTCCTTTGGGAGATTATGATGGTAGTTTTCTCTGAATAATTTTGGATTGACTACAATATTTTGGCTTCTTTGTGCTCCTTCCTAGTCCCTTGATTTCTCTGGAATAGATGCAACTAAAATGGTATGAAACTTATTTATTTTCATAGTCTCTTCTCAATGGCAATATCCAGTTTGGAAAGGAACCCCAGTAGAACTAAATCTTATTCCTATCAACAATGAAGAAATAAAGCTGAGAAATGGTTTGATTGAACTTTAATTAAACTACTTGACCCGGCTCTTGCTTTAAGCGTCAGTAGGCGGCCCTCACCTTGAGTCACTACTGAATCTGTGTCTCAGTATGGAATTAGGGAAAGCTTTGTCGATAACTGATTGTTTCAGTTCACTGACAGAATAGAAAGAAAGAAAGAAAGAAAGAAAGAAAGAAAGAAAGAAAGAAAGAAAGGGTTTCAGTTTGAACCAAAGTGAATTTTTTTCCATTTTTACTGCAAACCAAAAAAGTTTTAAAAATGCTGTTCCAGGCTGAATGAAATGTTTCATTTCATTTTAATGTTTTTAACATTTTTAAAATAAAATTGAAGTTAAATTTTAAACAAAAAGGAATTTTGAATAATAAAATTGAAACCTTGTTTAGAAAATGTCAAAATAAAACTTTTTCTCTGGGATGGGGATTTTTTTAACTGAAACACTTACGTGAATTGAACACAAATTCATAAAACATTTTGGTAAAGCCAAATCTGCATTTTTTTGTAAAAAAATTTCAATCAATATTTTTTTGCCCAGCGCTAGTATTAGGGAGGGCTATGTTGAATGAGATGTAAAATTGAGAACCTAATCACTTGTGCTATAATATATCTCTACTGATAATATATTTGTAAAGTTAAGAATGTTAATCCTGATGCCCTGTATAAATTTCAACCTGGGTAATAAATTCTTAACAATGAGAGTAAATAACCATTGGAACAATTTACCAAGGATTGTGGTGGATTCTCCATCACTGACCTTTTTTAAATCAAGAATGGATGTTTTTCTAAAAGATTATGAATTGTTTTGGGGAAGTTCTATGGCCAGTTTTATACAGGAGGTCAGACTAGATGACCACAATGTTCCCTTCTGGCCTTCGAATCTATGAATTTATGCAACCTTCTACCTCCTTGAATTCCACCTGGAGTTTCAGTAGTATATGGTATCACTGTCTTAAACTCTAATGTAATGAAGATTTGCAATGTTTAAAAGCTACCACACTTCAACCCAGATAGAGCTGTGGTTGAGTGGTAAATAAAATGATTCCTCTAAATCTTTTATCTACCTGTCCCCAAAAAATTACTCTAACTGGCATTTGGAAAACACTTTGAGGCAGAAGTTGCTATAAACATACTGTGGAAACGGAGAGAAAAACTCTCTGATAGGTTTGGTTTAGGATACGGGGGGTTAAGCGAGACAGTGATGATTCTGGGGGTTTGCTTAACCAATAAACCCTTTATTTTATATTAAACAATTCTATCCTTATAATAAACAGTTCTATTTCTATAATAAACAGTTTCACAGCAAGCAATTACACAGCAAACAGTGATAGCAAAGGGCAGGAGAACTCCGTGCACGAAAGGACAAAATGTGTCACCCAAGACTTTAGCGTTTTGTGATCTCTCCTGGATCAACGCATGGCTGCCAGCACGTGACACTAGGGTGCCCGGTTTTGGAGTTCCCCAAAGAAGTTACAAGACGAACACAACAGAAAACAGTTAATCCATACTCACAAACATTATATACAGGTATACTATGCTGGCCAAATTCAGTTGCCGTTTGCTTTAGATACTGCAGATGGGAGAGAGCCACTGTGAGTGATCAGTTCACAGTGAAGCGGGCTAGGAAAGATGCGTCAGCCCGCCGAGCCGACACGACCAGGAGATATGCAGGATGCCGAGTGGATTCAATTCCTCTCTGCCTTCTGCCACCTGGGTTTGAACTTTTATAGTTTCCCCTGGTCAGCAGAGGCTAAGCCCCATTGGTTGCTATTTGCTGCATGACCTTCTAAGGTCATGGCTCAGAGTTTAGCCAACCAGGTGCTCCTGATTTCCCGGGCAGGTATGAACCAGCCAACCAGGTGATTACAATTATCCTGGGCAGTTGCTGACCACGCACCAGCAGGTGGGGTCACTTCATTTCCTTATAAGGAGACAGGTACATGTGGCTCGTGCTGCTGAGTCAACCCTCCCTAGGCTGCCTCTTTATCCACATGGGGGGGGCAGTGCATGTGGTGCTGCAGACGCCACTATGCAATTTAGTCTCCACACATACAAGTGCTATTATCAGAGCCAGGTGAGTAATGCAAAACAGTATTTGTGAACATTTGTTTCAATATACCCTACAAAGAACTGTAGCAAAATCCTCCTCAGGAAGAAGAGAGACTCAGGGGAGAAATTGGGCATCATTCCTCCCATGGCCGCTCCTTATTCTGGGCTGACTAGCCCTTAATAATTTGGGATCACGTGCTGTCCTCCAGCACACATGGATACCACTTAACTCAAATGGAGCTGGAAGTGCAGAATTTGTCTCTCTGTCTCTGAATGCAATGCTCTTTAAACTGCACTGCAATAATCACAGATGCTGTGCTCTCGGCAATATGAAGGAAGCTTGACGCACCTTCATAAAATAGCTTCATTAGATAAAGGAACCATCAGTCTTCATTACTACTATAATTTTAAAATAAATTTCACCAATTTTTCATCTAAAAAGTGAGGAAAAGATAGAGCAACAAGATATGAATTAATTAAAAACTATTTAAAATACTGAAGCCCAATGAGCTTAATTCCAGTCATCACTGAGGTAAAGAGTAATAATCAAAGATATAGAATACACCCATGACTTGTCATAGGGCTGACCAGAACACCAAAATCTATCAGTCCATAATGTCTACTGCTGCTGTTAATGAGTAAGAACACCTGTCTTTTCCCCTTCTCTCTATAAACCAGTTATAGTTAATATTTGCTCAACCAAAATACTCTTTTTAAAGAAATGCCCATAGGTCCTAAAATTGGACCTACCAGCTTTATTTTATTTCACAGGTGTTTCTGACTTCCTGTTACACTTGCCTGTCCTATCCTTGTGAGCAAAGTTGTGTACTACATGTTTCAACACCCTACCTACTCCCAAAGGTGGAACAGGCAGTCATTGGATCATTCATGTGCTTATTATCACAAATAAACCCAGAACTCCAAATACAGCCATGTGAAAGAAGTACTTTTCACTAAACTTCCATTGACTCCAGTGAGTTTGCATAAGGTCCTTACAGAATGCTTAAAAGTGGAAATTAAAAAGTCATTATAAGATTTTTCAAAGGACAAACTATATACGGTTGCAACAACTCCTTGTGGAATTTCAGCCTAAATATATTTGACACCTTTCTTAAAATGCCTAAGTTTACAATGGAAAAAAATAGAAACATATTTGTGTTGAAAACAGTGAAATTTCATTCATGAATCCAACTGTCCTGCCAAGAGAAACCATTTTGGGGGGGAGGGGAATCCCTCCTCTAGTGAAGGACCTTAAGCTTTCCCATTAATCCAACCTTTTCCCTAAAAGCTTGGTATGCTAGTGGAGTGAGAAAAGTAAGTGCAAATTCATTGTAAACTGTTTCCTATTTAGTGCACACACTATGTACTGATGTCTTGTCGTCAATAGGTCCTCCATCACAGGAAACTTTTTAAAAAGGGGAAGAATTCCATTGGGATCAAACATATGAGAATAGTTTCCACCAGTTTAGGGCTGATATTGCTGCCAGTCATGGCCTGGGATTGTTTGTTCCAGACCTAACCAACTGGTAATTATTGATGCCAGTGTCTACAGCCTTGTTGCAATTCCAGCCCAAATGATAGATAACATGGGTCCAGATCACCCTAACGAATCTCAACCCAAGACCCATGACTCTGACCCAGGCCCTTCCTGGCTTGTGAAAAAGAGTCATGAACAACTGGTACCACTCATGACTGAAACAGCCAACACATCTTTCAGAAAAGGAATCATCCCTTCGTTCTTCCAACATGCAATAGTCCAATGAACACTGAAGAAACCCATCCTGGATACATTAGTACTAGTCAACTACCACTTGGTGTCAAACCTTCTATTCCTAATCAAACTTATAGAGAAGCTACCCAAAGGCTAAATACAAGCTCATCTAATTGAAGCTAACATTAAAGACTGGGCATAATCTGGATTCAGGTCAGGACATGGAGCTGAAACTGCTTTAGTGACACTGACAGATGTTCTCCTCTGTCATTGGATAGAGACACCCATTCTCCTGGACCCCTCTGCAGCATCTGACACTGTTATCCATGAGATACAGTTATCTCATCTAAGACAGGTGGCAGGTGTCCAGGTTAAATATGCTAAAACATCATGAGCCCTTCCTGAAGGGAAGTGCCCAACAAGTAGTGATACAAAACTGCACCTCCACTGGTAGACACTCACTTGAGGAGTCCTGAAAGAATCAATTCTCTCTCTGGTATTTTTTAACATCTACATGCAACTAATACAATTGCTAGGTAAACTAGTCAGATGACACAGACACAAGTACCAGCAATATGTAAAAAATATATATCTCTACCTATCCTTCACCAGCCCAGTGCTTGGAGGAGATAAGCTCATGGATGAAGAACAGTTGGCTGAAGCAGAGCAAGACAGAGATGATGCTGATGGGTAAATGAAAGCATTTTGAAGGGTTTGCACAATGGTGCAGTCACCTTTGGTTGAAACTTCACACCCACAATCGGTTCATTAGGCCCATAGTTTAGGAGTAGTCTTGTATTTCTTGTTGACACAAAGAGAACAAACAAGATGTGGTAGATTTGTAGTTGCCTTGCTGTTACGTTGTTTATTCTCTCATCCTCAACTGAGAGAAGTGTTTGTGCAGTGAAGTGACTTATTTTGGTAGGATTTTAGGTTTGTTTTTTAATTAAATATACATGTTGCTATGTATTTATGTCGGAGAAGGCAAAGGTATTACACTGTGAATGGAAGGTGGTGAAATTTGTAATTGTCCTTGGTTCCTGGGAGAGGTCATTCCTCAGTCTCGACCTGCCTTTGAGAAGGTTCTGTCTCTCATGTGGATAAATTTTGCCTTTATTGTAGAGGGTTATATTGTACTAGAAGAGCATATTTGCTGACCACAGTCTTCTTCTTCTTCTTCCCCACAGTCTTCTCAGATACTATAGTGATGAGCATGGTATAAGAAACGATATAGAATAAAATGGTACAGAATATATCCTCAGGTGGTGTAAAGTGATATAGCTCTATTGAGATTTCAATGGTGATATGATTTATACCAGCTAAGGATCCAACCCAAGAAGTAGAATATAGTGGAATTTGCTTTGTATGGTTGATAGAATACCATTATGTTCAGGAGAATACAGTTCTAATACTATCTAGATTGATGAGAGCCTGTTCCATAGATATCATAAACAATGAGGCCTCTGAGCCTAAGGATATGTTTTCTCACATTGCTTGCATGTTACCCAAACCCATTACTAAGAATGCACTCTAGCAAGTTTTCTTTGTGGATGAACAAATATTGTAAGTAAGATGCTACATGCTAGACAAACATCCTCAGCATAAAGTCCTTGTTAGGACCCCTCCCCCCCAGTCCTTTCAGTTCTTAGTTTGCTGACAGAAGCAGAAGTCCAGAGTCGAGCAGCAGGCAATACGACAGGTTTATTGGGATCTTTTCAAGCAAGCTTCCATTAGGAGCCCCCAGTCCTTTGCACCAATAAATCTTCCCCCCTACTTCCTGTTTTACTTCAGTTTTTATAATGCATCTTAACCAAGCATTTGTTTAACAATATTACAAGATGATTCTTTAACCAATCCTAACATATTGTAACATAATTATTTAACCAATCATATCGCACCACCTTAACTGATCACACTTAGTTATGCAACAAACAGAAACAATCAAAGAACCAGACAGAAATCATTCAAATAGATAATAGAGAATTTGGTACCACAAAGACAAAACAATGAGGAGTATAGATTTTACAACCACAACTGTTGATAAGTTCCAGAGGGGTAGCCGTGTTAGTCTGTATACAGCAAAAACAACAAGAGTTCTGTGGCACTTTAAATACTAACAAATTTAATTTTTGTAGGCATAAGCTTTTGTGAGACTCAGCTCACTTCGTCAGATGCAGAGGTAGAATGATACAGTAAATAGGAAACATAGATATACAAGTGCATAGAGAACAATGGGGGAGGTGGATGAAAGCCGGGTACTTGAGGGCTAATGACAGTCACTGAGTAGGAGGTGAGAATGAGTGAGCAAAGCAATTATCTCTTGTAAGGAAAGAGGCATTCCAAATCTCTGTTTAAACCCAGTTTGAATGTGTCAAGTTTGCAGATCATTGCAGATCACTGGTCATCACCTACAGTCCCCAACTAAAATCTCTCCAACACATCATTAAAGATCTACAACCTATCCTAGCAGATGATCAGTCTCTCGCTCAGGCAGTGGGCGACAGACCCATCGTATCTTACAGACAGCCCCCCAACCTGAAGCAAATACTCACCAGCAAGCATACACCCTACAAAAAGTCCAACTCAGGAACCTATCCCTGCAACAAACCCCGTTGTCAGCTCTGCCCACACATCGACTCTAGTGACAACATCACTGGTCCTAACCACATCAATCACACCATAAGGGGCTCATTCATCTGTACATCCACTAATGTTTTATATGCCATCACGTGTCAACAATGCCCCTCTGCAATGTACATTGGCCAAACTGGACTGTCACTACGCAAAAGGATAAATGGACACAAATCAGACATAAAAAATAATGACATCCATAAACCAGTGGGAGAACACTTTAATCTCCCAGGGCACACTGTCACTGACCCGAAAGTCGCCGTACTTCTCCAAAAAACTCCAAAAATAGACTTCAAAAATAAACTGCTGAGTTAGAAATGATCTGTAATGAGAGAGCCATTCCAAATCTCTGTTTGAATGTGTCAAGTTTACAGATCAGACAGTGTGCCCTGGGAGATTAAAGTGTTCTCCAACTCCTACTCAATGACTGTCATTAGCCCTCAAGGACCCGGCTTTCATCCACCCCCCCCATTGTTCTCTATGCACTTGTATATCTATGTTTTCTATTTACTGTATCATTCTACCTCTGCATCTGATGAGGTGAGCTGAGTCTCACAAAAGCTTATGCCTACAAAAATTAAATTTGTTAGTCTTTAAAGTGCCACAGAACTCTCGTTGCTTTTGCTGTATACAGACTAACACGGCTACCCCTCTGGAACAGTTCTACATGGAAGGCACTGAATTTAGCTGTTTGAAATGGAAATCTACCAACTCCATGAAAAAACTTGCACAGATACAGACATACATCATCTTCCTATCCAAGTGCAAACAAATGGACATCAGACCTAATGGACTGAAAGTGAAAAATCCCTTACAATCAACATATTATACAGAGTACAGTGACAAATTGTGTCACACACTCTCTAAGAAACTAAGGAATCACCTGATCAGCATCCTGTACAGCAAACAAGAAAAGATCAAGAAAGAACTCTCAATGCTGGATAATCTCATGAAAAGTCAAACTTCCACAGAAATTTAATTTGTTAGTCTTTAAAGTGCCACAGAACTCTCGTTGTTTTAACTGTTGATAAGTAATTGTTTGCCAGACAGAATGCTATCAAGCCAAATTTCCTTTAAACATTCTAGAATCTTTTCTTTATCTGGAGGTGTTAGACTGGATCACCTTCTTAACAGCCTGGTATTAGATGTTATGTTGGAATGTGCGTATGTGACTGCATGCTTCCCAGCTTATGGCCGCCACTCCTGCATCTGAGCCAAAGTACAAGGCCTCAGACTCTCACAGTGAGAGAAGGCCTGTGGTTTTGATTCGTTTTATACCTCCATAACCAGCTAAATGATAAGGATATACTTACAAAACATGGGCCTTTACAGGCAGGCCTGAATATCAATATTCTATATACTAACAGTCCTGCCAGGTGAATGAGTGCCTTTTACGACATTTGGAATGCATTTTTAGTCCTGGCAAATACTACAATCTCATTATGTGCCTATGATCCCATTACCATAGCCACACAGACCTTGAGAAAAGATAACTATGGATTTGAGTGAGATAGTAATTACTAATCTGCCTCTCAACTGCAAAGTCACCCAGAGTGATTGTGATAGATAATGACACACAATTTGTGGACTCGGACTTTACAGACACTTAAAAAATATTCTCCTGTACAGCAGACTATTATAAAGCTTCACTGCACTGTTAAAAATGCAGTGTTTTGGTAGCATTCATGAGCAGATTTGAGAAATAAGGTCTCAAGACAGTATCTCCAGGTGGTACATTCTAAACAAGAATGCCTATTTGTATTGTATCAAACTACACCCTATCCCTGCCCTGCTGCATATGTCTCTTGCTTAACTAAATCAAAATCACCCTGTGGTGGGATTTAAAAACCCCACATGGACCTGGGGACCCCACATGAGCTGCTGCGAGCTCCATCCACTACATATTTAGATGTCAGAACGATGAAGGGGAAAGCCCAATCAGTTAGAAACTGGCTAAGAAGAAGAGCAGACTAACAGCTCTCACTTGGGGGAGAAGAAGCCTGGCTGAAGCCAGGAACTGAGTAAAATTACTGTTCATCGGAGACTCCTGGAGGGAAGGTAGGCTGACACAAGACTATCTGGATATATCCAGGACCCTGGCTATTAAGCCATGCCATGACAGGAAGTGTTCCATCTGAAGGGAAGTTTCAGGGACTGAGAACTAAGCCCAGTTGGGTCATACCCTCATTTATGTTGTGTTCGTTTGGACTGTGAGTTTGGACTCTGCTACCCCACGGGCAGTTGAGCTATTATAGTGACCTGGCCGGAGGGCTGAGCCATGTAATCCACTGCAGCGAGCTGGAAACTCTGTTGGGGAAACTGAGACAGAGTGGCTCCCATGCTTTGCCAGAAAGATGTACAAGGCTGGTGACATGATGATACATCCTAAGTAAACTCTCATGAAAAGGTGGAGCAACGTCTTCAAAGCCTGCCCAGACAGAAAATGAAAGGCAAAATCTCATTTTTTTCAAGGTGACATAGTGAGATTCATCTGCCTTTCAGATATGACACCTTCATAGTAATTGTGTGAGCTTTCACAATAACCATTAATGTATTATACTAAGGCTGGTGAAAATGAGGCACTCAGATCACATCCCACTGAAAACCAGCCCTGCACCTGTGAATACGGACATGGGAACTTTATAATTAGCAATCCAAAAATTAACCTCGATGGACTGGAACTTAAAGATATGAGAGAGAGAGTGAGACCACTGTACAGAAGCCTGTCTGGATGAAGTTTGCAAGACTCAGAGATCTGGAGCAAGAATTAGTGTTATGTGGTACACATTGCATTGCATTAGCGATCACAGTCAGATGTCTTTTTCTCCAAGAGAGATATGTTGTATTTGTATGCATGATGTAAATCTAGAGAGAGTAGCTACAGGCATCTTAAGTTCCACTTCCTAGGATAGAGAAGTTTCTGTAAGAATTCAGGAGTCAGCAGAGATTGTGACATGCCATACCTGCTACATCAAACTGCTTCTTTTGAGAAAGTTCTTCTCTTTCCCCATAAGCAAGAAAGTCAGAATCGCTAATCTCGGAAAGTAAAATAAGAAACTTTGTTTTACAAAGTTGAGGTGATCTGAAGGAGTTTAGAGAAGCTAGCTTAGTGCATAGCATTAAGATGGGCCTACACCAGAGCATTTGGCTCTGTGTCTGAATGTGAACTCCTCTAAAAATCAGATCTGTTCAGACCTAGCGTTCTGGTTGGGTCCTTAATAAAGAAAGGGGCCAGACATTCAATTCAGATGTGGATCTAAACTTGCCCAGGAGTTTTGGTACCTCTCTAAGCAGTATTTTTGCATTTAATGAACAGTGAGTCACAGTAGGAGTTCTCAAGTCACAGAATCATAATTCTTACCTCTTTAGGTTTATAAGACCCAAAATAAGCAATAGAAGAAATAAACTGTGTGACTGTTTCCAGTTAGGAAATAGTTTTTAATTCCTATACTACAGAAGTTCTTTAGTTAGCACATTCCTACATTTAACACTGTCTCTGGCTCAAATTCTGCAGTCCTCAATAGAGCAAAACTCTCTTTGGAGCCAATAGGTATCTTGCACAATTGTGGACAGTAAAATTTGGCCATTTATTCTACCTATGTAGGAAATGATAAACAATTCTTCATTGTGCAGCTTTCACCTACCCTCTGTGGACTTCAACTACCAGACACTCATGAAACGCTCTCTCCAGGTCAATATATCAAACTTCTCCCACTGGACAGTGATCATTCGGTATATTTGTAAACAGCCCTGTTTTTCTTAGTGGAAGACAATCATCACAAACTGCTTTAACTTGCTGATGAATTATATAACAGGTATGCGCTTTGACTGTACAATATATTGTATGTAGAAAAGAGCCATATTTATAAAACCTCCTGTTGATGAAAGAGTGGCAAGGAGGAGATATATGTATTTTTCATGTGAAGACAAAGGAAAAAGAGCTTTAAATGCCTGACAGTTAAAAATACATTGAAAGTAAAAAGAAAAGTCAGAAAATGTAGGGAACTGAAATGGTATATTGCTATATTTGAAATAGATAGTGTAGCAGCAACTACTCTGATTTAAACTGTTTGAAAATGTCAGTTGTGAATGAGATTGGTAAACATGTACAACAGACAGTGCAAAATATGTATTTATGGTGTACGTATCATGTGCGTACCATATGTATTTGTCAGCTGACAGAATTCTACCCTGCTCCAAACTACACTCTTGTTGTAGAGTCAAAATGTCACCTCCTTCTGGGGTGCTTTTTTTTAATTATTATTATTTTGTATAGATTGTAGGATTTCTTTCTTTCTGTCTAGGAAAGAAAGGGACTAGCTTCCTCTTCTCCACCATCTGTACAGTCTATTGAAGCACATCTACTCCAATGAATCAGCAGTAATCAACCCATGGCTCCCTGCAGGATTCCAACATATGCTAATGGAATGGAGTGCCAGCAAAATCCTGAGAAATCTGTTATGATGTTTTGTTTTAAATAGCCTGCTTCAGGGATTGAAACCTGAAAAAGTCAGAAAAGTTTTAAAGTAGGATATAAGAAATAAAATATGAAATTGAGACATGGTAGCAGACTCTGTCTTACTTTTATTATTGTCCCTTGCTAGCAATTAAAAGAGATAAGTTCTGTATAGATATCATGCTGATGATAATTCTTCTAATCACTCTTTTCTGCAAATTTATGAATGAATGTAGTGCTTGTGACAGTAAAGGAGACTGAAGTCCTCTACTTATCCACAAAACAGATACAACATGGACAGCAGAAGTGTGAGACTCCTGCTGAAATGCCTCTGTCTCATCTTGGAGATCCAGTGACCCTCTAGAGATAAGAGGCAGTGTGGCCAACTCTCAGATGAATCTCACAACTGGTGTTTTTCTGACAGCCCCAGCTCTGGAGGCAATGGATTATGTAAGATTCTCTGCTTTAATTTGTTGGAAAAATCAAGTTTCTAGCCCTCACAGTAGTGGAGAAAAGCCTGAAAATATTAAATGAGTGCACGCTAAAGGCTCAGAAACCAGAAGGTACATAAAAGGAACCCAAACTTTCTTTGTCTTAAAAATCACAAGATTAAAAAAAAAATCTCATGACTTTTTGAATGCTTGGGGTTGCCAACAGTGGGGTAGCCAACTCTAAGTGCAGTCAGCCCTTGCCCTTTCTGCTGAGATTGCCAGTAAGGACACCAAATCTGATGATATACTGTAATATTACACACATACAGACAGATACCAAGTTGCCCCTCTCTAGCCAATACTATCTCAAACAATAGGATTTTATATCCACGTGCCTCTGCTCACTGAAAACTGGCCTGAAACCAAATTATTCCTTCATAATACCGAATACTGTAATATACAGCTAAAAAAAAGTGGGGAGAAATCAAAGTTGCATTAGATGAAAGAATCATACAGTAGCTGGTAATTAAGAGTTTTTATTATTTTTCAAACACATTTTAGGCGTGACAATGGATAGCACACAGTGGATAAAGCAGCAATGAGGTCAAAAGGTCACTAGTGGCAGGCAAGTAGCAAGAAAAATATATTTATCAGTGACACTATCAGTTCACCGTAGAAACAGAGTGGAACGAGAGTGGTTCATCAAGTGGAACCAGAGGAGAGTAAAACCACAATTGGAGGAAAACAAAAAAATGGAAAGATTAAGTGGTGGGGGAAGCACTGAAATACACACACACACACACACACACATAACGTGCCTCTGTGCAGCTGAGATTTTGATAATACTATGATGAGCTCCTTAAAAGAGGTAAGAGAGACTAAGCTAGATCAAGCATGTGAGGAACTGTTTTGTGAATACGAAAAACAGCAATGAAATTATGCAATTCAAAGCCTCTCTCAGACTGTGGGTTGTAAAATAATGACAATAACAATCAATAAAGATTATAAAACAATACTTGAGAAGTACTAGGATGGAATCTTTGGTTAGCTATAAAAATATTAAAAAGTTGGGGTTGTGACACATGCAGGGATTCATGGGCAGTTTAAATACACACAAAGTGAAAGGATAAAATTAACTTCTGAGTGATCAGGTTACAGTGTAATGCATTATGGACAAACCAAAGTAAAGCAATATATGTCCTCAAGGAAAATGACTACTGAACATAAAAACATCATGAGGTTTATTTAAAGGCTTTTTAGGGAAATTTTTAGAACGTGCACAAATAAGGAGGTCTGAAAAATCAGAGACATTATGACAAAAAAAGCTTCATCTGAATATTATGCAGCTATTTCATACAGATGAAAAAACAGCTGAACTAAAGAGGATTCTTAAATAGATATTTTTCTTATCTGGGAATTTCATTTCCACCAGTTCTTTTATACTATTCTGGAACAACAATAGGTTTTGCAGCTTCCCTCTATCAACAGGTGCAGTCACAACTCTGATCTTTGGAAATGTTATTTTATCCTTTCCCAGCATCCTGCATGCTCCTGGCCACTCCATACAAACACACACTATCCTATTTTTAGACAATAATAAGTAGACCTGATCCCCAATGGATTATTATTCTACAGATTTAATTTGTTTTCTTCTACAAAATGTTCATGAACAGATTGTGGTTTCTTCAAATTTACTTATTTGATTATTTTATATTTTTGCAAGTTTCATTTACTTGAAGGGTTTATCATACACAGTTGCAAAACAACAGCTGGACATTCAAAATTCTAACTATGTTTATGGTTGTATAAGTCACATGGCATTGTTTCCGTTCCTGAAGTGTGGAGGTGAAAGAACTTATAGAGGAGAGTCTAGGTATAAAGAGACATTTGCCTTCGTACACATAATGTTCTGGGGGTAAGAGAATGAACAAACAAACACCAAGCTTTTAACATTTTCTGTAAATAAGCAAAGGAGTAAAATTTCTACAAGGTGTGAAATATGTTGCAGAGGCCTGGCATCCTAGTAATTACACTAGATAGGATAAAAGAATATGAAAACCATTGACCCTCTTGATTAAAAATTTAAACTAATCACCAATTCAGCTCCATCCCTCATCACCCCTTGAAGAGCATTGCACAAAAAAGTGTATCACTGCATTATAGGAATTTTACACATTACTCCGATACCTTCTGCACTTAGTTGAGTTATCCGTGATCTCTAAAAATTTAACACGAACACTAAACGTATGTAAAGAAAGGTGACATTTTTCTGATGGAATGTCTTAGCTGGAATAAGATATCATAGAGAAATCGAGACTACCTCAGAGCCATGGGATTTTAACAGTAATCTATGAATGCATCAGCTAGACCTCAAAAATATAGGCAACCGATGAACATCAACTTCCACTCCAGGTAAAACTGGCAAATCCCAGTGATGGAAGGGAATTCAGTCTCTACATTTTAATTTGTTTACTAAGCTCTGAAGAACTGTACCACACCACAGTATGATTCCAAAATGTCTTACCTCACAGGCTGCAAAGAGACTTGCTGATGTAAATAATTCTACAATATTCATGGGCAAACCTTTATGTGCTTCATCATACACCTCCTAAATTCAAAGATAGCTGAATGTGCACCATGAATTTTTCAGAACTGGTGACATGCTGCTAACAAGTTGAATGACCTTGAGTTGCAAATCTGAGAATGGTGGCTATCTACAGCTCAAGTGCTATTCAGCGTATAGTTAGGATACCAAAAATTAATGAAAAATGCATAGTGGGCCTGGAGAAAGACTTTCACCAGTTGTTTTTGCCATGAAGATAGGAATTCATATATGATGACCCTAAAGCAGTGGTTCTCAAATGGTGTTCCATGGAACCCTAGGGTTCCGTGGGCTGAGTGGAAGGGTTCTGCGAAGAAAGTATACCGCCGCCAAATGTGATAAAAATCCGGTGCCGCCGAGCAGCTGTTCGCGCGCCGCCGATTAGCTGATGGGGCCGCCGAACAGCTGCTCACGCGCCACCGATCAGCTGATGGGGCTGCTGAACAGGTGCTCGCACACCGCCGATCAGCTGATGGGGCCGCCGAAAACGGCCCTGAAAGCACGCCGCCAAATGAAGCAAACACCGCGCCGCCAAAAAGAGGAAGATTTCCTTGACTTTTCGGCGGACAGTATGGCATGGGCGGGCAAGGGTTCCGAGGGTATGGCATGGTCGCGCAAGGGTTCTGAGGGCATGGCATGGGCGCGCAAGGGTTCCGTGGGTGGAAAGAAATTGAGAAACACTGCCCTAAAGAATGTACTACTTTCAACATTTCATAAGGGAAACTGAGTAACTAGATACTTTTCAGTCACTCTATAAGCAGAGCTGAGAATCTGAATGAAGTGTTAATCATATTGGCACTGAATTTCCTCCTTCAGAAATGAAATAGTGTATTAGGGGTATTCAAAAACAATTCTCTACCACAAGGCCAAAGTTGTGATGTAGCCATCAAGTAAGTATCCCTGGATTCTTCCCTCCATAGCCTTGCTTTTAATGTACAAAGCTGTTTACTGAGAGTATGCTTTTCAAATGAAAGTCAAATAGCCATGCTAAGGCAGGAAAGTCAGCTAGAAAAAAAGTATAGAATAATGCAGGGTTTTCTAATCAGATACTGCTCTGACAAAAGGAATATATGTAGAACTGATGAAGTTAAAGGGGAACATTTTAGAATCAATTAGATGGTGTTATCTGTCCATAGACAAAGGAATAGGAAACTAAAAATACAGGGGAGCCTAAATATTAAAACCTCAGATAAGCAGATAATAATGCTTTTCAACTTTCAGATGATAGATATGAAATAGGCATCATTCACCGAAACTTAGTAGTGTGAGTCCCACTGTTCTGTCTTTGCAAAGACTGTTTAAACTTCTATTCTCAAAGCTAATTGGATCCCTTCTTGAGAAATGTAATAAAGAACTGATGATGTAGCTGGTCTTTTCCATCTCTAACCATATTTCCACTCTTACGCAATGAAAGGCAAACACTCAACTGAAGACAAAAGAGGTTGAAGATGCAAGTGAAACACAATACAACCCACAGATGAAAGGGGTAGAGTTACTATTTTGATTATTGTGGTACAGCACTGATTATATGCTGGCAAAGTTCAAGATTCTATACTTATTTTTAACCTACACATTTCACACATATAAAGGATATGAATACCCATAACCTGCTTTTGGCCATAGATAATTTGTCTTGGAAATGGAAATTCTCTGCATCAGGGTCTGCAGAATGCTTTTTCATTCTCATATTTTTCCAAATGGAGCTACTCACCCCCAATTAAGTTGTAAATCTATTTCCCCCACACAGGAGGTCTGCTGAAGATGCATTAATGTCTTTCTAGCCATGTTAAGTATTCCACAAAGATAAAGTCCTACAATTTGTTTCCAACTATAAGAAAAAGGATGAAATATAAATGAATTAGAAATCTAATAATAATCATCACTGCAGTCATCATAAATTGTATTTGTGCCAGTCTAAAGCATAAGACAATTTGTTTTTCAGTTTCTTTAAAGCTCCAGCAAATTTTTTGTGAGATTTTTGGTGTTAAGCAGAAAAAAAAATTTTTTTTTGCACCCTTCATGAAAGGACAGCATGTTAATGCATTGGATCTATTCCACAGAGAAAATTATGCTTTTTCCATTGATAAATCAAGAAGACAATTAGCAGCAGATCTTATCAGTAGTAGCTGCCAAGAGAGACTTTTTACTTATACTGATAAAATTATGGATGAAAAGAGCATTTATTATATGTTACAATGCACCATTTCATTAAATATATTACTTCCATTAAGTGTAAAAGTCTTCCTTTTCAAGTTTTAAAGGCGATCCCTGCTTTTGGCAGTGAGCACAGGAGTGCTGCAGTGACCTGACAGCTGTCAGTTAAATGGGCAACACTTCTATTTTACACACCCTTAAACTTTTTCACTGTCCAATTATAACAGGGTACTGGAGCTGTCAGTATCTGTGGAGTGATTTCTGAAGAGTGAGTGAAGTACTGTTGTATTTTTCTAAACTGCTACATTGTGGCAATTACTATCTTTGAGTGGATAGGAAGGAAGAGAAGGTGTTACAGTTATTTTACTTGGAACATGAAATAGGTGCAATTAAAAAAGAGTTGAGTAATAAGGTATATATAGAGAATTCAATATATAGGTCCAAAGATCCCAATTTTGCATTAATCTGTTAAAGTGAATAATTTTAATTCATGTGCTCTTGCACTTGCAGCAGAAATAAAGGATACTTTTGCTCAATTAATTTCCTTTCAGAGGGAATGAGATTATCTAAATTGAATTTTGTTTAATGCATACCTGAAATGGATTACACTCCTATTTAAGATATGAACTCTGTTCTTGACTTGGTGGCTTTGAGCAAATGACTTGGACCCAAATTTTGAAGTGGAGTGCTTTGATTTTTGGGTGCTCAAACTGAGACACATAGGGCAAGATTTTTTAAGAGTTGCTATGTGCTTTAAGACTTCGATTTTTAGAGAATCCAATTCCACAATGCAGGCTAAGGCACTGGGATCCCTTCTTAGGATTTTCCCATGTAGAACCCTTCAGACACCAAAAGGGACAATATCCCTCCTTTCCAATCCATGGTTCTACTCTCTGAGCTCCTCTCCTGCTTGGAGCAAAGACTGACAATCTACAAATTATTAATTATTACGTGTGTTGCAGTTGTGACAGCTGATATTGGAAGTCTCTTCCTCTGGAATAGTAAGAGATGGAGTTGCCTTTGCTAGAATTACTGCGATTAACTTCTCTGTTAAAGGGAAGTTTATTCACTTCAATAGTATCAATTCATACACAGGATAGTGCCCTTGAGCTAGACATGGGAGTGTTTGTGGAACCAGAACCTCCATCTTCCTGGCCCCCTCAGCCTGAAGAAAAGGAAGAGCAAGCAACCACTCAGCCACCTTTCCACATTCCACTCCATCAGTCCAGCTGCGGGAAGCATTTTACAGCAATAATGCTGTTTCCCAAGCCCATTTGTTTACATTCTCAGCTCCCACTATATCAAGTCATCCATGGGAGCCCTTGTAGGGCTAGGTGGTAACTGTTTGCCTGATCTGGTGGTTCACAGAGAAACATCAGGAGTGTGTCAAGGAACTTCCCTAGCCCTGACCCTTACTCCAGCATTTCAACATGTCTGACTAGGCAAAGCAGAGTGTGCTACATGGAGCAAGTTTTGTCTTTGTATTACATGAAAAAACAGTGATTTTATTCATTTGCTTTTCAAGAATGCTTGAATTTAATCAGAAGTCATACTTTCCTCTGAGATCATCTTCAATTGATTCAATCCCTACCTGTACCTTACTCACACATCATATGAGGTATAGTTGTTTTCATTTTACATTCTAGTCCTATAGCATGATAAATAGCTATTGTCAGTTTCACTTCACCCTGGCCAGTGGCTGCAGCAGTGGGAACAGGGGCAGAGTCGAGGTGCAGGCCTCAAATAATCTCTTATAACGTTTCCTTTTTACCCATCCCCTATCCTTTCTTCATTCTTTCTCTTTTACTGTCCTATCCATCTTGTTGCTCTCGGAGGATGAATGAACTGTAACTAGAAATGTGGGATCATTTCACATTTTATAGTTTATTATTTACTGCAGTTTTATGGCATTTCAGCATCTTCTTTCAAAATCATACTCAATAGCTCTTTTATATTAAGGGCGAAATCCACTCATTCGAGTACTCCCACTTGGTTCAAATGGTCTACCTACATGAGAAAGAAGAGCAGGATTTGGCCCTATATGTTCTTAAATATTTGATTACATACATCTATATCTATATATCCAAGTCTAGTTCTCATTGTACTACGTCATTACCATATGAAACTACTTATAAAAACAGTCTCACATAAGTAGATGATAATAGCTACACTTACACTTGCATTGAATAAATGTAAGTGAATTAAATTAGCATCTCAAAGAACCTGGAGTTATATACATTTTATCAAAATTAAAAGTGTTTATTACACAGTGCTATATAGGATCTCCTAGTAAGGCTGCCCAACACTTCCCATTGTAACACCCTGTTTTCAGTTGCTTTTAACTTTGCCAAATTTTGACCTGTGGGGCTGAAATGTTCCATGCTGGGTGTCTGCTTCTTTTTTTTTAATTTCAGGCAGATCAGTACAGCCATTTTCGAAAACAAGGCTAGAGAAAAATATGTTTTACCTATGGTAAAAAAATACTGGTGACCTTTTCTTTGAGAAGCTCTAATGCCCCCATGCTTTGGAGCAGGGACTTGAAATTTAGCAGACGGGTGGCCTTTATGCCATCCACATAAAAATCCACCCATATTTAGACAAGTTATAAGCATTTGAAACTAGATAGAGCTTCACACCTAAATTCCTCAAAGATTTTGTGCATACTGGACATGCAATAGCGTCAGGCTAAGCAAGACTTTTCCTACCACTGAAGCACAGGCTGTGGCAGGCACCAGAACTGAAAGCAAGAAGTCATATATATTCTGAATAAATTACACCTGTACATTTAACCTGGAATTAAAAATTCTGCACCAAATACCCACCTCCTGTATATAAAAGCATGACATCAACTGTTTTGACCCTTTCCATCTCAGCATATAACAATGCTGCACCAAGTAGCTGAGTATATTCTTATATAGAGCAACACCGTATCAAGTACCTATGAAGCTGTGTTCTTCCTGTTTATAATAATATCACACCTGCACCATGCAAACGTGTCTGTTTATTAACCTATAAATATCCCTATGAAACTGAAAAAGTTCATATAGAAGTACTGGCATTTAGAACAAAGGAAAAAGGGTTAATATGAAGACAAAGAAAGATAATTGGCTAAATGTACCCCTAAAGTCTGCACATTAAATATCACAGTTTGATGGGATGAGTAAAATACCAGTAGTGCCAAAAGTCAGACCTTGCTCGTTCATTTGAATTACCTGATCTAGTTTCAGTTCTAGCTAGTTTTGGAAGATCACGTAAAGCTGTTCTAATATTACTGATTACTACCTATAAAACTAAATCTAGTGGGCTAGATTTTTTTCCTGCAGACAATCTCTGCTCAGAGGGCAGTGGGAACTGTCAAGGAGCTATTTACAGTTCCCCGATTCTAAAGAGCTAGTTTGTGGTAGCCCTGGCCCAGGCGAGAATTAGAGCAGGCAAGGGATTACTCTAGTTTTATGCCACCAGTAGAGTCCCTCATGAATCCTACCCCAGCAGAATTTTGCTCCACCACTAACTTTCATCTCCGCACATGCCCCCTATGCTGGAACAGAGAGATGGTTGTGGCTGATGCAGGAATCACCCCGGTAAGTTTTACACAAGCAGGGAGATCCCCTATGCCAGGGGAATTCCCTTGTAGCCATCTATAGATGGAGTCTGGACCTCCTCCAAAAGGTCATGGAGTGCTAACATAAAGTCAATTTGCATCTAAAATGAAGAAAATACTCAGTTCAAGGCAGTTATTTAGTACAACAACAAGAAAATTATTCATAATATAACAAGTGAAAAAAAATACTTCTGCAGAAAGAGGTGGCAGCATCTGATTTCCTGACCATAAACCACTCATTAACCTATTTATAATCAGAAGATCACCCAGGTCAGTGCCCAGACAGTTCAACTACTGAGGACTGGCCATCTGTCTTCAACCATCAGCCACTGAACATTCCACTATTGTAAAGAGGGTTAGTCATCCTAGGCCACCTCTCACTACTCTCTTCTGGGGAGTTTTAGTATCCAAGAACATCCATAATCCCTCATTTCCCAGTATCCAAATTAGGATTGTTCCCAACTTTGATTGTCAATTGGTTTGCAAATTTCCCTACAATAATGCCTGCATACTTAAGCTGCAGACTTAAACATGAAAATAAGGTATCCAACCACAAATCAACCTTCCCAACAAAACAACAAAAAACCCAAAACAATGTTGGTGAACAGCAAAACCCAATGCAGCAATTATGTTGGGTACACAGAACTCAGGTGAGTCAATCAAATCAAAAGCTCTACTTCAGCATATGGGATGCTGAATTGATGTTGCACTGGGAAGCAAGGAGAGGCAGAATAGGCAAATCAGACCCTTGTGAATGCCCTCAAAAAGAGAAGGATTGGTCAAGGTTCTCTGAAGGCCCTGCAGGCCACCAATTAGCTGACCCAGCAAAAGTCAGGATTTGCCAATTGGTAGTCCCATCTAAAGCTCCCCCTGGCCTTCCTCACTGGAACGTAACAGGGTAGCAAAATTTCTGTCATTTCCATATTTCTGTTCAAGGTTGGAAACTGAGAGGTTGGAACTGTCTCTCACGTGGTATTTGAATACTTGGCCAGAAAACCAGAAATGGATAAGAAAAGTCCTATCCATATACTTCAGAGCTTCAAGATTCTGTTCTAGAAACAGGTGAAGGTTAAAAGATGCTCTAGAAATAAATGAAGTTTTTCTACACTGGTTTGCCCATCCCACACACAAACCGTATTTGGATAATAATTTGTGTTCGAGTACACATTCTCCTTGTGATTATATCAAAGAAATTATCTTGCCATAAATATGCTGTTTCAACATGCAAAGAAGGGATATCCACATTATGGGTAGGGGTTGAAATCTCAAACTTCTTTTACACTACAAATAACAATAAATAGAGAAAAATTGTTTAAAATGCTATATTTGTTTTTCTTTTTTTTTTATTTTATTATCTAATCACTTATATGCATTTAAAAGATATATGTTCCTCCAAATTCTATCACAAAAATTGAAGGTAATGAATGAAAGCTGAAGGTTTAATTCATATAATCTGTGAACTGCAACAGGCAATGACTTGCATAACTGAGGATAATTTACTGGTACTGAAATTGGCAATGGGAATAACATACTTGGCACATTTTTAGTATCCTTAGCATATTTTGTTTCAAACTTGTTAAAAGGATATGTTGTAATTGAGCTGCTTTTAGTGACAGTACTGAAAAACACTGCCAGAAGTTATTGCAAATATCAACACAAAGGACAGTGGGATTAAAAGTTGTCTATTAAAATTGATTAGACTCTTCAGCTGTAACTGTGGGACTTAATTTATACAATATCTATACATTATTTTACCTGATATCTATAAGTTTACACTGTACATACGCTAACCCTTATATACACTGATTTTTACTGAATGGTGCTGTCAGCTGAATTTAGCACAAGAATTCAGATTTTAATCAGAAAAGCTTTTCAAAAATTAATGAGGTAGATTGTGTCTGTGGTGTGCCCAGAGATACTTGGCACCGGGCAGAGGATCTGCATTGTATCCAGAAAATCTCCGAAGAATAGTAGCTGATTCTGCTGATATTCCACCAATGGCTCCCAAGCAGCTAACATTACTGTGCAATCTACATAACCCTGGGAGAATGTACAATGTTCTCTCCACTCTGCACCAGGACAGCTCCACCAAGCAATAGGCAGGAATGTGCATCACCTAGAACTCATCTCACCTCCCCAGGTTCCTTTCAGGCAATTAGTACACAGAGGCATTAGGAATGCTCAGAGCCTGTGTTTCCCAATCACACCATAGTTGATCCTGGGTCAGTGAAAAATGTGGGGGGAGGAGCGGGGGGAGAACACCCATGCCAAGGCTAGCCACTCTCTGTCCTTATATGAAAATAAAATGCTTTCATGATTTTTTAAAATGTAAAAATAGGTATTTTTATAATGTTATCAGTTCCCTATAGCCCTGCGCACCTGTGACACCACAGAGTTGCTCTAATGTGTAATAAGCAGTAAGTGAAACTGGCAAGAAACAAAGTAAAAATGAACAGTCTACTTCTACTTCTATTGCACAAGGTGAATGAAATGCTAAAAGTAACCACACTGTGTAAATGTTTTTTTTAAAGACTTCCTCAGTTTTTAAGTGTGTAGGGTCACTACCAACATTTCAGAAAATAAAGGGTATCTGTATGAAAAATATGGGGCAAATTTATTCTCAAAAGACACTATCCCAACACTGTTTTATCACACAACTGCATCGTATTTGGTTCTTTTCATAATTATCCTTTTGAAAACATGTTATTCATTTGAACAAATGCTCATTAGCAGCCTCTTGTTGGCCATCACTTAACCACAAGATAAATGGGTCACCTGAGAGTGTTTGTATCAGCAAGCTGTTGAGATTACTTATAATTTACTCCTGTTATTTTTTTCCCTAAGAATAAGGATTTCAAACTACAGAATAAAGTATAGCAATATTAAATGAAAGAAAAAAAAATTGTATATTTTAGCCTGTGTTGGTTTTTACTGGAAAAACCTTAGCTCAGGCCTTTGATTGCAACTCTTTAGGCACCAGCACTGCAACTGACTGCTGTGCCTCCATGGAGTCCCATTGACATGAGAAGTATCCCCGTCTTGGGGAGGGAGAAACCAGCATGCCAAACATTTTCTACAGCATATACTGTAATCTATTTAACAGAAGCAATAATGTCTGGCAGGAGTGGAAGGAAATGTCTTTGTCTGGTTTCATTATCACTCTGCCTCTAGCAAGAGTGGTGGGGAAGTATCCACCTCTAAAATTTGGGTTATAGTTTCACTTGGCTATTTGCCTGACGATAAGGAGCTTTCAGTGTTTGTTCACTCCCTAGAACTAAAGTGAGAGTGTGGCATAAGAAGATTGGCCTGACAAGGGAGACCAAGACTTGGATGAAAAGTTAATAGATTTACAGTAAAATTTCAGGCTCTCGGTTAATAGAGATGATGATTTCAACCTCTCATGGGAGGGTACAAACTGCAATGCTTCTCTATGAGCTCAGCCACTGGGCAGAATTGGCTTTCACATCACTGACAGTAAGGTGCCTGACTGGCAGCCTTTAGGAAAAGAGAGGACAACAAATGGGAGGTAGTTAAGCAGATTTCAAGATTCTGTTTGGAGGAGAACACTGAGCACTTTTGTTGACAGGGACTCAGCTGACTGTATTAATGAACATGGTTTTACGTAAATAAATGCACCTCTGAGCCCACTCCCAAAGTCTCATGTGCAGAGGGGCTGAAGTCCTATGATGTATTCATGTACAAAAATGCATCTAAGTACAACAGGTAATGAAACCCAAATCACAAATTACAGCCGTTCCCAAGAGAAGACTTAATGGTAACTAAATGTTTAGTGGAAATTGGTTTTATGTAAAGATGTAATGTTTTACCAAACCTTGAATAATAATTACACACACAACAATCCTTAAAAGGATAATTGGACATCCTGCAAACATTTAATTATGTGATTATGTTAGATCAGACCTTTGATTTGCACTGTACTGATCCATCTGAGAGATAGTGTGCAAGGATTATGGCAAATAGCAGCATGGGAGGAAGGGCAACCTATGCAGAGCTGCTACTTCTCATCCTGCACACATGGGTGAGTGTGTGGGTGGTCAGGAAGTAGGAAAGAGTTTTATTATTATTACCATTATTTATTCTTTGTATTACTGTAGCACATAAAAGCCCCAGTCATGAAGTAGGACTCCATTGTGCTATGTGCTGTACAAACACAGAACAAAAAACAGTTCTTGCCCCAAACAACTTACAGTGTAAGTCTCTATCTCCCTTTCCATCTAATATGCTGCCCAGGGCAGCTAAGCAGAAGCAACAGGGGAAGTAATCTGTGCCAGGTGCAGGGCTGGCGGTTATTATATCTCCCCTGGATCAAAGGGACAATGGGGACCAGATTGTCACAATCTGGCTTGTGCTCAGTTCTGTGCTGCCCCTTGACCATGGCTTGTGGAAAAGCCACACTATACTACAAGGAAATCATTACATTATTTATACACTGGCTCTCATTTCAACTTCAATTTTTCAACTACCTTGGGGGGGGAATCCAATTGTTATTGTCATATCAACAGCCTAAAGAATGGGATCAATCTTTTTTGCGTGTAACTAAAATTATTTTTATGAAGAATCACAAAATAATTGATAAACATTTCAGCTCAGATATGTATATTAGAATAAAACAACACAATTAAAAAGTAAAGAATATATTAAAAGCACAGTGAGTTGCAGGAATAACATTGTCTCTTGTCTTTGGCATTTCTATAGGATTTTTAGTTTGGCTGGATGACAAAAACCTGTCTAACAGTTGCGTTCCTGAGCCTATCAGCCTTACAAATCAAAGTTAATAAAAGTCAATCAAGTGATCGTTTAACTTGCCTGCTACTGCCTGAAGCTGAATTACAAAAGCTAAACGTGGGTTCAAAACTCAGCCAGGAGTCTCTGTCATCTGCTTAGAGAACTCTAAGTCTATATGACCTCATGAAAATTCTAAGAAATAATACCCATTGGCAGCTTGAAGAAACTTGCCGTTGCTATGCATTCAAGCCTACAAAATAAGTAATTATGCATGAGGTATAACAATATTTGCATATCCCGCTTTTAAAATGCTTCAATTAAGAAATAAGAACTAATTGATCAAAAGAGCAATAAATATTTAGCAACAGCCAGTGGGTATGAAATAAGGCTAATAATTTGCATTGAAGCGAATTAAAAAAAAATATCAGGTTGATTTTCAAGTGAGACATTTCCTAGATAATACAGGGTTACATTTTACATGCATTAGATTAACCAGGTTTACTGTGTTTGGAATTAGCTGTCCAATATTTAACATCCTCTCTTCTTCCTCTGAATATTTTGACCAATGTATGATAGAATTCTTCATAACACTGGACTTAACTTTCATCAGTGCTCATTCTCCTACCTATTTCAAACTATGGCACAGTTTGTTTTGAGAAAAAGGATTTTATTGGTTCCAAGCACACTAGAATCATTTGTTAATCTAAATTATTTACTCTCATGAAACCACATTCAAGTTTAGTAGTGTGTGGAGATGATGTTTTAAAATGTTAAATGTTAGAGAAAAACACACTAAATGATCATTATAATTGCCAGGATGTCACTCTGTGCCCAACTTTGCTAAATTTTGAAACAGAGATTTATAATGTCATATTTCAAGTAAATGTGGTTAATATTTTCTCTTTATTTACTATTTTAATCTATATCATTGACCCCAGGTAATGAATAACACTCTAATAATAAAAGTGGAATTTCAGTTAGCAAAAATCACCATTTATTTTTAGATCAATATGTGTTTTCTGTGTTTTACTGACAATATTTTAATAGCATCTCTCACTGAAGATGCATGTATTTATATTTCTACTTATTGCCTGTCTGCATTCTTGAATTAGGATCTGGAAGCCAAGAACATGTGGATGAAGTCTGGGCCCTGAACCTCCCCTAAATACCTTTAAAAATCTAGTCCTAACAGTTTAGGAATATGTACACTAAATATTATATATCGGAAGTTCCCAATATCTCTGCCTTTAGTCCAGGGGTCATTTATTGTTTATTATTTGTATTACCATAGTGCATAGGACCCCCAGTCACGGCCCAGACCCCATTGTGCTAGGCAATGTACACAGAACAAAAAAGTAGTCGCTGCCCCTAAAGCATTAACAATCTAAGTATAAGTCAAGAGACAACAGATGGATATAGACCAATGGGGGAGAACAAGGAAACCATGAGACAGTACTGTCTAAATAGACAAGACAGATCCAGGGTGGGGAAAGGGAATGTGTGATGGTGACATATAGCATGTTACTTCCAATTTTGTTTGTTAGAAGTGGGTCAGCTAAATGGAAAGAAAAGGGAAGGGAAGTGATGGGGATAGGACAGGAGTGAAGCTGAGGTGAAGTGACTGATGGATGGGGGAGAGTTGGAGCAAACAGCCAATCAGCACAGGGCAGAGAAAGTTGGAGAACATTTTACAGTTTCAACTGAAATGTCTAAAGGTAATAACATGCCACTTCTTTCTTCCTTCCTTCCTTTTAATTAATTTAATTAATTTTCTTGATTGCTTTAACAAAGGACAATCTATTCCCTTTGATTTGAGTCCTGGTGTAGTCAGCTGACTTTCTGAATTTTTTAGAACTCTGCTCTCCAGTGCGTCATGCTGTCTGTTTCATCTGCCCATGTATCTGTATCCTCCGAATTTGAAAATAAAATAAATTAAGCAAAGCATATTAGTTACTATACTAACATAAATGAATATATAATCAAATGGTGCATTATAATATAAGGACTCAATCCTGCAAAGATTTATGTATGTTTCTTAACTTCAGACACTAAAGATAGTCCCATTGGCTTCAATGGAACAGCATAGTGATAAGTATGTGTGTACGTCTTTCATGTCCAGGCAAGGATGTTTCCTTGTGACTGGTATGTGTGAGAAGAGCCACAACCACATACTGCAAATAAATCCAACCTAGCAAGCTAATAACTTCATCAGCCAATGAGGAAATCCCATTTTATTCTGAGAATTGCACAAAGAAATTAACACCACAGGAGGGCTTCAGAATTTTGGGGAAACCTGGATAATTAATGGCTGATGTGGGAATGATTATTCATAAGTAACCCAGGACATAGTCATATTGTAATTTCAGAATACATTGTTATTGACTATGTAAGAGGAATAAAGATCAGAATATGATCCCACGCACTGTGCAATACAGATTCTGTTTGCTCAGTATATTTCACATGTACTGAGAGCACCAGATGTCTCCAACATTCTTACATATAGTATCTCAGTGAGTTAGTCTCATAAAGACTATCAATAAATTGCCATTTATTCCATATGGAAACATTTTCATTGGTTTTGACATAAGCCTACACTTCTGAAGGTTTCAAGGTCAAATCTTCTAGCTTTTTCCCATCTTACGGCTGATTCTTCAGGAATTTTGAGGGAGGATCATCTAAATAGGTAATGCTGTTTCACTTCCCCTGAAGCTTTGAAGAAAACTGTTGAAATGAAAGATGGAGAAATCAAAGCTCTCAGGTCACCAATATGTGTCTTGACTACGGATTTGCAAGACTATAGCCATCAGAAAATATGGGCACTTTTAAAAAAAAAAATCCTTTGCGTGGTAGTTGTGTGATGATCTGTTGAATTTAATTCAGAGATCAAAGAGGGAGGAAATTAACCAACACAGTAAATTGATTATTTCATGGGTGACATAACCAAGGCAATGATTTATCTTAATAAAGAGCAACATCCCTCTGGTCCTTAACTGAATTCCAGCCAATGCAATAATACTCAGTTGTTAATGACTTTGATGTTGATGTGGAAAAGTGAATGACTGCCTAATCACTGAAATGGGACCTCATCACAGTTGGAAATGTTTAAGCCAAATCATTTTGGACTGTGAAAAGAGCCCTGAGTGGTGGAGATTGGCTCAGTCCCAGGTTTTCAGCCTTAACTAAACAGGGTCTGAAAACTTTATCATACTGCTATGCCCCAGGCTGGACTGTAACTCTGACAGCCCCAGAGAATTGGGGTTTAATGTACATGCCTATGGACGCACTGTGGAAAAAACATTTCAGGACTTACAGCACCAATAATAAATACATGTCTATCATCATTCAGCTGAAAGAGTAATTAGTTAAATCCGTCTTTAGAAGAGGGAATAGAAGAAAGGAAACAGAAGTCAAGTAGAAAAAAAATTGGACTGAAAGCTTATTTTTATACCTCACATTACTAAATATGGTTTAAGAGCCTAAAATACAGCTTTAGTCATTCATAGCAGCCTCCACCTCCTTTCTTTATCCTTCCCCGCCAACCCTTAGATAATGAAATGGGCTAAAATTAGAGCTGCTTTCTAGTATGTTCATTTGATAACCATTGTTTTAGTTCTGACTGAAAGATTCATGTTGACAGGAAGTATCCCATGGGCAACAAGTACAGTTTCCTTGATACCCACATTTAACACCCAAATCAGGACATGGAAACCAGGCTTTTCTCTTTGGACATCCCCCCTTCATGTTTCCTTTAAAGCTAATCTAATCCTGGATAAGATCAATTAAGATAGTACATCCATTTTTGATAACTTTTGGGGGTGGGGAGGCTGGATGGATGTTAGGAAATTTTTCATTTTTCTATTCCCTTCTCTCCACCCTCCTTCCCACATTCTACAGAAATCAAGGGATTAAGGGAAGAGGAAAGAAAGAGGCAGAGGGGAAATGGCAGAAACTCTGGAGCAGCATAGGTTTTCTAACATTACCGGAAACACAGCTGCAGGTATGGTTGGTGGAATGCCAGGCACTCTCCCTGTTTAAATACCATATAGCCCCCAGGCTCCAGAAACATGATACTTCTGATTCTGATCATTTAAAGAAAAGAAGAAAAAAGGGCTAGGGATTGTTAAACTGCTCATCCCAGCCTGCTGCTGGGGTTGACTCAGAGTGCGGAGTTGGAAATATGCCCATGTGGCAAGATTAGAAACTTATTTGTGTAGTTTATGCAGCTTTGTCAGGAGCCTCCCTTTTTTCCAAACCTCCTTCAGTTTATTAACTTTAAAAGCACTCCTTTCCTGTTGGGGATCTGGCCTGGCTGCAGTAAGGCAGCTCTCTCTCTCTCTTTTTGCATTAACAACATTTCGAGGCTTTCTTTCCTGTTCAGCAGTTTACTTGTGTGAGATCATCTGTAGAGCTTTCAAATGGTCTATTTCTCTCTCTATTTTTTTTTCATTTCACTTCTTATCCCAGAGTTCAATCTAAATCCAAGTGCTTTTAAACTTGAACTGCGTTAAACAAGCCAGTACTTTCAGGAATATATGTTATGAACGCAGGAAAAGAAAAGGCCTTCTTGTCATCAAAACCATAATAATTATGTGTCAAAGGTAATTACTGCTCTGTTGGTAATACATCTAATACTTAGTGACAGAGAAAGCAGCTTGTAGAAGTAGAGAGTAACTGCTGGCCTGGTGAAATCTGATATAAAATTAACCAGCATGCTTAAATATTCTGTCTGCTAAATTCTACCAGTGGAAGCAAAGGCAGAAAAAACCCAGACAACCTTTTTGTACTTCTCAAACTCTCCTCACCTCCATACACTGAATGACAATTGTTTTAAAATATGATATGGAGTATGAGAAATGTGTGGGCCACTAGAAACAAACTCTGGCAAAGAAGCCAAGATCAAGAGATTAAGAATGGGAGGTTTCTCCTGTTAAACTGTTAGGCTCCGACTTTATTACCTTAATAAGCCACACCTGGCTCACAGGAAAAGGAACTTACTTCCCTCCCTAACCCCCCGTTCCCTCCACAAAGAAAGCCCTAGCAAACCCAAGGATCTTCTACATGCTTTCAAAGATACACGAACAAGGGAACCAGGCAAACCCACCATATCTGGCCATAGCTCTCTTACTAAAGGAATATCAGGACTCATAGAAACCATCCTCAAACCACTCACCACACAAAGGGCCAGCTTCCTCCAAGACACAAAAGACTTCCTCCAGAAACTCCACAACATCAACAATCTCCCTCAGAACACCATCCTTGCCACCACGGATTCACCTCCTTATACACCAACATCCCCTTAGTGACGGCATCATCACCTGCCTCAAATATCTACAAGACAGTGGACAACACTCAGATATCCACCCCAAACACATTGCCAAACTCATCCATTTCATCCTTACCCAAAACAACTTTACATTCAACAACAAACACTTTGTCCAAGCCATGGGAACAGCCATGGGTGGATGGCTATCCAGTACGCCAAACTCTTCATGGGCCATCTTGAAGAAGAATTTCTATACGAATGCACCACAAAACCAGATACCTTAATGATATTTTCATCTTCTGGACAGGTGACAAACTCCTTCATAGATTTCCACCACAACTTCAACTATCACCACCCACCCATTAAACTCTCTATAACTTTTCCACATTAGCATCAGCTTCTTGGATACCATGATCAGCTTCAGCAATGGAAACCTATAGAAAAATATATACAAGACACCCACAGGTCACCACACTTATCTTCACAAACCCCAAACACACCCAGAATTCTGTTACTTACAGCCAGGTACTCAGATACCACAGAACATGCTCTGAGGAGAAAGTCTGGGATATACACCTTAACACACTCAAAATTGCCTTCACCAAACAAGGACTCTCCACCAGAGAAGTAAATTGCATCATGGAATGGGCTACCCAAATACCCCTGCTTCAATACAGAAATACACCCTCTTCTGACTGCACTATCTGTCACCTACCACCTCACACAGGAACCCATATAAGGCATCATTAAACAATTACAACACATAATCAATAGGAAACACATTCTAAAAGAAATGTTTCCTGAGCCCCCTCTTCTGGCCTTCAAATAACCCTCCAGCTCCTCTAAGCTCATCATCAAAAGCAAGCTCCCCACAGACCAGGACACACCAATTCAAAGCAGCACCAGACCCTTCCAGAACAACATATACAAAACCTGTAGACATATGATCAATACCCTCCCCACCAAAACACACCTTTTAAGATTCATGGATCCTACACTGGCTATCACATGTGGTATACATCCAGCGCACTAAAAACCCCAATAACAACTATGTGGGTGAAAACAGACAATCACTATATTCTCAAATGAACTCACAAAGGAAAATGATAAAAGACAAAAAAGAACATACGGTATCACCTGTGTGTGCACACTTTTCATAAAATGATCACTCTATACCTGACCTCCCAGTCCTCACTCTCAAAGGAAATCTGCACACCTTCAAAAGATGACCCTGGGAGCTTAAATTCATAACTTTATTAGACACTAAAAACATGGACTGAATAGAGACACTGGATTTGTGGCTTATTACACCAATCTTTAACCCATTAGCAATCCCCTCCCCCTCATGCTGCTTCCCTCTCCCCCCCCCTTCCCATCTTTTTCCCCCTATGACTGGAGGGGCATGTTTGTGGGCCACTTCAGCTTGAATAGTTCCTTGACATATGTGTTAACTACTTTCGCTATACAATCGGTTCCACACTGAGTATATTTCCCAGACCTGAAGAAGAGTTCTGTGTAGCTTGAAAATTTCTCTCTCTCACCAACAGAAGATGGTCCAGTAAAAGATATTACCTCAGTTACCTGATCCCTTTAATAACAATTAACAAGTAACTGGTGGGGCTTACATGAACTGCAAGTTTAAGGGCTACTGAAATGAAGAGTAACATTTTGACAGGGAAAAAATAATCCCTGTGTCAAGAACACTGTTCTAAATCTGGCAGTAAATGGTAAGAAATGTCTATCTGTCTTGTTAGTCACATAACACTCTTTACTGCCTGAGCACAGGTGCACAGGAAAACTTCATGTTTAAGGAGAAACTAGGAAAGTGTACCATTTTGCTAATTTGATTCTGCAAACACTTATGCCTGTGTTTAACTTTACTACTGTGAGCAGTTCCACTGAAGTCAATGTAACTTCATGGTAGTCAAGTTAAGCACAGGCATAAGTGTTTGCAGAATTGAGACCTTATGCTTTACTTTATGTGTGTGAGTAGACCCCCTGATTTCAACATGCCTATTCACATGTATCAAGTTAAAAACACGCATAAGTGTTGTAGAATTGAGGCCTTAACACTCTTGGGTAACCCATGCATACTGCAGTGTGGCAAATACAACAAAAACATTTGTGTTGATTTTCATCTCAATTTTTAAACAAATTCACTTATTTGTATTTAAAGCTCCTTTGTCTTCATATTCTGAGAACATTCTAGCAAATGAGTTTACTAGCAGGAATATTTAATGAAGTATTTATAAAAAATTAGAGATGGTTGAAAAGTTAAAAACTATTTTGTGAAAGTTTTCACAAATGGTTTATTTTATTTTTTCATTGAAATTTTCAATTTTTTCAACTAGCTCTAATAAATACTCAGTGAATTTTGAGCAACTAGTGTAGATTATTTATGTAAAGATAATCTGAAATTTACAGTTCCAATTATTTACATTGGAAATCTGATTCTAGAAGGTCATCTAATCAAGCAAGGGAAACATACATGTGACTCATACGTTCATTCAAAACAGCTTAAATTTTTAATTTCAAATATCAAATTATTACAAGGAACTGCTCACAAATAAATTAGAGACTAAAGAAATATTTGGTCACGTTGAACTTGAATAACTTGGAGAAAATAGCTTTCTGTTCATGGGCAACTTGCTGACAATTCACAAACGTATTAAGAAACAAAATTCATTTATTTTGAAGTATTCAATCATTTATGTCTCTTTCGCGCTCTCTCTCTCAAACACACACACACACACAGAGTTTTTCCCAATTTTGCCTGGGCTAGTGAAAACCTACTTTTTGCTCAAATTTTGTCTTCTGTATTACTTGAGTCATGATGACAACCTCCCTTTGAGGTAAATTGCAAAACTCCCATTGACTTCACTGGGCATAGAATTAGGGTCTTAATCTTATGCTACCCACCTGATCAGCATCATTTGCTATCACCCTGGGAGCAAAGAGGAAGCAGGATAACAAAATAAATAAAATAATATAAAATATTATAAAAGATCCCTCGAATAGCTAAAAGATCTGATGTGCAGATCTCCTCTATCTCTATAATATATGATTTATATTCTCACTTATTATTTGTTTTACAGTCGTGCCAAGAGCCATCTAATCAAGATCAGGGCCATTGTGCTAGGAACTGTACACACATATAGTAATAGAAAGTCCCCTACCCACAGTTTACAGTCTAAAAACACAAGTCAGACAAAGTGTAAGAAGGGAAACAGGCACAGTGAAGTGAAGTGTCACATCGAAAATTAGTGGCAGAGCCAGGATTAGAACTCGGATCTTTAATTTGACTCAATACATTAAAGTTAATAGCATAACATGGTCACTGTGACAGCAGCGGTAATTTCCTGCAATATCCTTGAAAAAACTTACTGAATAAAATTTAAGTATCTTTGGAGTCCATTGCATTAAATTCAAAGGTTATATATTACTGTGGGCCGGGATTGTTTCTAGAGGTAATGTCTGTAGCGTGGAGATGTGATGTGAACCTGGGAAGTGCTATGAACTTCAAACAACTGTATTGAACAATGTGCCAGACAAGAATGGACTTTTGGAGCATCGAGTGCTTTGCCTGGGGAACCTCTAGGGGAAGGTGAATGCAAATTCCCCATCTCCAGTTATGCAAAAACCCAGCCTTTTGAAGCTAAGACCCAAGGAGGGGACCGTTCTCTGCTGATTATCTGTTCCCAGAGTCTCAAAATCAAAGGCCCAAGCAGTATAAAGGAAAGACTGAACTATTCATGGGAGTACTAGTTATGAAATTATAAATACAGAAAAACCCTTTGTGAGGCTTGAAGGATTAACTCCTAACAGAGCCCTTGCTGGAGTTGGGGAATAATCTCTGGGGAGCTTATTAGTATGCATGTAGGTTCTTTTATTGTTTTTAATGTTTCCTCTGTAATGCTTTTGCCTTAACAATAAATGTGCTTGCCTAGAAAGAACTGTGTGGTAACTTGTAACTGTTGGCAACTACAGCTGTTCATAGCGTTCAGAGAAAAAGCAAAGCACAGGCACTGGCTGTTTAGGCAGTCCAGCTTGCTGGGGAGATCAATGCAGGCAGTGAGCTATGCAGGCTGGAAAAACACCGGTCAGGAGGGAGAGAAATGTGGATTTCTCCTCAGGAGAGGTGACAGCTGAGGAGACATGAGTCTAGAATGAGTGCCCTTGAGGGACCATAGAGGGTGAATACACATGCAGTTGTACTGAACTGTGATAGTCACATGCATGTTAGATCGGCTCACCAGAAGTATCACTATGTATCAAACAGGAAGATATCCTGATTCTTTGTAATAAGGCAAGGCCTTTAAAAAATGGAAAATATTTCCTGCCATCAAGCTATTTTCCCCTTATACTGACTGTTGAAAAATCCTAGAAACCTACTTCCCTGGAATGTGGTCTACATTAATGGCAAAAAGGCAGTAGGAGGACTCCACACACTTAAGCGTTGTCACTGAAAATTTGGGGTGACATAACATAGCCATAAAAGGAAGTTGGGGAGTGGGAGATGGCAGAAGAGATATTTCTTCAATGGAGGTGGTGTTGCTGGACCAGATCCAAAACACAGAGGCAATTTCTGGATTAGCGTGTCCGTTGGACATATCTGGGTCTGTCAGTGGTGTTTCTGATTTAAATCAAAACCATTTGCCTAACCTATTGTGTACATTACATAATACAAGCAGTGCTGTCTATATGCATAATTATCAGCACTTATGAAAAACAGGCTCCAAAGTATCCTCTGACCTTCAGCGCATAAATATGACTGAAGAAATGAATGGCTCAGAACTGCCAGGCTTGGTTATGGTTTTTGAAAAATTAAGTCAAAGCAAAAGAAAATCAAGCTTCTGATTAGCACAGTTTTCAGTAGACTGATATGGTAATCTATTAAACTCTCATTCCTCATGTCCCTGGTTCAAGCCCTACTTCTGCTCAGTCACCACTTTGTTCCTTACACTGAACACCACATTTATAATTCTCAGCATAACTAGAATTAGCTCCTGGAGGAAGGGGAAAAATGGTTTAAAGAGTTCTCAAAGGCTTGTAAATCAGAAACACCTGTTTGCGTAGTAATGCCTTTTTACAGAATTTTGTGATGAGGGAGTTCACATGAGACGTGTAGAGAGAAAATGAAATCAGTGTTAATAAAGTACTTGCAGGTAACTGAAAACAAATACCACTATTGGATAGGTATGAGGGTCTGGAATACCTGACCTCAGCCTGCTGCCTGTATGTACCACCAAAAGAGACGGCATTAACTGAAAAAATGACTGTCTGGAGCAAGATCAAATGGCTTATTAGCACTTATAATCACTTCCATAAGATGAAGGTGAAAAGAGAGGAAAAAGAAAACTCAGCAGAAGCAAGTAAAAAACCTAAATCCTCCTGTTTTGTGGAGAGGGCACTCCCACAAATGGATTCCTTTTCTAATTAACCTGAAGTCAAACAACAGGCAAAAGAGTCAGCAAAAAAAGACAGTTTTAGACATCATTCTAACCTAAACATTGATGGTGCTTGTATATAAAATTGGAGGTTCTTTGTGAAACTAACAGTAAATACAGGTAGCTGAAACTCATGGTATTTCCTTAAAAATATTAACAAAAATGTACATGTGCATGAGTTTCCATAAAACTGAATAAGAATTTTTTACCCGTGATTCCCACCTCTCCTGTCCAAAAACTGGTGCTGTTTAATTGGTGAAAATATTATACAAAGCAGTTGAAAGGAAGTTCTCAGGCCTTGTCTACACTGGCAACGGAGGTCAACGTAACGTCACTTACTTCGATCTCTGAAAGCCTGCGTCTACACTGGTACGGCAGTTCCTTCGAATTAAACTGTGGCAAAAGTCGACATAATAAAACCACCTCCACAAGTGGCGTAGCGCCTAAATCAATTTTATTGGGTCGATTTTGCATCAGTGTAGACAGAGCATAACGTCATTCGACATTAGTGGCCTCGGGGAGGTATCCCACTATGCCCCGTTGTGACCACTCTGGACATTCATGCTCTGCTGTTACGTACTCACGCTACCCAGAAATGGCCCCTCCCCTCATGTCCCGGGAAAATTTGAATTTTCATTTCCTGTGTAGCCAGCATGGAGAGAGCTTTGTCGCTGGACTCCTCATGGCTACTGCAAAACCCAAACACACTCCAGCATGGAGTCGACCAGAGGTCTTAGATCTCATTGGTCTGTGGGGCGAGGAATCCGTTATGGCTTAGCTCAGAGCCAGCAAAAGGAATTTGGACATTTACGGGAAGATATCCCAGGGCATGCTGGAGAAGGGGCACAACAAGGATGCGCAGAAGTGCCGCGTGAAGATCAAGGAGCTGTGGCAGTCATATCAGAAAGCCAGGGAAGCTAACAGCTGTTCTGGCTCCCTACCATCCAAATCCCTCCCAAACAAGATATGATTTAATAAAGAAACGTGTTGAAATGATGCAAACTTTTATTTATGAACATTCAAGTCGGGGCAGGGGTGGACCTGGTTTTCAATGCTTACCTAATGCATAGCACTCCGCGGTTAGCTCTCAGCATATTGCTGGCATCGGGCTGCTCATAATTGGCGGCCAGTCTTTCTGCCTCCATTCACAGTCTCAAGGGGTGCATGGTCTTTTGCAGGCCAGCTGTCAGCGGGACCACTTCTGCTTTCTGCTCGCCTCCACCAGGGTGGAGTGCATCATATATTGAAGCCTGGCCATTCTCCTCCGAGACCTCTTGGGGGTGGGGGAGGGGCAGGGCAGAAGAGCCATAGGTGGAGGAGAGTTATGGTACCGCTCCGCAGCATTGATACCTCCGCTAGATCACAGCCCACGGACAATTATGAGGACTCCATGGACAAGGAGGAGAAGGAGGCTCAGGAGAGCAGGGTGCAGGAGAACAGGGTGTCTGTTCTCCCAAACAGTCAGGACCTATTCCTGACCCCAGAGCAGTCCAGCAGCACACAGGACAGCAATAATGATCCCAGGGAAGGCACATCTGGTACTGATATTGATGGTGGGGGGGATGTTGAGCAAAGGCAAATAACAGACAGGAACAGAAATCAATCCTGCATCTCACTGCAGAACCTATTTTTCAATGCTTCCCAATGCACAGAGCTCCGCGGTTAGCTCTCAGCGTATTGCTGGCATCGGACTGCTCATAATTGACAGTCAGTCTTTCTGCCTCCACAGCCCAACCCCCTTTGCTTCACACACATTATGAAGAACACAGCACTTCAATGTGGGTGGCAGTGATCAAACAGGTGTTTGACTGTATTTAGATAAGGATGCAATGAAAAACAATACAATTCATTACAATTATATACATTGAAAGTATGTCCTGCTCTTAAATACTATATTTCGTTTTGGCCACTTGATGTGAAAAAAAATATAGCACAAATTACAAGTGGCCAGAGTGTAACAAAAGTTATAAGAAAAAATGGGATCTTTCATATAAACAGATGAAAATACCAAAACTATTTCAATAAGAAAGAAGAGCAAGAAAAGATACATCAGATAGATGGATAGATAGATAGATAGGAGCTCTTTCCTGAAGTACACTCAGTGCAGTTAAAAGCAATCGTAAAATATTCTTTTGGTAATATATAATTAACCTATGGAAATGACAGCATTAGGATATTAATGAGACTAATAATTAGGAGTCTTTGAATAAGAATAGTATCTGTCCTAATTATACTAACTAACGTAACATTACAAGAGGCTTACAGTCCTCATTCTTCAGAGAGCATAATCTGATCAGTAGTGGGCAACCCAAAGAAAGATCTCCTATGATGTACTATTGCACAATTAGGTGCATTATGGGTTTTTTCCCCACATTTTTTTCTTCCACTATGATATCCAGCAATTAACACAGTCTGAGATCGGTTTCCAGACTTGAGGGACCAGTGATCTATTCTGATATGGATATTATGTTCTTCATAGCTTAAAGCAACTTTCCTACCGCTATAACAATGGTCTTCAAAACATATACACCAAATGTTCCAACAGAAAATTAATTCAAATAAAATAGATCTGACATTCATTAATCTGTTAGGCACCCTTTCCTGTTCAAGTAGGGAATCTTTTACACGGCGATACAATGCTCAGTGCAGTGTGAGGTGAGTGAGATATATAAATAAGGAGTCTCTTTCCCTCTAGTTTCTCATGGTCCAGTGGCTCACAACATGTTTAGGTAACCATGGATAGTCTTTTCTTCTTAAAACTTTTATGTTCTTATGTTACATCAAAGCTATAATGTAATCATTTGAAGTTTCACAACAGCCACTCTAAACATGCTAACCTCTATTCCCTAATGTTAAAATTGCTAAGGGTCAGAAATCTTCAAGGTCAGTCCTTGGCCCAAACCCTTAATTAACTTGGGCATTACAAGAACTAATTACCATTTTATGTTTTTAAGATGCTGATCTTTGTTAATGCACATAAAGACATTGATCAGTGGCTGCTGTGCAAAAACCAGCATGTTATGCATATCTCTTGTTTTCTTCATCATAGGGAACGGTTCCTCTACCAGATCATAAGAGACAAACCTACTGACTTGAAAAACCAAAACTTTTGTATATTTGTTTCAGCAGCCTCTGGGACTTCCACTGGATGTAGCTTGTAGCAGGAGAAAGAAAGATTAGAAACATTGTGGATTTTCAAATGTCTTTTTAATTTTCTTTCTTTCCTCTTCAAAGATGGCAACAGCATTCTAATGTGAATATTGATGATACTTATAAATAAAGTTGGAGGATAACATCAAATAAGTGATCTGCATTTGTAATGAGTGAAAGGAACTTTTTCTCTCACAACTTGCCACTCAAAAATTAGTATTTTCAAGTCACACTTGCCACTTAAATTTTTATAGCTGTTCTAACATCCAACATTCCATTCCATGCAGCGAACTGAATATGCCACAGTGGCAGTTCCGTATATGTTGGAAGGACAAAATATTGGAATCAAATTCCATTGCAAGGCTCTAAAAGAAGGATTTTGCCCTGTTTGTTTATTTGATTGTTTTGGGTAAAGTACATATGTGATGAGCTACCAGAGAAATTGCATCTTGTCACAAAATCCTTTGTGGTGTAGTGGATCAGTATTAAATCTTGATTTCATGATAATGGTTGACTGTAAATGGATGTCATTATTAGAATGAGAATATTTATTTTTGACAGAACTTTAAGAAGCAACCAGTAAACTATAAATGTAGTAAGGGCTCTAAGCAAATAAAATACCTATTTGCCCACATATATATTGCTCGCACCATGATGGAGTATTTCTTCTGAAGTGGACCGAATGAAATGTTAATGATATGTAAGGTGGCATCTAATAATACTATGTGAAAATGACTGCTTTCACTTCACTGAGTATTCACAATGCAAACCCAGAAATTACACAACATTTTAACTGGCCAGTATCATTTAGCAACAGCTGTGAAAAATCCCACCCAGTGATGAATGTGCTGGTGAAAACACACAACAGGTTCTCTGGGAGGTTGCTGCCTTGTTAATCTCCCACTTGGACTTATTGCTTCTGATTGTAGGTCAAATGTAATACATTCTGTCAACAATGATTAACAAGACGCTGGCCTTTCCAAGGAAAGTGTGTAGTCTATTAAGCCCTTTTTCTGCAGTGTTTAACATATCTGGCTAGATGAGATATAGAGCCAGATTCACTCCTGCTCCAAAGGTTGATGTACTGAATTGGTGCACCTTTTCTTGAGACTGCGGTGGCCCTGCCTACACTGTGGGCTGCTCCACCTGGCTTCAGTCCCTCGAGCGAGTAGGGGGATAAGAGCAGCTTGCATTGCTGTGCCAGTTAAACTATCTCCCCACAAGACATTAAACTAGCCCATAAAACAGCAAGTTCTAACCTCCAATTCTGTACAGTATTGCCCTCAATGGACTGGCAATGCTGAATCAGTCTCTTGGAGACCTTGTAGCTTGAGATTTACTTGTGACTCAGTTTGGTTGAATTGTTGCTATAATACAGAGATTACTTACCTTAGAGTAACTTGAGTTCTTTGACATGTTATGTCCCTATGGGTGCTCTACTGTAGGATGTGTGCACACCCATGTGCTCTCAACTGCAGAATGCAAAGCAGTGTCCACAGACTCACCTCTGGGCACAGCAGCACCTCCTGCCTCTATTCGAGGGCCTATAAGGAGGTGCAGACCAGCCACCACTCAGTTCCTTCCTGACCACAAAGCAGAACCTCCACAGCTGAGGGGCTGGAGGTGGAAGCACCATAGGGACAAAACGTCTCAAATAACCTCTGCTTTTTCTTCAAGTATATGTCCCTCTGGATGCTTCAGCATAGGAGACTCCCAAGCATAAACCAACAAGGAGGTGGGTGCTGAGGAGGCAAGTCCGAGATGGTTCAGAGGACTGCATCACCCGAAGTAGTATCATTCCTGGAAGCAGGCAAGATGGTGTAATCCTTGGCAAAAGTATAATTAAAAGACCAAAGTACAGTCCTACAGATTTTTTATATGGAAACATATTTCAGTAGAGCTACAGATGTGGACTGAGTTCTATTGAAGCGAGCTGTGACTCTATGAGGAGGCTGCATCCCAGTGATTCATAACAAATTTAAATGCAACCCAATACTCACTGTGACTGTCTTTGAGTGGACATAGATTGTCCCTTCATCTTCTCTGCAAATGATACAAATAATCTAGGAGAGACCCAGCGGGTCTTAGTATTTTCAAGGTAGAAGATGAGAGCTCTTCTGAGTCCTATTATATGTAGGCTGTTCTCCTCTCTGTAGGCATGATGTCAGGGCAAAACACTGTGAGGTGAATCTCTTGATTAATGTTTGGTATTAATATCCCAAAGATATTGGGAGGAAGTGAGGATGGGGACCCAATGTAACCTTGTCTTTATAAAAGGTGGTATATGGCACGTCAGGCATTAGAGCACCAAGTTCTCCCATTCATCTAGCTGAAGTGATGGCTCTGAGGAATGAAGCCTTGAGGGAGAGATAGAAGAGAGAACAGGTAGCCATCGGGTCAAATGGAGGTTTCCTCAGGCACTAAGAACCAAACTGAGGTCCCAGTGGGGGGTTCAGGTTCTGCACAGGGGAACCAAGTTATATAAGTCCTTAAGGACTCTAGCTGTAGCAGGGTGAGCAAAGACTGAGGCCTTCATTGGGTGAGTGGAAGGCTGTTATAGCAGTGAAATATATCCTGATAGACCTTGCAGTTTTAAATCCAACAGGTCATCCAGGATTTTGGAGTGCGGAACCTCTGAGGCTAGGGAAAAGTGAAGGGCACACAAGGAGCTTCCACTTTTGAAGGTAAATTTTGCAAGTACTAGGTTTCTTGGTAGATAGGAGAACTGACTAGATCTCATCCAAACAGATAAGTTCCATGCTCAAAAACCATCTAGCATAAGATCAGGTTCAAGGAGGAGGTCTTATGATGGATCAGGGTCCCTGAGTTCTGCAACAGAAGAACCTTCTTTAGAGGAAGTCAAAAGGCATTGCCACAGAGAGGTGAAGGAAAATATTAAGAGTAAATGGTATACAAAGAAAGGTGGAAAGCTGAGAGTCAACAGACCATGCAATCACAGTCTCAATCAGTTGAGAAGGAACTGAATATTGGCAGACAGATTTGCTCCTCCTTATATGCCCTCTATTGAAACATGAGGTATTGGTCTGTATAGGAGTGGGTTTATGGATACAGTTGTGTCCTCCAGTTGAGAGCACATGAGCACGTATGTATCTGATGATGGAGTGCCTATAGGGACATAAGCATGAAAAACTTGTGAGTTTTTAGCCACAGTACTACTAATTACATTAATCTGACTCACTACTATTTGGAAGCCTAGTTTTTACTTCTTTGCATGCCTTTATGGCATTACCAAGGGCTGAGCCTATTTCCCCCCACTGACAAAACTCACGTGCTTATGTGGACGTTGCAGGATTGGAGGCTGTCCTTTGCTTCCCTCCCATCCCTCCCTCCTCCCCCCCCCCCCCCATTTACAAAAAAGAGAAGCAAGGGGTTTCATACTTTTGTTTTCTCCCTCCACCACTCTAAATTTCTGGGATCTTTTGTCTTCTCTTTACAGTTCTCATGGAATGGTTCCTCCACCCACCTTCCCTCCTGCTGCCACATAAATGACTTTTATAACAAGTGTGATTTATTCAATAACATAACAAAAGTAGAACATTTCAATTGTCATCACTTTTAACCTTCTGTTTTTAAATGTATTTTTAGAATGTTTCTGCCTACATCAGCTGCATCCCTTTAAAGTTTTCTCCATTGTGGCAATAAGCTGGTGTTTATATATAACATTCACATCATCTGGCTATATTTCAATCAATTCCTTGCTATTCTTCTCATTGCTGCATGTTGGTTCCTCTATTCTCTGCCTGTTGGCACATAATAGTTCAGCTTCCTATGGGCTATAATATTTTGGTTCAATTTCAGTTGCTGGGTTTAGTGAGTAGATGCTGGGTGGCACTGGTGGCCTGTAATATGCAGGAGATCAGACCGGTGGTCCCTTTTGGTCTTCAATTCTATGACTATGAGATCAAGATCAGTGATGCAATGAGAGTATTTCAATTATGCCCTTTAGTTCTACCTTCCACTGTGATACATACAGTGCATTTCCAAAAGGAGAAATAGAACTGATTGCTGGCAGAACTGCCTTTTTACTCATTGTAAAACTGACAAACCTATACATGCAAATAATTCTTGCTCTTTTGTCACTTTTGCCATTCTGAGGCATGCTATCAACAGTTACACAAAATCACTCCTCCTTTGCAACTCACAACACAAATTGATTAGACACACAAAGACAGACACACATCTCTATCAATGCATATAGCTATAGCTATATCTCCAGACATATCAGTTTGTGGTGTAAGTAGCAAGAGGAAGTGAATTTACATAGATGCTGACATCAGACCTTGTTATGGCAAAACTAAGGTCCCTGCTGTTTTTGGTATTCTCGTGAAAGATTTGTGTAATTCTCCAGTTAAAGAAAAATAATCAGTTGGTTTTTTTTAAAAAGTCTTAGTTACTTGATACATTGCCATGAAATTGCCTCGCCTAAGCAATGCAGTCTCACAATTCAGAGAGCAACAAAATCTATTTTTTCCCAATGAATTGTACAATGCACAAATAGAAGACTACAAGATTTATAAAAACCTGATGTAAAAGAAGTCAGGATTACTTAAATAGAGCTAGCAAAAAAATTACTGTCACTGATAGCAAAGATAAAATATGACTACCGTACCTTGTTTTTGTACAACACCATTATATTACATACACATAAAATTAACCTAAACAGGAAGACAACTTTTACAGCAAATCAGGAAAACAAATTCAGACTTATTAATAGCATGATCATGGAGTCATTCAAAACAATGGGTCTTCCTTTCAACTTAGGAAACATTTTTAGATGTCTTTTTTAATAGATCTTTGTAAGAGCAGACAGAAACCCATTTTCTCAAAAGAAAAAGCAAAAATGTCCTGTCCTGTTTTCACAGCACTCACACACATATGCTACTCCTGCTGGCTCTAACTGTAAACATAATAAATCAGTAAATACATTTAAAAATGTGTTACATTCTAGTAAATACAGATGAGGGTTGACCAATGGCAAGTTATTAGCACTCATTATACATAAATAAAATTCACTGGTTCAGCTTTTTAGTGTGGTTATACACACATATTTCACAGGTGGCTCATCCATCCACCATCTTCAGGAATATACAAATAATGAAACATGTAACTTTGTATAACTTTGTCCTTCTGGAGACCTAGAACTTAAATAGCCAAAACAAACCCAATATATATCAGGGTTCCTCTTGCCCCTGCCAGACAAAGTAGTTTCTTTGCCCTAAATAGGCTCAGAGAGGAAGGATCACCCAGTTATTAGAGTGCCAAATAGGGAGTCAGGAGACTCTGGTTCAATTCCCTGCTCTGCCATAGACTTTTGTGTGATCTGGGGTGAGTCTTATGTTTCTCTGTGCCTCAGTTCCCCATCAGTAAAATGGAAATAATAGCACTTCGGTACGACAAAGGAGGGTTATGAGGTTAAATACATTAAGGATTGTGAGGTGCTCAGATATTATTGTAATAGGTGCCTTACAAGCACCTAAGATAAACAGAGAGATGGTTTAGAGATAGCATCCACTCACCCTCAGTCAGAGAGCCTGGCACAGCTTGTGTCTGTGTGTGTTCAGGGATTAGCCAGTCACTCGTAAGGGAGAAAAATTAACCTTTCGAGGAAAAGAATTAAAAAATAAATTCACTTGGACTGATGACCCCTATGGAAGGCATTGTTGCCTTGAAGGGTGGATAATATTGGCAGCCTTTCTTTCCAAAGCTATACATGTATGTGTGAAACAGACAATTATCCATGTGAAGAAGAAACAATTATTTCTATCTTTTAAGTGCCATATACAGATACAAGTTGCTGATTATCTCTGAAGTATTTAAACTATGCTCTCTTCTGTGCCATCAAATTCCTTCCCTTAGAGTCTAAGTAGCACCTAAGCCCTCCCTATGTCTCTGAGTACCTGGGCACTGCAACTGTAGGCAAGGGGTGAGAAGACAGATAATAGCCATCCTTTCTGGAATCATCGTTTATCAAACCTGTAGGCATATCTGCACATAAAGTAAAGTCAATTTATATGGGTTCCTTCTCTATTCTCTAATACAGTATTGTTCCTTGTGCAGCAGGCATTCGTGTGATGGCACTGGCCCTCCCCATAAAGGCCCCAGCTCTGTGGAAATACAGCAAGAACCAAAGGATTTCCCAACAATTCTTAGGAGTTGTTTCCTTCTGGGGGACCTCAGCTCACGCTGGGGACAGACTGTCTCCCCCATGGGATAATTCCAAGGAAAATCTGCAGCTGGCATTTATTTTCCTCCTTCACATACCAACCTGCCCACTCAAAGTAGCCTTCATTTTTTTTTTCCTCAGGCAAACTTCCCATTAAACTCTCAGATAATGAAAAGAACACTACCGTTAACTCCTTCATCATAAGACTGCAGGTGAATTTGGATTGGTGCCATGACAGTGCCAACCTCTGGAACTTCGTAAGTTTTGCATTTTTATATATGGAGCCACTATTAGACCTTAAATACTCTTCTATTAATAGAGAAAATCATAGCCAAAAAATAGGGCCCAGTTCCATTCACTAGAAGGATTTTGATCAAATTTCCATTTAGAAACACTGAAAGAATGAAGTCCCAGATTTTGGAGTTTTCTTGGCACTACCCCACACGCCTCAGCAATTTCAGCACTGTTATTAGACAGTGAATGGCAGCGCTCTTTTATTACTTGGCTTGGCAGAACCGTGACTTTCAATATTTTTGAAAGTTTGCTTGACTGTGGTAGGAGCTCTTAAATCAAAGCCTTTCTGAACTCTAGGGATTTAAAACACTTTTTTTAAAAAGTTACTATGGAGCAGAAGCAGGAGGGCAAGGGGTTTAATTTGATGGGTTTTACTGTACCATTCAGTATATTTATTAACTAAACTCAGTAACTAATCCAGCTTCTAATTGTTCCTCCATCCCTGAATTCACTTCCCCTCAACCCCACAGAAAATGATCATTTCTAATTTCCACTCTATGGAACATCTTTAATTAATTAGTATTAGAATCATCACTATGATTCTCTGGAACTTGGCAGAACAGCATCATTTTGACTCATTATCTTTTTTTTTTTAAAGGAAGCTATAGATAGGTAAAAAGAAAACCCCAAACAAATATCTTAAACAAACTTAACCAGTGTTAAAGACCAAATATTTTCACATCAATGTTTGATTCTTCATACATCTCATTGTGCCTCAACAACAACAAAAAAGATGGAAAGCGGCCATTTCCATGACCTTGTGTCCCTCCCTAAGAGGAAGAAAGCTGACAGGTAGATATATGTAGAGTTTGTTATTGTAAATTCCAGATCTTGTGATTATCTCTGACTCAACTCTGGGGTTTTATCTGGAATTCCTGTGAAGGGTCAAGCAGTGTATTACCGCTTGTCTTCACCTTGTAGCGACCCCAGCTTTAAAAATACACCTTACACAATGCTCTGCTGTTTGCAAAAGTTCATCCCAAATGGAGCTAATGAAGGTGAGCTAATGAATTAGGCAAATCTGAAAAAACTATATTTGTTATATACACCCATAAAATTGGACTGGGTCGTAAACTATTCAGATACAACCATTCTAAATTAATCTATACTTCCGTTCATGTTTAATGTTTAGTTCAAAAGAAAGACTCCATCCAATATACTTTTAATTATTTTTTTATTTTATTTTATTTTATTATTTATTATACTTTTATTTATTAATTCTCTATTAGTATTTTTAAAATGATTTGTGTTTTATTCATTATCTAAAAACCCACGACAATGACACACCTCTGTACAATGCCAGGATGAACAACAAATACATTATCAGAAATCTTTCAAGTATTGTGCCACATTCCTAATTACATACAAAAGGAAAGATTCATGTCTAGTGGCTAGATCACTCAACCTATTTGTGAATCACCTTACCCATCTGTAAAACGGGAAAAGTAAATGTGTATTACACCAAAGTGGTGAGGGTTATTTAGAATTTGTAAAGCACTTGGAGATCCTCAATAAAGGCATAGTATAAATGCAAGGTGTTATTTTGGAGCCAGATTTTGTCACATATGTCCAAGCCATGTATAAATCTTGCAGCTTCTGCCTCAATACACCTCCCAGGTCAGACCATTCCTCTCTGCCCTCCTCAAACTATCTCATTCCCCTCTTTCCCACTGAAGCAAGCACACTTCTTAACCTATCCTTCAAAGCCCTGTAAAATTTAGCCCCACCTATGTATCCATTTTATTATCTTATTGTGAGGTTGACGCCTGCTTTCACTCCACCAAACATACCAGACTTCATAACCTGCTTATCCTACTTTCCCACACTTCTATACTTTTTCCTATGCCACACCTTCCATATTGGAAAAGCTCCCAGTCAAAATCTGAAAAGTCACCATCTGATTTTCCTTCAGTCTCTCCCTTAAAACTTATCTCTATCAGATAACAGTAAAGCAGTGAGTGATGGTTGCTGCTATTGACTGGCTACAAAATGTGCACACTGCTAGATTCTACTAAAACTTCTTTTTTTGTTACTCTCTCCTACCTTCCCCACCTTGCCAGATGCTTTGTTTATTCCTCCTGTTATGTCTTACTTATTTAGCCTGTCAGGGAAGGAATTGTCATTACATTTGTACAGTGCCTAGCACAATGGAGTCCCTATCTGGTTGAGGCCTGTGGATATTAAGACAATGTATATGTTAAATAAAAACATTTCCAATTCTACATGACAATGAATTAAGTGCTTATTTTTTCTTCCTGCACAGTCTTGTCTTCTTCCATTTGATCAGACTGTTCCATATATTTTACAATGGTACAAAAATACTCTGATGGAGACAACACCCAAAATTGTAATACTGAAAATATAATTCTCTATATACATTTAGTTGATTGAAAATATCTGAAATACACCTACTTACTGATGATAGTGTGTAACTTGACTTCACAATAACAAGCACTAAAATGCTTGGGATCGCTGTTGCGTGTGGACACGAGACATTGTCAGGCTTTACAAGCAGTTGCACCTCATAGAGACAGGACCCATGAGTGCAGTGAGCGGGTTATCTGAGAGACTTGCAAAAATGTCATTAAATGCGGTTAAATCAACTGATGCAAGAAAAAATTAGGTGTTACTGGTGTCACACAAGAGTTTGCATTTATAAAGCAAAATTGCTCCCTGTTGTCACAACTTCTTTCCCTGCTGCATTAGCCTAACTTCAGGACCATTACTTAGAAGGGTGGAAATATCTCTTCTCTGCCTTTAATCTTTAAACAAGCCAACAAAATTATAACAATTGTTTAAAAGTCAAATAAAAAGTTTTTTGTTTTGAAAGAAAGAATGGTAACCATAGTGCTAAACGTGATAGTCTCTCAATTTTTGCTAATTTTTTTTTTTTTTTTTTGCAAAAAGAAAAGATAGATTCATGGATGTTAAATTACTTAAACTGTTTACAAAAGGTAGACTGGTAGATGACTTGTGAGGTTCAGTTGTAGTGGATACGGCTCTGGAATACATAATTCTAGGCTAGAAATGTTTCTGGTTGACACCATATTTCATTGAAGAAATTAAAGAGCTATAATGTCATGGCTGTTGACATAAGTGTGAAAATGAAAAAAGAAAAATTAGCCTATGAAACAAGTTATATGACATTTAATGTTGAACCTGTAGAATGAAAGGTTAAAGATTGTTAAGATTATTGCTGAAGAAAACAAAAGGAATTGCCTATGAACTATAGCTTTTAAACATGATAGAAAAATAAATCTCTGACTTGAAAGGTTTAATATCTAACCCCTTTATATCTTGAAAAGAATGAGATGCTTATTAGTGGACTTTTCAGATCTTCACTGAGATATTCAATAGGTCGACATGCAATGGATTCAGAAATATGCATCCACTGTCTAACCTAAGATTTACTGTGGACTATAAGGATGCTTGCCACTGCTTGAATGCTATAGATTCCTTTTTAAGCTTATTATTTAGTTATGTTGGTGGAGGGAAAAACACCTGTTAATGCAATTTATAATTTCCTATACAAATTATATAACCGTGTATGCCACTCCTGTTTACGCCCAGTGGAATAACTGTTGGCCAAATTCATAACTCATATAGAATAGCCTGGAATATGCCATGAATTTTTCAAAATAAAATTTGAAACTAAGTCAAAAATAATTCAGGATTATACTACTTCGGACTTTTTTCTTTAACTGTGTGAGTTAATAACCTATTGTATGAAAAATGGCCTAAGAAAAATTATACTATATGATTGCAAAATGTTCAATGTCCAAAAAGTTACTGTAAATTCCAGAATGAAAAATCTTTGAAGCAACCATTCGGGAAAAAAACGAAAATAAGACTGACCATATGCAAGGAAATAAGATACCTGTAAATAAGAAGCAGAAAATGTTTTCTCTTCTATAGCCTGAGTTATTAGTCTTCCTTCACTCATTAAATGCTCTCTCGTATAGATTGTCCTAACAGGCTGTTTATGCAAGAAATAATTCAATTGACTTCAAACCTGCCAACATCTTTTGACAAATATATATAGATAATATATTTGTATAAATTTGCATACTGTCAGGAGCAGGACATTAAGGCCCCAAATCAAGAAATAATTTAAACATGTGTTTAGACCATCTCTACTCAGGATATTGACTTCTATGGGACTTAAACACATCCTAAGAGTTAACAAATGCTGTTTTGAAAAGGAATGTTTTCCTGAATTGCAGCCTGAAGTGCGTGCTTTTCCATTTTAATGTTATGCTGTAACAAACAAATATACAGAGAAAACTGCATGCTTCTTTATTATTTGTATGATAGTGGTGCCTAGAGGCTTCAACAGAGACTGAGGACCTTTTATACGAGGTACCATAGAGAGAGAGAGGCAGAACCACCCCAAAGAGCTTCCATCTGAATAGACAAGACAAAGGAAGAGTGGGAAGAGAAAAAAGGCGCAGTGAAGTAAAGTGACTCTGCCAGTGCCACACAGCCTGTCAATGACAGAGTAAGGAGCAAAGGGCCAAGAGGTAGAATCACAAAAAGACCTAGGTGCCTAACTGCAACATTGGGCACCTAAATCCCAGAATCAGGCCCCAAGGGTATTCACATAACTCCTGCTCAGCTGTCCCCAAACCTGCATGTGCCTTAATTGCAGTAATAATTCCCTAGGCATCTATGTTTCTGCCTCTGCATATGTGCACTCCTGCCTCACTTTAGGCATCCGGAAGCCTAAGCCCCAGAGCACTGCATGAACTCGGCAATGATAGGTATTCCCTTATCTAACTTGCCTGCGGTAAGCATGCTCAGATCTGGTAAGATTGCTCAGAGCTCACTTACTGGATTGCCCCCCTAAGCAAACTCATGCCGCTGCCACTGTAACTGCTCCTCCTCTCTCATAACTTTTTTTCCTAGTTGTTAGGGTACTCAGCTTGGATGTGTGATGGCCCCAGTTCAACTCCGCTTGAGTGGAAGAAGGAATCTGGACAGGGAGCTGTCATCTCAAGGGAGTTCCTTAATCAGTGGGCTAGTGGACATTCTGATATCGAGCTGCCTCAGTCTCTCCTTTTTCCACTGTGCATAAATAATTTAAAGTCATTGGGGTTGGAGGGGAGGAAGAGAAAGAGAGAGAAAGCACACAAACATGAGTATGATTCTGTAGCCTGGTGATTAGAGCATTTATCTGGGATGTAAGAGACCCAGGATCCAGTTCCTCTGCTCCATGACTTTGATTTGAACAAGGAATTTCCCCCACCCCAGGTGAGTACACTAATAACTGGGCTAGCAGTTATGAGAGAGGTCCTGATCACAGCTTTTTTCAAAACACCAAGAAAGGATTTGCTGCTGAGAATCCCAGTCTGAGGGAGTTGCCTCCCTCCAGCCCAGACTCAGGCACCGAACTCCCTGAGAGAGGTGGAGTTTAGAACATGCCCACTACTACAGCAGTTCGATCTTTATGGAGAAAAGCGTGTGGTTGCATCTTACGCTTGTCTGCACTCTATAGGCGAAGCAGCATGATGATTGCCTCCTGCTATGCTCATACGTTTTATACACAGGCTGGAGGTGCTGTAGTCAGAGATTTTGTCTCAGTTGTCTAAACTGCCAAAAAGAACGTTGAGGTAAAGGCCTGTAGAAAAGCCTCGGAAGGGGTTTAAAGTTCTGAAATTAAATAGTTTGGTTGTTTGGGTCATTAAAGAGTATTATCAGTATCAAAACATTTTTGTAATATTTAAAGTAGTGATTAGTTTTAGAATAAAAGTTTTATTTAAGTAAGGATTAGTAGTAGAAAATCGAGCAGTGGCAGTTGGGAACGGCAGTGGGAAGTCTAAACCGCACAGGAATACATTGTATTCCATTGACTCCTGTGTAGCCCCTCCGTTCCCTGTACATAACTCTCTCCTCCTCCCCTTTTCTCCATGCGTAACCCCTCCCTTTTCCATATAATTCCCTCCCCCTCCCTTTTTCTCTATGCATACATTAGCATATAATATTAGGCTAATTAGCATAGAAGGTGAGGCTCATTATCATACTAAGTAATTGATTGGCTTAGAGTGTTCTTACATCAGAACCTAATTAACATAACAAGCGCAGCTTAATTAGCATATTGGGAGGGATACCTGGTGCAACTCCCTCCCCCTCCCTTTTCCCCCCTACGTAATCCCTCCCTTCCGGATGACCTTTAAGCCAACTGTCTAAAAGCAACTGGTATGCAAATTACCTCAAACCTGATTGGCTGAGTGTGGGTGACCAAAATTGTGTATAAGACCAATGGTCAGCAGTCTGAGACATGCTTAGAAGAAGGCAGGAAAAAAGAAAGGAAAGATCAAGAAAGGAAGAAAAGCAAAGGAATTGAAGACAGCAGTGAAGAAGAGAAGGCTCCGCCCCATAGACGAGCAGAGGGATAAGAAGAGAACCTTGTTGTCCCAACCCCTTATATTCATCAAAGAGTATATGGGTATGTGTATCAATAAAGCTGAATGTCTGTGGTGGGAGTGAGCCCTCTCTTCTAGCAACCATTCAGCAACCATCTGGCCTAACACTTGCTGAATGTTAGATTACTAAGGATTTTAGCATAGAGTAATATATTATTACATAAGTATTGTTATATTACATAGTGTTAAGTAATGATAATTTATAATAGTAGTAGTGTTAAAAATATCAGTGTATAAGATTAAGTAGTGTGTTAAGTATATTGTTCTTTCTACTTCTATCTCTCTATTAATGTAACCACTCACTTCTGAATAAACATTGTATCTGTTTTCGAAGTATTACTGCTTGTGTATCACTATCTTGATCAGAAGGCTGTATCAGTGTACTTTCAAGGGAAGGCAGGTTGCTTCCCTTGGGAATTCCTTCAGAGCGGACCACCTGACTGGCAGTTTTTAGGGTAACACTATACTCTAAATTCTCCTGATAGCAGTGTAGAGAAGACAGATAGTAACCTACAAGATAGACAACCTTTGCTTATGCTTGACTGAACAAGAGTGATATTTTTACAGGTACAGTACTGTGCAAAGCCTTTTTTGTGTGGGTTGCCTTTGTCATATGTGAAAGATCAACACAGTTCCTGCTGTTAACCACTCAGTGAATACGTCCCTTTAAGTTGGGGCAAATTACTCTGAGCAAGAATACAGTATTGTTCATGAGGTGTTTGGCATTTTCTTCTGTATAATTCGGTTGTCTCCTGTTTTAATTACCTATTAAAGGAACAAGCACAAAGTACTTGTAGCCTATGTTCTAAGGTATTCTTATACTTTATAGATTTAGAGATTCTGAGGCCAGAGGGACCATTGTGATCTAATCTGACCTCCTGTATAACACAGGCCATAGAACTTCCCCAAAATAATTCCTAGAGCATCCAATATTTATTTAAGAATTGTCAGTGATGGAGACTCCATAGCCAACATTGGTAAATTGTTCCAATGGTTAATTAGTCTCAGCTTAAAAATGTATGCCTTATTTCCAGCCTGAATTTGTCTAGCTTCAACATGCATCCACTGGATCATGTTATACCTTTCGCTATTAGATTGAAGAGCCCATTATTAAATATTTCTTCCCCATTTAGGTATGCAGATTGTAATAAAGTCACACCTTAACTTTCTTTTTGATAAGCTAAGTAGATTGTGCTCCTTAAGTTTATCACTATAAGGCATATTTTCTAATCCTTTAATCATTCTTGTGGCTCTTCTCTGAATCCTCTAGTTTATCAACATCCTTCTTGAACTATGGACCCCAGAACAGGACACAGTATTCCAGGAGCAGTCGCACCAGTGCCAAATATAGAGATAAAATAACCTCTCTACTACTTGAGATTCCCGTTTATGCATCCCAGGTTCACATTATATTTATTGGCCACAGTGCCACACTGGGATCTCGTGTTCAGCTGATTATCGACCACACTGCCCACATATTTTTCAGAGTCACTGTTTCTTAGGATAGAGTCCCCTGTCCTATAAGGATGGCCTACATTCTTTATTCCTATATAGACAGATATTTACATTTAGCTGTATTAAAACACATATTGTTTGCTTGCACCCTGTTTACCAAGCAATCCAGATCGCTCTTAATCAGTGACCTGTCCTCTTCATTATTTACTACTTCTCACAATTTTTGTGTCATCAGCAAACTATCAGATTTTGCTTTCTTCCATGTCATTGAGAAAAAACATTAAATAGCGTAGGGCCAAGAACTGATCACTGTTGGACCCCATTGGAAAAAAACTTGCTTGATTCCCAATTTACAGTTACATTTGGAGACCTATCATTTAGCCTGTTTTTAATGCATTTAATGTGTGTCATGTTCATTTTATGTCATTCTAGTTTTTTAATCAAATGTAGATTACCCAGTCAAATGCCTCACAGAAGTCTAAGTATATTATGTCCACACTATTACCTTTATCAACCAATCTCGTAATCTCATAAAAAATATATCAAGTTAGACAGGATCTATTTTCCATAAATCCATATTGATTTGCATTAATTATATTACCCTCCTTTAGTTTTTTTATTCATCAAGTCCATTATCGGCTGCAGGGCTGGATTTAGGGGCAGGCGACCTAGGTGACCACCTGAGGTGTTTTTGTTGTTAGCAACAAAAGGGAAAATAGAATGTTTGAAGTAAAATGTTTCAAATATTCCATATGTCGATTCATTTTTCACTAACCTCCTTGAATGTTCCGGACCTTTGTAGAATCTCATGGAACCTATCACACTTTCTGAGAACTACATTTTCCTCAAACCTCCTAAAATGTTGTTATTCATGCCCTCACAGGTATATAAGGAGTCAGGCATTGCCAGTCAGTCAGTGAGATATAAGAATGAACCGAAGTGAAGTGAGAGCCCTGCTGTGATACTGTGAACCTTGTTTGATTGTGTAATTTTGAAAGTGTACTTGCGTTTTGAGACTTGAACAGTGTAAGTAGAGACTAATAGAGGACATATTTAATGAGACACCAGAGATATCTATCAAACCCCTATTTACACAACAATATAAAATGAAAGGGGGCGGCAAAAATGCTCCTTGCCTGGGGTGCCATTTGGTCTAGAGTTGGCTCTCATCATCAGCTGCTCCATTATCTTGCCTGGGATCGATGTCAGGCTGACAAGCCTATAATTACCTGGGTCATGTCATTTACCCTATTTAAAACCTGGCACAACATACCCTTTCTTCCCCAGTGCTCCATGATTTATTGAAAATCACTATTAAAGGTCCAGTAAGCTCCTCAGCCAGCTCTTTTAAAAATCTTGTATGCAAATTACCTGGGCCTGCTGATTAAAAATGTTTCTCTTTAACAGCTTCTGTTTAACATCCTTCAGGGATACTAGGGGGATGGTAGGAGTGTAAATCACCACATATGATGCGTCTGTATAATCTGTTTTTCCCAAATACAGAGCAGAAATATTTATAAATGATTCTGCGCCTTTTCTGCATTATTAGTGATAATTCTACCATTTCCATCTAGTAATGGATCAATACCATTGTCAGTATTCTTTTTGTTCCTAATATGTATATATTTAAACTACTACTTAGTGTCCTTAACTCCGCTGGCCACAGATTTCTCTTTGTGTCCCTTGGCTTCCCTTATCAATTTTCTACAATTCCTAACTTCTGATTTATATTCATTACTGTCAACTTCCCCTTTCTTCCATTTTTTATACTTTTAAAAACATTTTTATAGGTTGTTTTTTTAACCAGCACAGCCTTCTTCCTTGATTGTGGGATCATGCCTTTTCAGGCATCTAGTAAGATGTTCTTAAAATGATTCCCTATTATCATTGATATTTTTCTGATTAAATTCTTTCTCTGAGATTATCTGACTCAATTGTTTTCAATTTTGTGAAACTGGCCCTATTAAAGCACCAAGTATATACATTACTGGTCTAGACTTTATCCTGCTTGCACATTATAAATGTGATCAAGTCATGACAACTTGTACCTAAGCTACCATTAATTTTTAGTTCTGTGTTCAGTTCCTTTTTATCTGTTAAGACAAGGTCTAATCGAGAATTCCCCCATCTTGGCTGCAACATTTTTTGAGTTAGGAAATTGACATCTCTAATGTTTAGAAATTCCAAGAATGTTGTAGTAGTGGAAGCATGAGACCTTCAGTATATGTCACTCATGATCTCCCATGATCACACAACAGTTTTCCCCCCCACACACTGTAAAAAGATGAATAAGGAAGCAGTCATCCTGTTCCCTAGTGTGATTTGGTGGTCTATAGAAGACACCAACTAGTACCCCATCTTGTCTTTCATCAGTTAGGACACTGATCCATAAGCATTCAAGATCATTTTCTTCTGAGTTATCAGTGACTCAAACAGGTAATGTCACTTTTGAGATAGTGCTACTCCCCCTACCCTTTTGCCCACTTGATCTTTCCTAAATAGGTTATAGTCATTGAGTTTAACATTCCAATTGTGTGAATCATCCCATCATGTTTCAGCAATACAAACTAGATCAAGTTTATGTTCATACATGAAAAATTCCAATTCCTCTTGTTTATTACCCATCAGTTACAATGGAACTCATGTCTGTCAGATGCCTGTTGGATTACAACATAACTTTTTGGCAACCTATGAATCTTTGCAATTTCCTTTCTTCCTCTTTAGATACTTCTTACCCAGGAATAAGATTTAAATAGAAGAATTGAGAACATTCTGGAAAAAGGATGATCCTTGAACTGTAATGAGGCCTTCTTTTAACAACCTGTGGTTCTTTGCATCTGTGCTATAATGTCCACCTAACTTTCAATAAGCATAAGGGTTATGCATCCCAGTATACATGAAAAAGTATAGCATTTTCTCATGTATTCAAAACTTCCATTGAGTTCAGTGGAGGGTTGAACATGAAAAAATGCAGCAGCCAGAAAATACAGTACAGTAGTTGATTCCCATCTGGCAACAGTGAAATTCCTGAGCTTCCATGACTATTGATAAAGAACATCTGCCATCACTGATTGCATCATCTGCCAGCTCTGTATTGGATTCTGAGTGAAGGGTTTTTTTTAATTTGGAGTCCTGATCCAAAATCTACTGAAGTCAGTGGATAGGCTTCAATGGATTTTGGATCTGACCCTGACTGTATGAAGTGATATCTTGGCATAATGGATCAGGCAGAGTTATGGGTTGGGATAAAAAGTACCCTTATAGATAAGACTATATTTTTGCACCTGTGTGATTACTCTATACAGCATTCATCAAATAAAGTTTATTTAACCTGTTAATTTCTCAAGGTGGATGGAACAAAATGCAATTTCAGAGAAGAAAGATTTGAACCTCCCAAGACAGAGATGAGGAAAAACTAAAGTAAATGGTTCATTTGGTTCTTAATGAACTAAACCCTTGACATTTTACCAGTCAATTAATAAAAAAATCATCTTAACTCTTCAAGTATCTAAATACTTCTATGTCCACCCTTTAAAAAAAAGTGTTAAACTTTCTTGTATAATCCAAGTAATTTCTAATCTAAACTATCTCCAGTAATCCCCATTGACTGCAATGTCTCCTAAGGAAAAATTCAGAGCTCCTTTTGAGCCCAACCTACAAGATATTCATGACTACAGATTTTTATTTATTTATTTTTCTTAAGCCTCTCAGAACATTGTGGACCTTCCCTTCACCCACACTTAACATATCATCTCACTGAGCAACTGTAGCATCTCTACATTCCTTGTTGATTAAAATGCATTCTTAATGTACTAATGGGCAATGAAGCAGCAGCAGTGATTTAATGCTAAATGTTGATTGTGTTGGATTAACAATTTTTACTCTAATCTCATAAATGTTTAGAACAGAAAACAAGATAGGAGGTGACACTTCAGCAATGAGGAGCTTCTTTAGGCAATGGAGAAGTGGTTAAACAAATATAAATTACTTGAGAGCCTGCAGAAGGTCTACCAGTACATCACTTCTAATTTCATTAGTTTTATTGTCTACTTTTCTATTCCCAGCGGACATCTGATTTTTCCTTTTCCTCCTCCTCCTGTCTTTCACTGGTGTTTATGAAATGGATACAGAACCAGTTTTATACATGATTGGGATAAACCACATAAGTTTTGTTTCCCCTGTTTTTATTTTAAAATGCTGTACAAACTTTTATACCTATATGAAACCACTCACAGCCTACATTGAAAGAGTACTGCAGCCAAATCAAGTAATTAATTACTGCATAAGGTTAGAAGATAAAATAATTTTGCTAATTACTCACAGCTTGGGGCCCATTTTTTCTGTGCAGCTGACAACTGCATGTTTTTAATCCCCATAATAACAATAATGGCATACATCATTAACCCTATTTTATTCTTTCTTAATTTTTATAATACCAATAACAAAGATCATTAACCTCTGTTCTGTTTAACATCTAATTAGCCATTTTAGTTAAATAAATATCATAGACAACATTAAATATCACTTTGCTAAGCTAGATTTGCTCTCAGGAGGAGAATTCTTCCAAATGCGTTATATTAACATCAGTTTACTCCACAAGTGTCAAATCATAGTGATAATGAGGAAATAGATGCACCATAATATATGGCTTTAATCAAATTAGTTCAATCATCTTCGTGTGTGCACGTGTGTGTAACAATTCTTAGAATTGTACTGTACTCCACTACACAACAATTGCATAGGTTTTATGTCACCTTTTGCTAAAGATATTTATTGAATAATACTGTATCTTTGAGTTTTCATTCAGTTATTAAAATCTGTTCATGCTACAGACTGAATGGCGAGATTGTACCCCAAATGATTAAAAGATAGTGGAGATCCAGTTAAGTTTATAGAAACTAGGAGCCTGATACTGTCTTATGTTATTTCACAATACTTTCAGTATAGATAATTATCAAGTAACTTGTATCCCCATGACCCAATGTGTCTCTGTGAAAAGGTCTTGTCCCTTCCCACTGCCAATGTGGTATTGTCTCATCCCTGTGGAATGTGTTCCAGGGGTTTGGGATCCATGCAAGCTGGGACTGGGCAAGACGGGGGGTGGCAATCAGGTTGCTCCATGTTGGCTGTGGCCAAGAGGGAGGTACCATCATGTTAACATAGGAGTGCACAATCATTGCTCGAGAAAGCAATATTTCCTGTTGAGTATGTAAGATCCTCTACATTAGTCATAGCTCAGGATACAAAATTCCTGTCTAGATTTTGAACATCCCCAAAGTTCAAGGGTTTTGGTTCAGGCCCATCTTTTGCTGTATTATTAAAAACTAAAATCTGCCTTGTTGGTGAAAGAAGATACAAACTACAAATGCCTGGACCTGCCTGGCCTGCTGTTTCCTGGAGGGATTTAACCAAATAGGAAAACTTGTAAGAGGTGATACCGCTACCTGCCCAGCTGAGGAATTTCCATCAACAGAAGGCAGCTTTAATGTATGATACAAGCTCCAAAATCTAGTTGCTACTCCCACTGAAACACCCACTGAAATCAATGGGAGTATTGTCATGATTTCAATGGGTGAGGGGGCAGACCCCTAAGTAAATATATAAGAATACATTATTTTTCCTACCACTTATTGTCTTTGAAAATGTTTTATTAATAATTTGGGTCCAAATACAATTTTTATCAGTTGGAGAGCGATGTGGAAGGCATTTGTACTGATTTTCAACTCTTCTTAGGTAAATGCTTCATGGAAGCTACCTGAGAAATTGTTCCATAAAACTATGAAAAATTTAGAAAATGTTTCTTTACTGTTAAAGTTTAAATAACATTTTTCAACATTGTAATTTGATAGGAAGAACAGACCATTTGCACAGGACTTTGTATTATATACAAAAAAACAGAATGTGGACCTGAGAGAAGAATTGTGCCCATAGCCTAGAGGATCTGGAGAAAATTCTCTATAGCTTCATGCATTGGTCATTAGGGTTGATGCTACTGTCAAACTATTAATAATAATTTATCCTTCCATGGGGAAAGGTCAAAAGAAAAAGAATCATTGGGCCAGATCCTCTCAGTTGGTGTAAATTACTGGAAGAGTGCAACATCAATTTACACAGGCTGGTGGATACGGCCCATTATCTGTATGGGTGACATTTGTGGATGCCACAGCCTTTAGCTATTTTTCTTTGTTCAGGGATATGAAAACACAGCACACCTTAGAAAAATGCAATGTTAGCATTGTGATACCCTCAGACTGGGTAATCAAAATTTGAAGGCAAGTGTAACCCTTCTGCCAGACAGAATCGGCAGCAGCAAGGGCCGGGTTCTATATCTAGGGGTCCCTGTCATTGATACAACCCCAAATGGCTTGAGCCCCCACCCAATCACCTGGGATATCACACACTATCCCTTGGGCGCCCCAAACGGCAATACTTCCCCTCTCGCAAGCACAAGAGTCTGAGTGTAGAAAGAAACCTTTTAATAGCAGAAAAGAGGTAACACAGCACTGGTTTGAGAAACGGTGCAAACAGAATTTGTGAACTCAATGAGCCAAACGCAGAGTACGGGGCATGTCCTTCACCTCTCCCTTCCTTCTTTCCCCGTACTGACTGTCATAGTTGCAATGTCCATCTCTTGGTTGTGGCTCTGCCCATCCCCCTATGCAGGCTCCTGGCCAACACAGGCATGACCAGGCCCCCTCCATTACTGTCTCCTACCGCCTTCGGGCTCCGCTGAGTCCCCGACCCACCAGGCTCCCGACGACCACTGGTACCGACCGCACCTGGCTCCCGCTGACCACATCTGGCGCCCACCAACCACTGGCACCAACCACGCTTGGCTTCCACCAACCCAGCACCAACTGTGCCAGCTTCCCACCAGAGTTGACTGTTGCTGACTCAGCTCTGTCAGTTGTCAGGCAAGGTTTCCCAGATCCTCTATTGGTTCAGCTCTTAGTGAATTTCAGCTCATGGGTAAACCTTCTGCTGACACACAGACAATGTCCCTGCTTTCAAGAAACAAAAGACTTCAAGAGGCGTCACTAATTCTATCTTTTAACAATGGGAGGAGAGAGTTACTCCATGCCTGGGGGTGGTCTTTTGCCAGGACTGGTACAATCCCAATAGGAGACTCCTCACCCCTCTATCTTTACAATGCTGAAACATCTGTCCGCCACCCTTGTGCGGCTCTGTTTATAGTTTAGGGTGAAGTATTTTATCATAACAGGCTAAGCACAGTTCTGCTGACATCTGTTCATACAATTGAAGGACAACATTTCATTACCCCAGCAGTTAACACAAAAGTGGTTTGTAGCCCACAACCAGTCCTGCTAACCATTTCCCATTATGCTCAGCACCTAGGTGTGCTTATCCATATACAGTGACATTATGCTAAATACTTAATTATACTTATGCAAATACAAAGCCCATGCAAATAAAGTGCCCCCCCCCCTTTTTCAGCTGACTGAGCGGACGGAGTGCCACTCAGACCTTGCTTACACAAGTATTTCTGAAGCTGCACATTTGACAAATGAATCATCACATGTAACTTACCTAGAAATGATCCATCTTACGGCATACTGTAACATATTTGCTTTACAGCCATTGATTGCCCTCATATGCTTTTGTGTCTTTGGGTGCTTAGTGACACCAAAGAGCCTTCTTGATTTTTTATTAAAAGCTGTTGGTTCTGCATGCATTATCTCTGTGATTTAAATTAAATAACTTGCTATTTTAGCTTTTCATTCATATAGTAAAAGCAATTATTCCATGGCATGAGTTATTGTCCTCTTCCCCACAAATTAAATTTAAAAAAATTAAATCAGTTAGAGCAAAGCATAGTGTATAACACACACACACACACACAAGCTCCTAAAGTTACAAAACCACTATTTTAGCGCTAGATTCCACTATCATTATTAATGCTGGTGAGTAATAGCATACTCTGAGTCATCCCACTAAAATCACAGGAATGAGTCAAGAAATAAAGTAAGGGTATCAGAACCTTGCCCTTGGGTGTCTATATTTCTTTAATTTAAATATAACTATAATTGAGTTAAATCTAACTTGGAAAATTTTTAACCAGGAGCGAATATGCATGTTTTAACTAAGTGAAAATAAAAGTTTAGAATGGACATGAAAACAGCTCCTGAATTCTGTCAACATAAGAGGGCACTGCTATAATTAGATCTCACCCAGAGAACCCATTAGTAAGTCTGTCACAAACTTTGTAAACTGCCACAAATCAGATGAGATAGGAGATATGAGCAAAACTCAGACTGGAAAAACTCAGAGATATTGTTCAGTTCAAGTATAAAGTATATCAAGTGTTATTTAAAGGGAGACTCCAATTTCAAATGATATCATATGTCCTTACCTGATGTAAAAGGAATCCAATTTCTGTAATGTGACACATTCATCCAATAAGATTCTCCAAGCAAGCATGAAAGCTTTGTTTTAACATGTTAGTGAACAGCTGGAAAACCAACAAAAACATTCTAGAAAGCCAATGTGAAAGTTCAATATTCCAATGTTTTACTAGGTAAAAATTCATTCCAAACAGATAAGGGATCAGAAGTCTGCTTGCTTTGTGTCTTTATAAGGGCCGACTCACTACTGGTGCACCTAATCATTGCTGGGTGTGGCAAAGCTGCTCTTCCCTTGCTCTTCCCAACAGGTGGGATCAATGCCTCCCTTCTTAAGATATACTTTCAAGGTGTCCTTGCAGTGTTTCCTCTGTCCCCTGCAGGTCCTCTTAACATGATTAAGTTGAGAAAAGAGGACTTGCTTCAGAAGACACCTGCACACAATGACCAGTTCAGTGAAGTTGATGCTTCATAATCTTCATCTCTACACTAGTGATGTTAGCAGCAGAGAGAACACTGGCATTGGTATGACGGTCTTCCCATCGGACACAGAGAATCTTCCTAGGGCAGTGCTGTTGGTACCACTCCAGATGCTTAAGATCGCTTCGATCTCTCGCACCCACAAAGAAGAGTGGGGAGGACTACTGCATTTTAAACCAGGATCTTAGTTTCCATCCGCAGATCTCTGTCAATAAAGACATGACTTTTCAAAGGATGTGCTGGCACAACTGATCTTATGTTTGATCTCCACATCAGATTGGCTGTCTTGGAGAGGTGGCCACCAAGGTAAAGGAAATGCTCAGTGTTTTCCAGGGGTTCACCATCAATGACAATTTGTGGGAGAATGGGGGGCAACTTGTGCTGGGGCAGGCTGGTGGAGCACCTTAGTCTTCCCAATGTTGAGGGGAGTCCTAGGCTATGATAGGTGCCTGAGAATAGATCTAGGATGGATTGCAAGTCAGCCTCGGTTTGTTTGAGGATAACACAGTCATCAGCATGCTGAAGGTCGTTAACAACAATTCTTGTGACCCTAGTTTTAGAATGGAGACGCTTCAGATTGAAAAGCTGGCATCCATGCAATACTCAATTCCAGAGGAAAGGCAGTCACGAATAAGAATCAAGATTACGGCAAGATACATGGGAAAAAAGGTTGAGGCAATAATGCTGCCCCGCTTAACACTAGTATGGATGGTGAACGGATCTGTCTCTAACCCTTTAGAGGATGGTGGTGGTCATTCCATCAAGAAGTAGCCTGAGAACACGAATGAAGTTCAGTGGACAACCAAACCCAGACAGCACCTTCCATAATATTTCCTGATTGATGGAATCAAATACCCAGCAATTAAGTCTGTTCTGTAAGACTCCTTGCTACTACTTCCCTGGATTTCATCCTACTGTAGCTTCTCTTTTCAGGTCTTCTCCCTGAAGGAGGTTCACCTTCTCTAGGTTCACCCTTTTTTCAGGGCCAGGACTCATGGTGCTATCTCCTAGAATCACCCAACAATATGCACTAACTCATAACAGACTTGACCTGCTCAGACTTGACCTTTCCTCCCTCTTACATTTCCACTATTCAGTTCCTCAGCTGAACACCTCCTAGGACTTTCTTCCTGGAAGTCTCAAACCTTTCCTTTTATCAGGACCCATCACTACAGACTGCTCCATTCCCAGTGGTTGCTCAGTGTGTTTCCTGGCCTCCTGTCAGACTTCTTTAATTAGGAGAGGATCCCAGGGCCAATTCTCTCACTGGGCTTCCTCCCTGACTTAACCCTCTCCTCTCCAGTCCAGTCCCAGAGAGTGACTGCAGAGTTCTTCAATCTCCCCCAGTAGCTTCCTTCAAATCTGTACCTGCCTTGGTTATAGTCACGACACAGCTCCTCCCCAGCAGACTTCATCTTTAATTAAGTCTGGCCTACCCAGTAGGTGTAGAAAGGAAGCATAATTGGCCTGTCTGGCCCAAATTAACCATTTAATTGTCTGTGTAGGGTACACACATCATGACACAGTGTCCTTAGACAGTGAAAGTCCTTTCCAAGGCCTATATCATGCACCTTTAAATCAGTTCATAAGGGGTCCTCTACTTATGAATCTCCCTTCATTGTGGGGAATGGAGGTAACAGTTTGCCAGCAGCTCTGCTTATTTATCCTTAATTCTCTACACCATGATGGAAAAGAAGTCAGTGGCTAGTGCAAAATGTATGTAACTATCTTCTTCCATTGGATAAATGAAAGGAGACAATCAACTTAAATGACATCTAATGAGTGACAGATAATTTTAGGTTACTACCATTATGCTGAGCCAAATGTATATTGGCTGATCTAAAGGATCAAGATTCTGTGCCTTGTTCCTTAATTTCACTGGGACTTCACATCAATGTAAGGGTCTGTTCATGTGGATCCTTTTGCAGCATAGGCCATGCCTCTCTCCTCCCCCCCCCCCCCCCACACACACACTGGTGTTTGGAGTGCAACATAGGTAAATATTATAATAATGAACACTCAAATAATGGAACAGGCAACATAAAAAATAAATAAATTGCTATGAAGTCAAAACCAAATGGCATTACTATATTCTGTCTCATCTCTCTTTCCTGCTTCCCTTTCCCAGTGGCATTTGGAATTTCCATCTTGATCTGGAATCTCTCCAGTGGCTCTTACGGTCTTTGTCTTTGTCAGAAGCATGTGTGAAAAGACTAAATAGTGCTTGTGTTACAGACTAAACTACATGTAACAAATGCTCATTTCATATCTTATTAGAACAATACAAGAACAAGATGTTGTGCCAAATAGGAGGGAGAAAGAATATAAACCGCCAAATATTTTGGCATCTGAACCTAAACATTAACCCAACAATCTGGTTTAGGTTGTTAGGATGAGGACTTTTTTGTTGCTGTTGCTGCTGCATTTTTCTATAGCAGTGCACATCTCTTCACCCTCTATTGTGAGCGTAGATTATGAACACCTGTCTGATTGAAGAGTACAGAATGCTCTGTTTATATTGTATTTCAAAGAAAGAGGAAAGGATTAAGAAAGGGCTGTGATTTAATATAACCTCAGTCTCTATCAGTCAACATTATTCACTTTTAACATGACAAACCAAAGGCAACAAAAAACCTTTACAATTGGTATGATTTAAATAATCTGTTTCTTGTAAAAATATCTATTGCAAGAACTTTTCTGAAAAGCAGAATTTATTAATAAAAGGAAATTCCAAATGTTCCTTAGGCTACAGCACTGTCAAAGACAGAGGGAGAAATTGTAGACGTCACATATACAAAATGGAAAATTCTCTTCTGCTGCCAAAGATAATCATAATTGGTAGGTTTACAATTGTAAATTAAACATACTATAATCTGAAGTCTGAGGATCACATTTTTAAAATCATCTTTGTGCATGCAGTTACTGAACATGGGCATACAAATAAGGCAATTAAATATAATGTTAGATGAGGACCTAAATACCTGTGTTCATCTCATTTGTGTATGTGAATGTACTGCACATATTTTGCACCTGCAAATAGATATCCATTATTGCCCCTCTGCTGAGCAGTAGCAGATATCTGGAGACTTGCTGGTGGACTTTCCAGCAAGAAGAAATCAATAATGCAGAGTCTGGATATATTCTTAGACTAATGTGTTTTATTTGCACATATAAGCCAGTCCTGGAATAGAGATGGTCACACAATCAAACATCATGCAGACAATTCCTTCTTAGAGGAACCTCAGCCCCATGTGAATATCCAGTTCCCAGAGAGAAACTCTACCTCAAGCACTGTGTGTCTTCAGACACAAAGGTAAACAGCAAACTCCTGCTACTCCTACAGCTCACTCTACAGAGAACCCTGCATAACAAAACTAACCCTACAGCATTTCTTCCTAAAACTGAAGGTTTGCTCACATACTAAGAAAAAAGTATTCAGAAGGCTATATGTAACAGAGCCACCTGCCATACAACTATGTTTACAATACCTAGCAAGTCAGGCTGGGCAGAAAGATTATGCAGTTCCTCTCTACCCAGTTTGTTCCACTAAGGATGCCATCTTCAGTGCCCTGCTTGCATGTTTCTCCTTCAACCAACTCCATGCTTTTTTCTACAATGCCCCCTGCATATTGACTACGTTCACCAAACTGATTTACTTAGCCACCTTGCCTCCTGAAGATTAACAGCAAAGACAAGTTGCATGTATTTTACTAGACTGATTATTATTTCCCTTAAAAATATATAAAAGAAGCTGGGTTCAAAGCTCTGAGTTACCATCCTGGCACTATGGAAGGAGTTGGTGAATTTCAACCTTTCCATTTCATACCTGGTTTAATAAATTGTGATGCCAACTCTTCAGAACGGGGGCGGGGGGGCTGGAGGAGGGGGAATTGACCCCTTTGCCCCACAATTCCCTGTGTATTCCTGTGCTACCATTGTATATTAAGCATTTCCATATAAATTACATGATGGAGCCTCCTGTTAAGTTCAACAGATGAGCTTCAGTCACTTATTGTGGGTCCTGACTGAGATAAGACCAAAAATCAATTTTGGACCTGCAGCCTTGTCTGCAAGTGCCACAAATGAAGACAATTGTAGGTGAAAGTGCACTGCTCTTAGCTTTACATCTTACATTTCTCTCCTTGATTGCTGCAATCTGCAAGCTCTGGAAGTCTTTCAATCCAAAATGGAAGGGCTGAAACCATTGAATCTTGTCATGGGCTAAGATCTCCTATGTGTTGAGTTCAACGCTGCAAGATTGGAGATTAGCCTTGAGAGTGTCTTTAATAATTTTTGGTCTACACATAAAACAAGTTATAGTCTGCAATTCTCCTTGAAAGACAGCCTTCAGTATTCTATTGTCAGACATGTGAACCACATGACTGCATCATCTTAGCTGTGCTCTCACTATGAAAGTTTTAAAGTCTGTGATATTGCATCACTCAAAGACTTTAGTGTTTAGAACCAAATCTTGCCATTTAATTCCCATTTAATTCGAGACTAGACCATGATTTCTGTCTTCTTTAAGATGCTCGTTAAGCAAAATAGTTTGCTGCACACACAAAGTAATCAGTGATCTGAGTGTCCTGAGGTTATGAGCCAATAAAGCACAATCATAAGCAAAACGTAATTTCTGAATCATTGTCTTAAGAATTTTTGCCTTCACATGCAAGTGATGCAGATTCAAGACACCTCCATCCATACAATACTGCATATAAATGGTTCAATCAATGTCTCTGAATGTATCTATTAGAACAGCTGCAAATATGCTGCTAAATATTGTTGGAGCAAGAATACAGCCTTGTTTTACCCCATTGGTAACAACAAAAGGAGCTGAGAAACAGTGTTGCTCAAGGACACGAACCTGCATTCCTGCATGAAAAGATTAATAATGTTGACAAACTTTTGGGGCAATCAAACTTGGAGGCCTGTCCACAGGCCATCTCATTAACAGAGTCAAAGGCCTTACAAAGATTGACAAAAACTACATATAGGTCTTGATTCTGCTCACAACATTTCTCCTGAATTTGACAGAACACAAAGCTCATGTGTGAAGTACCATGTCCAGGACAGAAGCGACACTGGGTTTCAGGCAGCATCTTCTCTGCAAGTTGATCTGTTAGCCAGTTTAGTGTGACTTGGGTGAGTGTCTTTCCTGCAACTGCAAGGAGCGAGATGCCACAATGGTTATTGCAGGAAGCACGATTGCCTTTCCTTTTGTAAGGGTGAATAAACTTGCCAGCTTTAAGTTCCTGGGGCATAGTCTCCTGCTCCTGCTCCTGCTCTCTCCTTAAGTAGAGGCCAGTGAGCTTCCTGATCAGCTCATGGCTCCCACATTTGAAGATCTCCACAGGCATACCACCTGACCCCTTGCTTTGCGATTTGACATTTGCTTAACAGTTCTCCATACTTCAGATATGTTTGGCAAAATGGAGAGTTGGTCTTGAATTGGAAGTTGTTCAAGATTATCAAGTGCTGACCTGGTGCACAAGCAGTTCAGAACTTGATTAAAGTGTTCAGCCCTTTTCAGCATTTGTCCACGATCAGTCAGTAGCAGTGACTCATCTGCATTTCAGATAAGGATGATACGATTAGATTGCAGGGCATGGTCATCAGATCATCAAAAACAAAACAAAACAAAAAAAATCACTGGAGTCTTTATGGCTTGCTGCTGATTGAAGTTGCTCAGCTTTCATTTTCCACCAGCTATCCTTCATGTGGCAAAGCTTAGTTTGCACATTACATTTTATATGTGAATAAGCCATCTGTTTAATAGGTGAGTTTTTATTGCTTATCCATAATTTATGAAGAGAGTGCATGGACGTCAGGAGTTTTTATGTTAGTGTCATTTTCGTCAAACCAGTCCTGATGCTTCCTCTTTACAAAGCCAAGGACTTCTTTAGATGCATCAAACACAGTGTCCTTAAAAGATGACCAGGCAAAGTCAGTGTTTATTCTTTCTGATTGAGGAAGGGTATTGAGAACATCAATTTTTTAAGAAACCTTGCACATGTGAGCACAGATTTCTGCATGTGCACACTGAGCTTGGGCATTCGAGATTGATGATATCTGCACTGTTTTAGTTGAAGGATCAGTGTCATTTTACATCTCATTAGGCAATGATCAGACCACACGCATTCTCTGTGCAAGGCACAAGTGAGTTTGACGTCCTGATGGTCATATTGGCATACAACGACATAACCAGTTAAATGCCAATAACCAGAGAAGGCTTTGTTGCTTGTTGAAATAGCATCTGTGATGACTACCTGGTTCTCCATGCACTATGTGAAAAGTAGTGTGCTATTTGAATTCTCTTTACCCACACCGTATTTACCAATTACTTCAGGCTAAGCTTTGTGATTGCGAACAACTCCGGTGTTAAAGTCACCTAGGATGTTTAATTTGTCATACTGATGAGCTAACTTTATGGCTTTGTCAAAGTCTTCATATAAATTTTCTTTGACATTGTCAGAACATGTTTTCATGGATGCATATGCTCTAATGATTATTACATGACAGGCAGATGTCAAGTTAAGATGAAGAACCATCAGGCAATCATTTATTACTTTTGGTACAAAACCAATTGTGTGTGCAATAGATTTTCCATCCCAGATAAATGTCTCTCTTCTGCAGACTTGCCTCTCCTGTAGAATGTGTATCCAGCACTGACTTTGGCAAGGCGGGACTTGCCTGGGCGTCGTGTTTCACTCCACAGCTATATCAGTGCTGTATTTGGTAAGTTCTCCTCTGATGTGTGCAGTGTGCTCACCAACATCATCAGAAAGGGCAGACATTTCAGGATACAAAGCTCAGTGTTCTTTGTGTGTGATGTTGCTTTTTATTGCACAACTGGATGACCAGCTAGTCACAGCATACTAGCAAGTGGATAATGGAGTGAGCAATGCTGGCAGGAGTTTAATTCTGGACTTAATCTGGAATTTAATTCAGCTGGACAGGTCAAAGAGTAGGGACAAACAAAAAGTAGTCCATTGTTGGGATACACCACACTCCTTAGCCCCACATGGTCTAGGAGAAGGCATACTCTGTACTTAAACAGACTATCCGGATTGCTAGCCAGTCATGGCCCATGGACATCGGTGGAGCAGCCATTTTCTTCAGTCTGCAGTGGCATCAGCTGCACAGTCCAGGCACTGGGGTTACTTTGGCCTTCAATGGATTTGCAGGCAGTTGTCTCAGTTGTTTTGCCTGCACCTTGCAAAGTGCTGCATCTTTGTTTGTCAGCCCACCTGTTGCAACCTCTGTAGCAGTGGACAAAATGGCCAACAAGGCTGAGAGAGTGACTCATCATGCACAATCACTTAACAAAAATTATTTGTGCTGGTCTACAGTCCTTATTCTTTGCAATCTCTTCACTCATTCTGTTCTTTGAAAGTCCTACAGTGATGGGCAAGTAGTGACAGGGACAAGCAGAAGCTGCTGGGGGTCCCTAGACACAAACCTGCATATAGGTGGTGCAAGAGTGATCGCTGTTTGCTGTTGACGTCAGTGTCCATCTCTCTCTCGTGTGACAGAGCAGCCTTCTTTAGCGCTAGCACAGCTCTCCCCAGTGTGGGGAAGGGACAGATCACTTCATTATCAACTTGCTAGTATGCTGCGACTAGCTGGTCATCCAGTTGTGCAGTAAAATGCAACATCACACGCAAAGAATACTGAACTTTGTATCCTGGAACGTCAGCGCCCTTTCTGATGATGCTGGTGGGCTTGAAAGGTACACTGCACTGATCGGAAGAGAATTCGCCAAATAAAACATTGAAATAGCTGCAGAGTGAAATATGTCTCCCAGGCAAGTCCCATCTTGAAGGAGTGGGGACTCGGGTCTGGATACGCATTCTATTGGATAAGCAAAGTCTGCAGAAGAGGGGCGTTTATCTGGGGTGGGCTTTGCTCTTTGGACATCTATTGCAGGCATTGTTCTCAGGATCACTGGCACTCACAAGCCTTCCCACACATCAAGGTTCAGCCCTTCCCCCCCAAAGGAAAGTTCACATACCAGGTACAAAACTCAGGCACATTATGTGCATGCCTGCTTAACTGTATGTATCTTGCATGCTTTACAATAAGGAATCTGTTAGTAAATCTAGAAACCATCACATTCGCATTGACCAAAAAAAAAAAAAAAGAGGAGTGTGTGAGGAAGTAGCTTGTAATGCTCAAAATTGGTTTAACAGATAAGTAATTGTGTTCTTGCTGGAAAGTGGAACACTTTGAAAGGGAATGGATGTAAATGGGTGTGTGTGTATGGGGAGAGAGGGGGAGGGGATATCACAATGACATAAGATGCAGTAAACACCACTAACAACTGCTGCCAAAATAACTTCTTATAGCAAAGGTGGACTGAATAGGTTTTGAGGTTTTATTATGATTATTATTGTAGCTCAATGGGAGAATACCAGAGATACAGAGAAACAAGACAGATGCTATAAACCTATGAAAGTGATATGAAGCTTGCTGCACATTTACACAGCAGAAATAAAATGTTTCTTGAATTTTATTGGTTCAATCTATGCAAGATCATAAGTATGTAATCAGGCATTTTTCAATAAGCTACATTTTAAAATGGCACTCTTGTTTTATTTGTCTAGTCTCTTATTAAATTCTTAAGTTATTTGAGCACTTTACTTGAACAATCCACAATTATCGAGGTGTGAATATTTTCCTCCCTGGTGATAAAAATAAAAATTTCACACAGGACAACTTCTCAATGCATATATTAGTAGGGTTCCCTCTCCAGAATTCAGTACAAAATGACTCAGTCTTCAAGATCCAACATGGACTTACAAGTCTACCCTGCTTGAAGCTTGATCTCTTCCTAAAGTCCAACGTGTGTGCGTGTGTGTGTGCAAACCAGAAAATCCATTTTCCATTTACTCTATATAGAATTTGTGGTGTTTGAGACTTTTGTTTTTGTCTACATCATGAATAGCTATTGTATACAATTTTCTTTGTATTACAGTTACTGGTATAATCATTTCATATTTTCTTCTCCATGATTAAAGTATTTTAATACATTCCTTTCTTTGCTACTCCCCAAAATATCAGTTTAAAAAAAGCCAAGTAAGATTAATCTCTTATTCTTAAATTTTTCTGATCTTCTTTCAGTCTTAGTCCCACCTAGGTGAAGTTGGCTCTCTGAATCCTTCATTCCAACCTAACTTTCTCTAATAAAACAATACAATTGTATTCTATCACTGTTCCAGTTTTCACTGTGCTCAATCATTCTCCCTGAAACTTGGTCTCTGCATCTCTCTTTCCTCCTACTCATATGCTGTGCTGATACAAACACAATAAAAGCAATGTGGGCAGGTATGTACAGACTGCAGTTGGCTATGATGCAGTTTAAAATACTTTTGGTTGAAATTGACAACGCAAAAATTATATTTGATGGCTTGGATAGAACCAAGAAAATTCAGAGCATCCCCTTCATTAAATTCTGTCCGCAGAATTAAAAACTCTTACACAGGTCTCTTCACTTTTCAATCTGGCTTTTACCTTAATGAAAATATGATAAATCAGTCATTAGTAAAGGCTAACTTGATGAACATCTGTAACTTTTGATGACTTCTTTTAAAGTGGTAGGTCCTCAGCAACTCTTTAAAAAAAGCACTAGGAGTCTCATGTTGGGCACTCGAAAATTTAGGTAGCCAAAATTAGAAGCCACTTTTGAAAATTTGAACCTGTGTGTTTTTACAGATGAGGAAACTGAGGCAAACAAGAGTTTTGAGAGTTAATTATCTACTGCACAATGTTTTGTGAGACTTAATTCATTACTATATTAGGAGTTCAGATTCTAGAAAGATAGAAATGCCTTTAAATGGACAAGAAGGCACTAAAAGGAGAAAAAGTGAAGATGTGGTTTAAAGTAGCTTTCTTTCCTCATTAACAAAGCTAAGAACCCTCCCCATCTTCCACCATCAAGTAAACATAAAATATAGTTTAGTAGCAAGAATATTAAGTTGAAAGGCTGTTACTTTGGAGAGGTTCTATTAGTTGAAATTATTCAAGAGGGTTCCCCCTCTTCACATATGCTTTTTCCTCTTTTCTTTACATGGACAGATAAATGCTTCATAGTATTATAACAATAGATATTTCATTTTTAACTACTATTTTCTTTCTTTCCCACCCCCCGACTCTACTCCTAAAATAACATATAATTCCTTTTAAGGGCCAGCTCTCTGGAGCCTTGGGCAAAGTCCATAAGGATGTACTATCCCACATAGTGTAACCCATACAGCCTATTACTTAAAGCACAGGAGTAGGCATTTTAGTTGGAGAGTGGGAGGAGGCCTACCCGAATGAGTTACTCCTGAGTAACTCTTTGGTCTTTGAACTCTGTCCCTGACATGAAGATGTATTTCAACACTATGAATCAGATGTAGGGGTGGAGTTCATTTCAATTAGAATGTGGTTTCCAGAAGAAATCTGAAGGCAACACAGAATTTTGAGCGAATCACGTTTGACTTACCTGGAGTAGATAATGTGAGCAAGTGCAGCCAGATTCATAATGGGGATGATTAACTCTACAGCACATTTTGTAAAAGCCTCATATAAACAAATTATATTAGTCTCCCACAGAATTTAACCAAAAGACCGAAGACTACACTTAACCAATATACTATATTCAGGTTTTGTTACTCCTTTGATCCTTGTTTACTAGGAAGACATAACTGCATACCTAGTCATGATGAATCAGAAGGAAAGGAAAGACTGAATCATGGGAAGAAACATGTCCACAGGGTAAAATTAGTTTAATAAACTGTACTTCAAATATAATAGAAACTATCCAAAAAAGTTGGAACTTTAGTAGCTAACAAAATCTGATGCAACTTGCGTGATTCTTATTTGATTTTAGATTCTACTAAATAAAAGTTTGTAAAGTATTTTACAAATATTTAAATAACTTGCTTAGCAACAGACACCCTCCTTTGGGAGCTTTCTGCTAATCAGTTTCGGTGAATGATGGAAGCAGAAGTAAAATGTTAGAGTATTTGTTATTGAAACCTAAATATAGGATGAGGATGGAATTCTGGAAGACATAGAAACAAATAATAAACTATTTTATTTTAACTTATTTTTTCCTAGTCTGACTTTGCTTAAACTGTAAGCATTTATAGGGTGGTTGAATATTATCATCATCATATGTAATGCAGTAATACCTAAGTACTTCACTTAGAAATGAGGAACCCACTGTACCAGGCATGGCACAAACAAATAATATTCTTATTTTTGTTTGGGAATGCTATAGATGCTTGCCTAAATAGCACATGTGCCATCTGTTATGAGATTCTATGCTTTAACCTTTCATGGCTCCAATGTACCTCATTTTGACCCCAATCCTGCAAGACTTACACGTGCTAAAGTGTATGCAATGCGTGAGGTTAGAGCCTTTGTTTGCACTTACACAGTACAAACAATTAAACCATTCACAGAGTGGCTTCAAGAAAAAAGGGGGAGCAGGATGAGTGACGTGGATACAAAGGAAGATAAGACTGACTTACACTTGGGTCTATTTCTTCAGCAATGGTTTAAATCTGCATTTGGCTGTTTCAGTTGATGCCAGTCATTATAAATTGTGTGATTCCTTGAAGAGAATATAAGGAACTATCTCATGAGTAGCTATGGACAAACCTCAAACAGGCCAGAGATTTGGTTTGTAAACATTATCCAAATTATTCTAATTTATTACATCTGCTAAGTTTGGCTAGCAATTTTGTGACTTTCACATGTGATTTTAAATAATCTCTGCCTCAGTTGGAGCTACAATTAGTGCAAAAGCAGATCCTTTCATCATATTTTGGGCCCTTGCCTTCCAGAATGGGATTGAACCAGGAAATGAAGAGGTGCATGAAAATAAAAACTATTTTGAAACTTAAGAAAGGTTCACTTCCCTTTTGGTTTGAGATTTAGGCAAAGGTTCAGATCACCTCTTATTTTATCTGAACTGGTTCTCCAATGCCTGCTAAAGAGGCCAACTTTCTGCCAGTTTTTTCAACCTCTGCCCTTTCTTCCTGCCTTATATCTGTGATTCACACATAGCCTGTGACTCTATTTATACAGCTCTCGCTTCCAAATAGGAAAAGGCTGCATATGCATATGGTAAATTATGGAGTCAATTAATATAGCGCTTTCCCTTATACCATTATTCTTTCCCCGAAATACATACATGATTGTACAGCCTATAACTAACAGGAGAACTGACCACTCAGCTTTGATGCTTCCTTTTTAAATTTTACACAGCACCATACTCCTCTAACATGAAACAATCAGGACACATAATGCCTGTGCATTGACTTTTGTGTTTTACTTAATCTCCTAATTTCTTGCTTGAATACATCTCAGAGTCAGGGAGAGGAAGTGGAAGAGAGAGCGTTTTCTTTTTGGAGCTCCCTTCAAAAAGGTTTTTAAAACAACTTTTGGTGTGAAATAAAAAGATGTTATTGCAAGAGTGGTGGGAAGTGAGGAGGGGTTTTAATTTACTTTCATGTTGTTTCCCCATTAAACTCAACCTAAGGTGAAACATCGTGTTTATATAAAATTTTGCTTCAAGCAAAACAATAGAGGAACTCTAAAATTAATGTAGGTGTCCAGTCAAAGGCCATACATAGCCATTAATGGCAGTGCCAGCTTGAGATAATGCATTATAAACATGAAAAATTTAACAGTAATTGCTGTATTCTGATCTCTCTCCTTTTTTCTTGCTTTACTTTGTTTTCTACAGCATCTGCTGCATATTCACAGCCTTGTCTTTCTACAAGTTTACCCCACAGTAATGTACTGGATCTGGATCATTACAGCTAATGAAACTGCTAAGAAGGTGTTAGTGGGTGGGTTGCTTTTTGAAAAATGTAATGCCACTGTAGAACTTTCACCACGCATTAGGACTGTGTAACAAGGGCTTCTGGTTGCCCAAGGCATAACTTGGATTCAGCACCTCCCCACCTTGAGCCACCCAGTTTACTGCGCTACTGCGAGATAAGTGAAATGTTATAATTCAATACTATTGAGAGACTGACGCCTCCCTGTTATAGTCCTTATAGTGTAAAATTACAGCACTTGTTTTGTTAACATCTATCAGCTTGCTCAAAACACAAAGGATCCCAGCACTCATTTACAGCATAAAAACAAATTATAATAGTCTTAAGGCAGAGTTCCAAGTTACAATACGCTACTGTTCACACTGTTCTCCACATTCCACTGGAAATTTGCAACCCACATATTATGGTTTAAGATTCAAACCTCTGGACACAATTACGGTTGACCAGTAGGCTTTTTATCTGACAAATGACTTGGCTGGCTTAGAAATCAGATCTTATAGCCTCCAGAGGACAACATGCTGCTATCCATGAGCTTTCAGCTCTTGGATATTTCACATACAGTTTTTACAAAAGAAACACCTGAGGTGTATCAGTGCTTCTCGTAATGAAATCTTTCATACCAGCAAGAAAAATATAACTCTTTCCATTCTGGATACAGTTGTAGGTAAAAGCACATTTAATTTCAAGTCAATAGGATTGCAGCACCTTAGCACTTAAGGGGTTGAAGACCAGACTAGTTTTGCTTCCTTAAATGTATTGTTATTGTTATCAACTAATGCAGTCTCGCAATAAGTTTTCAATAAATCTAAGATTAACTATTTTTCTCACCTATAAATAAAATATAATCATCTTAAAAATCAATGAAGGGAAAACCATCAGATACATTAACCTGACTAAGAATTCCTTCAGGCTAATAATATGAACCACTGGATATTTCATTTTATTGAGCTATATCTCTTTGTATGGCAACCAGCAGGGAAAAAAAAATCAAATCTAAAATCAAAGACTAAGGTTTTTTTGTTCTGGAGGGAACTGAATATTCTTTTATGCCTGGGGTTAATTTTCTTTTCACCTTAATTTGCAATCAGACATAAAAAAGAGACATTGCCTCTGGAACGAAGTAGCATTATTACCATCTCAACTATATTCTGCACTTAACACTTCCAAATGCTTCACTTTTAAAGTCACCGATATAACCTTGTAACATTATAAACACCTTGACTTGCCTTTGCTGACTGTCAGCCAGTACCATCTGCTCTTTGGATTCACAAAATTAGTAATGTATATGGATCAAAGCTGCAGGCTCTTGATAAACCATGTAGCATATCCAGGTACTTCATTTTCCCACAAACTTCACAACACCCAGGAGTGGATATTTCCTTTGTCTTTCTGTGGATAACACCTATCGTAAAACCTGAAATTAACAATAAGGTAATCTCTCAAAGAAACTAATGTTTTACAGACAACCCATTATCAAATAACAGAAGGGGTGATTAGTCAGCTGCTCCACTTGAACCTGATCCAAAGGCATTTCAAGTCTCTGCTCCACAAACAGAAGTGCAATCAAGTCATAAAACCAGGGGAAACTGGGACAAACAAATAAGCTTCTCCCCTCCTCTTTTTTAAAAAAAAAATATTTTTAAATGATGGCAGTAGTTTCTGCTTTCATTACCATTTGACACCATGTCAAAAATGTCAACACTTCCTCTTTAATACCACTATTCTTCCCTGTCACTTAGACCTGCGATTCATCTTAAACTCCTCCCTTTCTCTTGACCCACACTTTCAGGCTGTTTCCAAATCTTGCTGCTTCTTCTACAGTAACACTGGATGTTGAAAATGGTATGTCAGGTTATCTGCAGCAGCCTGATATAATTTATATCACACACACAAAAATACATTAAAAGAATATTAAGGGTCCAGAGTCAAGCACTCAAAAGTTAGGAAATACCAGAATTAATTCAACCCAGTTGTGTTTATACATTATGATAGTCTTTAATTACATGATCACATACTACATTTTCCACAGGATCCCTATCTACTTGTGTACACAAGGTGGGAGGTACTCATTTAATCAGCAGCTATTCAATATTTTGTTTTATCCTCATTGTTCAATGTGTGGCCCTAGGCCTTATTTACTGCACACTATATTCAAAAGCTGTTCTGAAGATAGAATTGTTTGTTTCCTCATGGACTTTTCTGTGGCACTCATCACATCAGTATCTGCGTGCTTCACAAATGTTAATGTCCAGCTCCTTGACCCTGTATCTTTGCCCAACCAGTCCTATCCTCCTTGCCCAGACAGTTTTCAGCAGTTCCTAGCCCCCTTAGTTCTCTGCCCTTAGTTCCCAGTCTCTTTGCTCAGCCAGTTCCAGTGTCTCTCCCACCTCAATTCCCAGCCCCAGTTTCCCTCTCCCTTCCCAGTCAGCCCTCCAGTCCTAGGCTTGTCCAAATCTATTGCTTCTGCATTTCAATCAGACAGTTTCCAGTTGTCCAAATCTACTGCCCCTGCCTCTGCATTTCACTCAGACTGCTTCCTCCTCCATGTTGCCTGGGTTACCTAGGGTGGGGTGGGGGTCACTGAGAGCGCAGGAGAGACAGTCCCTTTCCTCTCAGTTCAGGTGTCTGGACCTGGTCTCAGATCAGCCCACAACAGCTCAAAGCTGCAACTGCAAGAAAAGTCCTGCTCAGCCCTGGGCTGCAGCATGTTCAGTGCGGATGGAACCTTCAGGGAATTTAGTTGCTAAAATAAAAGAAGTCAAGACCATGTGCAAACTACAATTTATAAGTTGGCCCAATTTGGGTCCTTTTTCAAGGGGATAACAAAGGTAAATTCCAGATACAAAGAGCATCCCCACCAACACCAAATTTCAAGTCCTTGCTCAAAGCATGGGAGTGCTAGAGCTTTTCAAAGCAGAGGTAACCAGAATTTTTTAAGATGATCAAAACAATGCATTGTTCCCTAGCCTCATTCTTAGAAATAGCTGCTTTTATTTTATTTTTTTTTAAATTAGCCTAAGGCAGACATCTAGCATGAAAACATTTCAGCCCACATACCTGTCAAAGGTATAATCAACTGAAGTTTTATAAGGGGAAGTATCAGACAATCTTAATAATAGGCAGTATTACCAGCCCTGCCTATAGTAATGGTGTGACTTAGGATATGTCTACATGGAAAAAAGAAAAAGAAAGAATGAACCATGGCAAGTCTCAGAGCCCGAATCAACTGAGGGGAGGTTCCTCAGAACCCGAGCAGGAAAGTCTACACTAAATATAGGAATGAAAGTACCAAAACTACTAATGTCCTTTCCTGATACTGGTCCTCTATACACCTGCTACCAAAAGGGGATTTAGCTGATAAAATGCCATTTTACTGTTCTTGTGGCACCCACAGAACAAACCTTTGACAATTTAAGTACATAAACACGTATAAGATAACAGAAATGCCACTTCCTTCACTTGCATAGTTTAAAATTCTACCTTTTGATCTAAAAGCACCATATTATAAGGGCTATGGAACAAATTCTTCAGTCTGTTATCGGGATATAAATATGGAGTAATTCCAATGAAGTCATGGATTTATTCTGAGCAGAATTTGGCCCTTAGCTTTTGGAGAAGGGCTTCTGTTTGCTCTTTCATTTAAATGAGACATTCATGTTCAACAATTTCACTATAATCATCTAGGTTTTGGTTTCTCTCCTCTCCTCTTTTGCCCTCAGTGGGTTGTTGAGATTAGTTTTATTTTTGTTTTTTTATCCCTCAGTTAATGTAAATCTCATAATTCCCACTTGTAAGAGCAGTCCTCTATCTTCTTTGATTTGTCCTCCAAACTCTGACAAACTCTGTATTATATGAGTTAACCTTTTTTTAAGAAAAGCATGAACAATTTGAAGTGCTCAGGAGTATTTATTTACCCAGAAAAGCTCAGCTCAGATGTGGTAACATCTGGTTTGCAGTGGAGTCCTGCTATTTTACCTATTTTTCAACAGAGCTGACCAAGTCTGAAAGAGGTTAAGTGAGTTGCCCAAAAATCAAATAATAAGCAACTGGATCGCCAAGATTAGAAATTCAAACTAGAGTTCTTTTGGGGTTTGAGTTGGGCTCTTCAATTACTGGACCATGTGGCTTTCCTTTCCCATCAGTGCTTGTGTTCAGCTATTTCTGAATTTACCCCTCTTTTGTTTTCAGCCTTGAATGACTTTTTTCAGGGAGGAGGTGAAGTGGGGAGAAGGAGAGGAAACAAAGCTGAAATGGCTATAAATTATTTCTGCTGAGTGGGGTCAAAAGTATTTAATTTTATAGCAGCATAAACCAACATAATCCTCAATCACCAAGCACCATAAAGATAGTCCTCTTTTTATAACATAAAGCAACTCACAGTTGTTTGGGAGTATGGCTACGATGATCTCATTTTGTCACAGAAATTGACAAATGCAATCTATGACTCAGACATAGCAAGGCACCCTTCCCGGAACTGGATCTGCACAGTCACCAAGTTCACCTGCATGTATCTCATTGCAGGACTGGGGTCCAACTATGAAAAGAATGGGACCACTTTCTTATTTGCATTTGAGATACATGTTTAATTCTGCTAACTGCTGCTGGTTTTTTTCCTTCAAATTAACATTCAACATTCTAAAACAAGATTAACTCCCAGCAAGACTAAGGTAAACTGGGAAATTAAACTGTCAAAATCACTTACAATTATGGGATAATAAATGAAAGGTTCTCAATATTTAAAAAAAACTGGAATCAGTAAGAACAAATTGTTACATTTCCTTATGTCCTTTGGAGTAAATAATACTGTCTCTCATGTCAAAGATATTCAGACATATAACTATACATGATTACTTGGGCTAATATGAGAGCTGCCTGTTAAGTCCCGACCCTCTCTGAAAATGTAGGGACAAGGTCCTGAACCTCTACTTGATATACCACTAGACAATACCTAGAAATTTAAATAAATATCTTCATTACTCAAATATATTCTAGATTTTCAATTCTCTAAACAGAACCTTCCTTGACCTCCAATACACAATCACATGAAAGATACAAAGGGAGATGTTGTTGCGGAGGAGATAGGGAAGAAACCTAATAAAAACTTAGATGTTTCTACTTTTAATGAGATGCATATAAATATTTCTTCTTTCTCCTTTGCATCCATTAAAAAAATAAAACATGAAGACAGGTTACATGACCTAATGCTGCCAATATCTATCTCCTAGCTAAATAACTGTACAAATATAAGGTTTCCCTAATACTCACTTCACAAAAAATGGCATCAAAGTCAGCAACATGCTCATACAAATAGTGAAATTTAAAACAATGGCCCATCCCTATCACAATGGGGGTGGAGGAAAGACTTTTGATCAGTCTGGCAGAAGATAGGTAACCCCTTTGGACCTGGAACGAGTAGAGAAAAGAAGAGCAGGCTTAGCTACTCTGAAACCTTGCCCCCATTTCCTGACAAGATAAACATGGAGACTGTGCTTGCACGAAGAGAGGGGAGAGATTTCTCTGCCATCCCCTGCTGACCACTGGCTAGGCCATCTATAGGACGGACAGGAAAGTCAACTGGCTCTTGCTGGTCCTCTCCCCTTACTGTATGTAACTCCCACCTTGCCAACTAAAGTTTATAAAGTTGCAACCTGATGCTTTAAAACCCATATGTGTGTCTGCTTCATTCTCCTACAAGTCCTGAACAGGAAGTATTTCTTGGTAACATTATTTCCTTTAAGGGCCTGATCTTGTGAAGGACAGATTGTCCTCAACTCCCATTTAGACCAATGGGAAATGAGGGAGCTCTCAGCCCCTCATAGCTTTGTACCCTAAAATGCCATCTTAACAACTGATGATTGTGAGGGGAGATTTTTCAGAACCATAAAGGGCAATCAGGAGCTAGATATGGGCTAGTCAGTGATTCCTATTTTAGGTGCCTAAGTCCAAAATTTAGATCCTCAAGAACCCCTCTCACCTGCTGCCTAACCCTATAGGTATCTAGATTCCCTATACATCTAAATTTTTGCTGCTGGGCATGTGCAAAGCTGCCTAGTCCTGATGTCAGCAAGCAACCTCAAACTAGCCATTCCCCTGCCTATCTCACCTGCAGGGCTTGGTGTGGAAAAACACCACTGAGCTATAGCGATTAATGATTAGATCCCTCACCCAGCATGTGGACTAACCCAAGTTCCAGTCTCTGCTCCACTGCATATTAAGTATTCTATAAGAAGTGGAACAGCTTCGACAGGAGAGGCTGAGGGAAACTTGTCCCCCCTAAAATAACCCATTGCCCAATTGTTAGGGCCCTCATATGTAAGGTGGGAGTCCTGTGTTCAAGTCCCTGCTCCACATCAGGGGAGTTGAACCTGAGTCTCCCATCTCAGTGCTCTGACCAATGGACTGGGGGGGCACATATGCTGTTTCCTCCTATTTTTGAGAGCAGTGTTGACCGGGTTTAGATGCCTTACTCTAACAGGCACCCCTCTCTGGTCTGGAGTTAGGCACCTATCTCCTTTTGAGGTGAGGGCTTAGGTCCCACCCATCTCCTTGGCGTTTCCGCCTAGTTATCTTAGGTGGTGCCCTGCTCAGTTTGCTGGCTTTTGTGAATCTCATTCTTAGGTGCCTAACTGTCCCCATGCATTGTACAAGGGGCTTCGCTGCCTAACTCAGGGATATTGGCTCTACCAGGTGGCAGGGCAGCTAAACGTTACGTGTCGCAATGCTGAATCTAGGTCCCCTTTGTGGATCTAGTCCTACATGGTTATGTCCCACTGAAAAGCAACAGAAGTTGGGTGTCACCCCCATTTGCACCTTTGAACATCTTCCCAAATAAAAATATGTCCTCCATACTATGTTTCTAAAAAAATATTTTGCAAACATTTTATTTCAATTTACTACAAAATAAACTGAAAGTAGGTATGATTACAAATGAGGGCACTAAATGGTTCTAGGATGAAATTATGAGGGCGTTTGAGGACTCAAATCTCAGGGTTCTTACCATTCCTGTGCGGATGCAGGCTGCCCTCAACATCCATCAACTTCAGTGGGAGCTGAGAGTGCTGAGCCCTTCGCAGGACAGAGCTTTGTTAAATGTTGCATATTTATTTCATATTCATATGTAGCTTTTCTAGCATTCTGCAACATTACAGGATCTAAACCAACATAATGTGCATCAGGTTTTCTGTAACTTGGTAATATGGAAAAATAATCCAGCCTTTGAGAATTTTCCCGTGTATAAATCAGGAATTAGCGCTAGAGAAGATCAAGTAAGCCATCTAGGACAGCCATCTATCAGCAAAGGATTGCATATTTTTGGACTGCTTTGTTCAATCCATAACAGTTTTAAATATCCCAAACGAGGGAGATTTGACTACTTCCCTCATGAGACTATGCCATAGCCTTCTCGGTCATTAAATCTTCCCTGATATTCACCCTACAATTTCCTTTTCTTAATTTCATCCCATGACTCCTAGTTTTACTCCTTTGCACACTTATGTCCCCGTTTAATTATCACTTAACCAAGCTCTACCTATCTAACATTTCCCAATAAATCAATCCGTCTCACTCCTTAAAGCCAATTGAATCATGTTTGGTCTTACTCTTGAGAATAGCCTACTGAATTTGGGACTATTGTAAGAGTAGGACTGGCAGGAGTTGGTCCTGAAAATGTTGTCGCTCTTCTTTGAACTGTGCAATTTGTCTCGGGTTGTGGGGTGTCTAGAGCTAAAAGCACTATTTTAGGACCTGTCAAATCAGAGTTTTCTTGACACAGACTAACTCCTCCCTGCTCCATGACATGTACACAGACCACAAGTGCATTGGGTTTGGGGTTTGTTTGGCTGCTTTGTCATATGCAAACTCAGTTAGATCCCGCTTCAGCAAGGTACATATGTGCCTAACTTTAACCAGGGGATTAGTGCCATTTCATTTATTTTAATGGGACTACTCACATTCTTAAAGAAAGGCACATTTTTATGTATTGTGCTGAATGAGGATCTAAATGAGTTTCCAGGATGACAAAACAGCCCCCCCAAAAAAAGGCAACGCTGTTGTCCGTTGTCACTTCTAGGTCTCTGTTTGAAATTACCATCACAGCTTTCCAGGTTTACCATCCCATTAAATATCTGTTATGGAATAATTTTTCCCAGATGTATTAGCTTAGATATTTCCAATATGAATAACATTTTTATTCCAGTTTCTTGACCATAAATCTCTTTGTATTATTTCTCTGTCTACTTGCCATCTTAATATTATTTCTCGAACACCTGCCAACTTATCAGTGAATGATCACAAATTGCGGTATTGTCAATGCCATTTGCCTCCTCTTCCAGATCCATGTAAACTATTAATTTAATTGTAATAGTTAACAAAGGTGTTACATAACACTGGGCCTATCACATGTACAATCCCACTACAAAACTACCCCCAACTGGATGTTGCTATTTATTGTTACATTTGTTCCTAATCTTTCGGTCAGTTTTTATTCCACATGAGAATCATATCCAAATCAGTCAGTTATTATTTTTACAGCACCATTAATATGCAAAGCACTTTATAGAAAAATATAAGAGGATTGCCTATCCTGTAGAGATGGCTTTGACATTGTGGAAGATGTCGATATAAAAGTAGGTGATGTACTATAAGTGATAGACAAGGATTATGAAAGGAGCTGATCATAAAATAGTGAGAATTTTGTGAACATTTTTCATCAAAATTTCAAAAATTCTCCTGGTGAACATTTACTGTATGAAATTTGTTCAGTTATATTTAATAATAAATTGACATTATTAAAATAATTATTATATTGTTTAATAGTTATTGCTCTGTATAATTATAATTATAATTATTGTAGAATTATTATTATAATATGGTTATATATTAAATTATTGCATTAGTATTCTAAGGATGCGGTTTTTTCTGAATCATAAGTAATTTTTCAAGTTTAGTCATCTATAAAATGTTATCATACAACACATCTGTGACATTAGATTGGAAAGTGTTTTGATGTCCTATTCAGTTGAGAAAGGTTTTATGTATAGTATTTAAAATATTATAAATATTACTTGGTCACTACGGACCAGGGCTGGATTGAAGCTAGTAACCTAATGCTATTTATATACCACAAAAGTCAACAGCCCCCTTCTCAATTTCACCATTAAGTAGAAAGACAAAGAAAAACAGAACAATGTTCCGTTTCCACAGGAATTCCCTTCCATTTGCTGCATCTTTATTATTTACAATAGACTGATGGAAAAATGGAAGGGGTACAGTTTACAAAATTGTTCAGTCTCTTCCAGTTAACACACTGCTGGTTTTGTTTTGCTCAGATTGGTCCATCAACATGCTGTAACGAGAAGTACATGTGTTCTTACACAGGGCAGTAGGACGATTGCTTTCTTTGGCAAAGAAGATTTTAAACTTTCTTGGGAGGTAATTTAAGATTAGTTTATAGTATGATGTATGCAATGAATTAGAAAAAATAAATTAAAAATCTCAATATATAGTCAATCCAATTGAGATAAATGTAAATTAAAATAACCACAAAGAAAAATAAATTATATCAAAGAGTCCTTTTAGTCTCACATATACAGAAGTACACATGCTTCACAGCTTAACAAGCAACATTTTCAGAACAAAGAGTAATGTAAACCTGCACACAAATACCATTATCTCCCCCAGATACCAATTTTTTCATGACCTACTTTGTTATCCACAGTAGTTAGGAAGCACTGATGCAACTGCAAGTATTGTGCTGGCCAGTGACCCATTTCACCAGTCAAAGGTTTCCTAGATATTATTCTACCAGATTTTCCTTCTCACAGTAAATTTATTGTAGGGAATGTTCTCTTTGACACACTGATTTACCCAACTTTCTGTTCATCTCTTTCACTCCATATTTTCTATGACCAAACATGCATTCAGAAGTACCAATGAGCTGTCCAAATGTGGTCACTTCATCCAAACACATGGATTTAATATACTATGTCCCAGATCATGTTCCAGCACAGCTTAATATACAAAATAAGAAGAAAGGTATGGGTGGAACAGCATATTGGTTATTTTAGTTCATTAGTCTGAGAGCAATTGGGACAGATCTCAGATAGTGTAAATCAGTGTTCTTGCTTCAATGGAATTATGCTGTGTTATGGCAACATTTTATTCTGTAAATTGGGCTGGATTTGGCTCCTTCAGGCAAGCGGAACTAGAAAATAACATGAAGCCACTCTTGACAGACTCCACCCAGGAAACAATGCAAATTTGCATTCTCACACATGGCAGTAAAGCTCTGCCAATAGACTACTGAGACTGAGACATGCTTATGCTATAGAAGATTTTGTTTAAAACAATGAAATTCTCCTCTAACATAAAATTTTACATTTTTGTAATATTTGCTAGAAACAAAACCTCAGATTCAAACTCCTGAATTCCGTGACTGACTCTTACTGCTAATATGGCCCAATAAACACCCCTGAGTTTTGCACCCCTGAGACCCTACAGATCCATATACCCCTGTGATGTCAGGCCTCAGTGCATATTAATTGGCTATTAAGAAGAATTTTATCATGCTAATTTTGGGCTTTATCTTTTTGGCAATTTAATAACAATAGTGCTGACTTTGCTGTTTCTCCAGAGTTTGTTAAACACAATAAATGTGAAATATGTTTGTCTTAGCCTGAAACTCTAAGGCCTGCAGATGATGGGAGAGTAGAAATATCCCTTAATCAAGAATGTAACAGCTTGCACTCTGCCTATACTGTCTTGATATTAGTAGGTATTAATTTCCTCTTGACACATTCATGAAATAAAAACAGAAGTAATTAATTTAGCTTCCAAAATAAAATAAGGTATTATACAAGCTCTTCTATGTTGAACATGCAAGCAAAAATTGAGTGTTATAACTCTGGCAATACAGTTTTGGAACAATATGTGTGGCCTGAAGTAATGAAATAATTTTAAAATTATTGTGTCATAAGAAATGCATTTTAATGCATTATTTGACAGCATAAAAAGATACAAGTTTTAATACTCGGTCTGTTACATTTACTGACACTGTGTAATTGTACTATTATCAATAACACTATCCTAAACTATAATTTTTATATTAACACTTCTGATCAGTAACAGCCTTCAGTTTCTACTGCAATATAAATATCTTGTATGTGAGATCCATTCAGAGAACATTCTATTACTAGAGTTCCTTTTAATGTGCAAAGGTGTGTTCACAGGTGCGTTCATAAAACTATACGGACAAGGCATATTTATTTCTGACATTATGCCCCGTTTTCCATGCTATTGACAATTTGTTCAGAAATGCTAAAACAATTTAAGAGTTTATCACAGGGTGCTTTACTCACTACTGGAACACCTCTTTCCAGCCAGATCAGGGATTAGCTCTGCCAGTCCAACGCCCCTTCCTGCAAATGCTCACTCCCTCTCTCTCAATTTCTCTCTCTCTTTCTCTCAGGACTCAACTACTCCCTCTTCATGGCTTGGCCCTCTGGCCAGGTCACTATAGTTTTCTCCTTCTGCAGGGCTGGTGTATCAGTTTCTTTGTATCACCTGTCCCAGGCTGTCTTCCAATTCACTGCCCTTCAACAGTACCACTACCCCAGTGGCTGGCAGGGTATCCAGGCCCATCCTCTACATTGGGCTCCAACCCAGGGACCCTATAACAAGCAGTCAGAGTTCTAAACTTCCTGCTGTATCCCTGGGCTACTTCCTGCCTTGTCTTCTCTCACCCCGACAGTGACTGCAGCCTCTCTTTCTGCCATCTCCTTCTACTCTCAGCTACTGGGCTTTATACAGTTCCCTCCTGTTCCTCTCCAGCTGAGCTTCATCTCTAATTAGTCCTCCTTGCTCCCTGGCTCCTCCTCCAGGTGCAGCCTAAATGGTTAATTGGCACTCCTAACCATGTTAACCCCTTCAGGTCTTGAGTGTTGGGCAACCCATCAGAGTGTTTAACAACTACAGTATATCTTTGTGAGAGACTTTAGGTTCAGAAGCATAGGAACCCAGGAACTGCCCTACTGGATCAGTCCGGGGATCCATCTAGTAGTATCCTGCATGCAAAAATGGCCAGTACCACATGCTGAGCAGAAAGGCATAAGAATCCCAATAATGTAAGATTATGGTATAACCTGCCCATAGAAATTTACTCCTAATCCCAATCAGTTAATAGTTTGCTTATGTCCTGAAGCCCAAACTTTATGTCTCTTATATATTTTGTATCTTAACTAATGTAACTAAGGATGTAATTAGTATCCATATAAAGTCTAATCCTTCTCTGAATCCTATTAATCTTAGCATCAATAATATTATGACAATGATTTTCATAGGGTAATTACATGCTATGTAAAAAATTATTTCCTTTTATCGTTTTTAAATATGCCTACAAAAAATTTGACAGAACTTAGGCTGTGCTGAGACCACTGCCTACCATCCTGACCTAAATTGTCTCATTGTTTCCTTGTGCTCCCCATCTCACTTTTTCCATCAGCTGTCTCTTGTTTTATTCTTAGGTGATATGCTCTTTAGGTCAGAGACTGCCTTTTTGTTCTGTGTATGTACAGCAACTAACAGAATGGGGTCTTGGTCCTTCACTAGAGCTCGTAGGTGGTAGGATAAGGCAAATAATAAATAAATAACAATAACTTTCAACAACATTATTTATATTTCTTGCAGCTAAAAATGTTTGTTCCTCCTGTCCCTGGATGAGCTCTATATGTCACAGAGGGCCAAACTCTACTTGGAATTATCCAAATAAAAAACCAGAATAATTCAGATCTTCACTGGGGTCCATCAGAGCACAATCTGGGCAAAACAAGAGATGTGGGGAAGTTCTCTACACCACCCGGTTTAGCAGCAGAAGCTGGATTCAGAACAGTGGTTATGTTGCAGCCATGAAGACATCTTAAATTCAAAGGGATGAGCATAAAGGTCATTCTAACCGCACAGGCGAATGAGCACATTTTGTTTATTTAGTGGACAAGGGTAACATCCAGTTTTAAAAGGTAAAATGCCTCTGAAAAGTAAAAAGAGTAGTACAAACAGCAGAATATGTTCCCCTTAGAATGAGGAACCTGTATGAACCGAAAACAGAGGTTTGGGCATGTAATTTAAATCAGTGTGCTGGAATGAAACAACCATTCTATTAGTGGAGAAAAACATATGTATGCAAGTAATTCACTTATGAATTTGGCACTCAAGAATGATCAGGTTTTTCTCACTTGTTATTACACAAATATTTCTCTTACCAGCCTTCCATGTGTCATATTCTCCTCTCTCTCTTTCTCTCTCTCTCTCTCTGTCTCTAAAGGGAGATATAAATGTGTATATATTTGTATGTGTGATTATGGGCACACATGAAGAGGAACTAGTGGTTTGACTTGGATAGGACTGGAATGTGACTGTTAAAGGGGCTCAGAAAACCTTTTTTTAAAAATCCTTGTACTCTGGGATTTAGATTTTCACTGAACATCAACCACTGCTGGCAAAGAACATATTGGAACTTCAAGTGCCAAGTGGTTATCATTATGTTTTTTTTCTTGAGCCTTCAAGAGGGAAAACTTGGCTTTCAATCTAGTCACATCACAAGCCCTGGAAATAAGATTGTCAACTGTCTCTAATTTGTTCTTCATCTTCCCTGTCTCAAACAAGTATTTTAAGTAAGAGACATTATCTGTTCTATCCATTTTAAAAGAGTTCTCATCTCTCAGCCCCATGCTTCCAGATCCACAAAATTTCTGCAACCTACTAAAGATTTGGTTCAGTTCATAAAAACATCAGAAGGTGTGAATGTTTATCTAAGCTATAGCCAAACCTCTTGATATGGCAACAGAGCCTCTCATAAGATCGCAGGCATTTCCCAGTTCCAGCAGAGTAAGAAAAACTTGGCCCCATTCTCCCTCACACCAATACACTGGTGTAACTCCATTAACTTCAATAGTGTTACTCCTGATTTACACCAGCGTCATGAAGAGAAGAATCAGGTCCTCTGCAACAACTTCTCTAGACGGTCTTTCCCTTCCAGTCCCACAGGAAACCACAAAATGAAAAGAAAGGCATGTGAAAGCATGGGGGGAAGAGAATGGGAGGAATGTTAATGAAATCCTTTCAAATATCAAGAAATATTTGGTTTGCCTTTGGAGAGAAAGATTCAGGTTGGTTCTTATTTTCTCAAAACTACCACGTCATTGTTTTTCTTGTTGTGAGAGGCATATCATAAAGCAGCATCAGGCTTGACAAACTCAAGTGGTGACTATGATGGATGCTACAGCTAAGCTTTTTTTCCCCTCCAGTATGTAGTGCATGTCAATTGGGATTAGCATGTCACTAATGTCATGGAGGAGAGTTAAGGATTTGGGAGTGAAAACTCTGATATCACAAGAAATTGAAAAAGCAGATAATTTTGTGAAATCCTTCTATTTCCACTCATTAGTGTGCACCTGTGTATGTGTGAATTGCACAATGACAGAACACCAAAATGAAATGGTTTCATTGTGGAGGGATAGTTAGTGTTGAATGACAATATTCAGCTAAAGTCTAATCTTGGATTCATCTATCTCCCATAGAAATAAAAGATAAAGTAAAAGTTAATTTTATTGAAAAAGTATGATAAGCAACGAAGTGTACAAACTAACTGTACTGTATTTCCTATAAATTCTGCTGTTTGATGTATCCTATTAGCAGATTGTTTTTCAGTGAAAATAGAACCAGTTCCTCATAGATACACTGTCAGCTACCTTATGCACAAAATTCTTTGCATAATTAATTTGGTATCAGAATTCCTCTTATTAAATCTCTCATAATTACTTTTAAAAAATCTGATGGTATTTAATTTACACTCCCATCGGTACAAATAAGATTCAAGTCACATGGAATTCCCAACAGACAGACAACGCTTCTTAGTTACCAGCGTTAGCTTTAGTCTGATGCTTGCTCATGTTTATTTATGTGAAGATGTCCTCCTTTGCAACAAGGAAACAAAGAAGGTTAATGTACAGGTGTAATTTGGCATACTATTACAACTTATTCTTCCCCATGCTTGTATCTTGCATGTCTGCAGCTGTTATTTCATTTCCTCCTCCTCCCTGCTGCTGCTCTTGCAGCTAACAAAACAGAGCTTAATTGTCAGTCTTGCTACTGAACTTATCTTTGCCATGTGCTTCAGCTTTACACTTTAAAGTGACTAGATTATCTTTGCCTGTCTGATTAGCTAAAGACTGTCTTCTGTTTCCTTGTACTCTCTATTTTTCACTGCCAGTCAGTTCGTTTTCCTGATAGGCATGTCCAAAACTGTTTTAAAAAGTGAAAACCCATCCTCTGATCCAAACCATAACTGATATTTGCCAATATTGCACTTGCTTTTTCCCCACCCCATTTTCATGCACCATTCCTCTCTTGATGCACCAAGCATCTACCTTTTAATTCAAATCCCTCCTTTCAATACATTACTCCCATGAAGCCCATTAGTGTTAATCCAAACAAAGACGTGTTACACATACAGTAGTATGGAAAAAAGAAAGAAAAAGCTGCAATGCTTAGTGATAAATCCATCTTCTAGTCACACAAAGCATGATGTGTCAGAACTGTACTATTTGTTTTCTTCCCATCTCCTGCTTGGGTTCACAATGCTATCGAGTGCATCTGCTTGGATGGTTTTGGTCTGCGCCACATCCTACTAAGGGCTGTCTGGCCCTTAGATGTTAAGACAAAAGTAGGGTGTGTGTCTCTCTCTAGGTTTCCATAGCACTAGGCACGCAATCGATATTTAATAAATAATAGAAGTGACCGTAATTTTACACTTCATCAAGGCATTCTGCCTTTGATTGCATAACTTTTACATCACATCTTAAAACAAAATTCCCTGTTCTATTTTATGTCCTAAACAAGTCCTCCCTATTTCTTTATTCTTTACGTCTGAAATTTCCATCACCATCTTATTTATTTACTTTTGATTTATAATCTATGATGACTTTCAATTCTACTAACCTAGGTCTTCACACTGGTGTGTCTCATTGTATTCCCATTTAAAAATATCAGGAGTTTTAGTAACAGTGACTTTGTTCAGCAAAATAGTTTGTGACAGCTCATGCTCAGATTTTTCTCTCTTTACTTAAAACGTCATCACCAGTGCTGCTCCTAACCCCACCTGGAATGGTACATGTATTTGTTTTTGTGATGGTTTTATAAAAAGGAAAACAATACAGGCCAAATTTTCTAAGGGGACTAAAACTGGGTTGTGTATTAAAAATGTCTGAACAGAAACTTCAACATGAAAAATTCTGGCCGTAATGTTAAAGATCAGAAAATCTGTCCCTAGATGTTTTCTTCAAGTGTTTTTATTTAACATTTTTATATAATACATACTGAGATTCTTCAATACATATAATGAACATTCAAACTTCAAAGCTTATAGCTGAGTTGTTTTTCTTTACCATATAATTTTAGAGTTTAACGTAAATTGAGTTTTGTTCACCTCCTCCCCATACCCCTTGCAAACAAGAGGTAACTTTTCAGAAAAGGTGTCAGACTGGCTTCCAGTTCACTTCCAAGTCCTCTTGCTGGCTGATGGAGTAATAGCAAATAAGGTTTTCTTTTTTTCATGCTATCTCTTTTAAAAAGTCTTGTATACAGTCTTTAACCAGAAGCAATGCTTGTGATTAGAGCTAGGTAAAATTTTTCGAACACTTTATTTGCCAAAAAATGCAATTTTTGATTAACTAAAACTATTGAGAATCCGGCAAATAGTTTGGACCTAAACAAAAATGAAAAAAAATGGTTTTCTGAAAGTCAAAATGTTTTGACATTTTTTAATTGAAACATTTTAACTTTTTGTTTACAAACAACTTTTTTTTTAAGTTGGCTTAATTTAATTTTAGAAAAGATTAAAAAGCACTCAAAAATGAAACAAAAAACATTAATTTTGGGTCAAATTAAATGAATTTTCAGTTTTTTCTTTCAGTGAGAAAAATAGAAAATTCTCCATTTTGGGTTGACCTTTGAGAAAACATTTACCGAACAAAAGAATCATTTCTTCTCTCAGCTCTACTTGTGATTTCCACAGTACGAAATTACCTGTCACTTAGCTAACACAAAGACTGAATGGGAGAATGGCTCATAGACACCTAAGTCTAAGCAGTAATTGAATGACATTTCAGATAATAACAGCAACTAGAAATTGACCAAAATCAATATCTTGTATTCAAATCCCTTTGAATTTCAGAGTGCTGGGTTGTTTTCAACTCCAATCATCTTATTTGAATCCACGCCTACAATTTTTGTTCAAGTTCTAATCCAAAACCCTAACCTATTTACCAGCAGTTCTAATACAGATTCTCCTGAAACCTTCAGAAAACATCTAGTCTAATGAAATTTTGATCCAGGATAGTGCTAACTGCACAGCAATATCTAGTCGGCCTAAAATCCAATAAAAACAGCTCATGTGACTTTAGTAATGTTGAATCTCGACCCTAATCCTGATTCTGCCTCAAATCCAAACCTTAAGGAATGTTTGAACTAGGCAAACAGGTTGCGTTCATGTTTTTATTCTGTAACTAACATTTTTAAACATTAGTGTAGCCAGCAATTAATACCTTAAAATATGTTAGCTGTTTGAGAAGAGCACTAGCTCCTTGCTAGAGTAGCTAACACATTTTCAAAGATGACCTATTTTCCTAATCTAGACAAGGTCCAAGTCAGAATCGAACCTAGATCTGATCACCATTTATTTGGTTCATCTCCAATAAATGTAAATAAAATGAAATAATAAAATAAATCATAAAATAATAATTTACACCACAATAACTTTCTATCCAAGGGTTTCAAATTGATGAGGAAATGGTGGTGGACAGAAACATAGATGAATTTAAGCAGCAGGCTGCAATTTTTATTAAAATTTAACACAGAGGAGGGGTGCTATCCGCCTACCACCCATACTCTCCTACACCACGCATTTAATTGGTTCCAATGCAGGAGCTACAGGGCTCCTACAATATAACCCATAACTTGGGGTAGGCTCTTCCCAGCCTGCCCACCCAGGGCTTAGTTCACTCTGAATCCTTGCACCTTCCCGCCACCCTGAGAGGGAAAGAGAATGGATTCTGGGGCCCACAAAGACCAGAAGGTCTCACCCTATCCCATCAGCCTAAGGCTGCTACACCTCTGGGAACTTCATTTTATCTTTTTAAATGCACTAGAAACCGGCCCCAAGTTGCGATGAATCAACAACTCAACCCACTGTGGCTTGTAGGTGCTACAAGGAAGGCAAAAGCTTTAGTAAAGCTTTAGTAAAGCTTTTGATACTGTCTCTCACAGTATTCTTATCAGCAAGTTAAAGAAGTATGGGCTGGATGAATGGATTATAAAATGGATAGAGAACTGGCTAGAGCATAGGGCTCAGCGAGTAGTGATCAATGGCTCCATGTCTAGCTGGCAACCGGTCACAAGCGGAGTGCCCCAGGGGTCGGTCCTGGGGCCAGTTTTGTTCAACATCTTTATTAATGATCTGGAGGATGGGGTAGATTGCACCCTCAGCAAGTTTGTGGATGACACTAAGCTGGGGGGAGTGGTAGATTCCCTGGAAGGTAGGAACAGGATACAGAGTGACCTAAACAAACCGGAGGATTGGGCCAAAAGAAATCTAATGAGGTTCAACAAAGAAAAGTGCAGAGTCCTCCACTTAGGAAGGAAGAATCCCATGCACAGCTGTAGACTGGGGACCGACGAGCTAGGCAGCAGCTCTGCAGAAAAGGACCTGGGGGTAACAGTGGATAAAAAGCTGGATATGAGTCAGCAGTGTGCCCTGGTTGTCAAGAAGGCTAATAGCATATTGGGCTGCATTAGGAGGGGCATTGCCAGCAGGTCGCGGGAAGTGATTATTCCCCTGTATTCGGCATTGGTGAGGCCGCATTTAGAATATTGTGTCCAATTTTGGGCCCCCCACTACAAAAAGGATGTGGACAAGTTGGAGAGAGTACAGCGGAGGGCCACGAAAATGATTAGGGGGCTGGAGCACAGGACTTATGAGGAGAGGCTGAGGGAACTGGGCTTGTTTAGTCTGCAAAAGAGAAGAATGAGGGGGGATTTGATAGCGGCCTTTAACTACCTGAAAGGGAGTTCCAGGGAGGATGGGGCGAGGCTGTTCTCGGTGGTGGCAGATGACAGAACAAGGAGCAACGGTCTCAAGTTGCAGTGGGGGAGGTCTAGGTTGGACATTAGGAAAAAGCTTTTCACTCGGAGGGTGGTGAAGCACTGGAATGGGTTACCTAGGGAGGTGGTGGAATCTCCATCTTTAGAGGTTTTTAAGCTGAGGCTTGACAAAGCCCTGGCTGGGATGATATAGCTGAAGTTAGTCCTGCTTTGAGCAGGGGGTTGGACTAGATGACCTCCTGAGGTCCCTTCCAACTCTAATATTCTATGATTCTAAAACATTCCTCTGCCAATTGGCCCACGGGAGAAAAAAATTTCTTTCTGACCCCCAAACAGGCAATCAGCTGCAGCTGCAGCATCTGTCAAGCCAGGTTCCCATCCTAGTTCAGGATGGGTAGGGTGAGCATGCTGGAAGAAGGCCAAATGAGGCTCCACATGGCCCCCATTCCTGGTTAAATGCTAGGAGCTGGGGAATGTTGGCCAGTCAACTAGCCTATGGGTGCCAGAGACTCCTAATGAGGGAGGAACTACCTGGTATCCCTCACTGAGTGTCTTCCTCCCATGCTGCTGGGACCGTCCCCTTTCACCACTAACCCTAACAAGTCTCCCACCCATTGAGACAGTGGGTGATGTGTGCTTTCCAAACATGAATGAATTAAGGGTCACAAGGCCCTTGTGAAGTAGATAAGCACTGTCATTTCCATTTTACAGATGAAGAAATAAAGTAAAAGGAATGTAAAGTAAGGTCCCAACGTAACACAAGTCAGTGGCAGAATCAGAGATAGAACCTAGATTTTTCTACCTAAGTTCAGGACCGCCACATGGAGGGGGAAAGGGATACACTTTACCAGGGCCCGGAGGCCCTGGGGGGCCCGGCCCAGGCTGCAACCCCCATTATCATGAGGGAAAAAATTGTCATGGCTCATGAGATTGTATGTATGGGATGAGGGATTGTGGTATGTGTGTGGGAGGGACCCGTATTACAAGTTTGTACTGGGCCTGAAAAAATTATGCTTGGGCCCTGCCTAAATTCTGTTAAATTTAAGCACTACATCATGCACCTCCTCCACTGTTATATTTTGCTATTTCATGTGAGAAGATACTTGAAATAACATTTAAGGTCTCCCTCATGTTTATGACTATATGTGTTTTAAAGATATAGAACAATACTTTTACATTATGGATGGAATTTAGAAAAATAGCTATAAACCTACTTACAATTAATAGGGGGGAAAAAAGCATGTAAAACAAATACTATATTCTGTGCATTGTGGGACAGATTCTGGCACCTGCTATGACAGCTTGATGCAGCTCTGGTGGTACAAAGTAGTTGTAAGCCTTGCAGATCCCACCCACACGTGTCTCAAAGCCATACAATCCACTGTGGGGCAGTGCTGCTACTTTGGATTCAGTTTCTGAACTTTTGAAGGTTTTTTTTTTGTTTTTTTTTAAAGGCTCTGTTTTCCAAAGACGAAAGACCACCTGACTAGAGACAGTGGTCCCGTCTCTCCCTTAAACTCATCAGCATCCTTTTCTATGCTTTTGTAATAAAAAATTAACCTTTACAACTTTAAAAGCCATCAGATGCTTTCACCTATCCAAAAGAAGCACATTCAAGACAGTAAGTTAGGTTTTTACAGCACCTAGGATAATTTAAAAATCCTACAGCACTTTATGGGCCTGAATTTTGAAGGCGCTGAGCATTTGCAATTCCAATTGACTTCAGTGGGAGGTGCAGGTGGTTAGCACTTCTGAAAATCAAGTCGTAGGCGGGTGCTCTTTAAATACAGAAATGTATATATCAGTTTTCTATTGATCTATGAATTACAATCACATATTTATTTTACAAGGCAATATTATTCAGCACATTACATTTAGAAAAGCATAAAACATTTGTTATCTCTTTAATGAATCCATCTTATGTTGCTTAGATTTTTTCCCCCTCACATGGCGGTTATGCTGTACAGGTAAGAAAAAAGAAAAAAAAGATGGCAAACAGTTCATTTTGCACCACAACAAACCACAGAATCTGGAAACAGTAGGTTAAGGTGTTCTTTTTTCTTGGCATGAAAAAAAATAGCATTTATTAGCACATTTCACATAGGTAGTATGGTTTATGTCTATCTCACTCTGAAATGGTCAGTTGTCAAGTGATATGATGGACGTTGACAGTTCTGAATTTTAAAAGTTCGACTCCTTTCAAATGCACTAAATGAACAAGAGCTGCCTCATTTGGACTGATCTGAAACCAACAAAAAAGCCCCTGTAAGTATGCAAGTTTTTATTCTACTTTTATGTTTAGTATGCACAGAGAATGTTAAATGCTTTTCAACTAGATACACTGTTAATTTTATGAGTGAGAAAGATTTCATTAGATAGGCTTCAGGCAACAGTGAGCTACAAATGGAATTCCTTTTTTATTTTCTGAAACTCACAGTATATGACCCATATCCAATGACAAATGGTCTATAAACTCTCTTACCATCTTTAATTGCATAAACTTACAATATATTCTTACATTACCATGAGAACACTTTTGACACAAGATGTAGAAAGCAAAACAGTAACAAAAATTCCCCCAAGCTGTCATAAAACTAAAATATGCAATGCCCCAAAATAACTTTTTCAGAACATATGCTCTTTGTATAAAATTATAACTTTCTTTTTTTTAACTGCAGAGCAGTAACATTTAATTTTTTCTTAAGAAAAAAATCTATTAATCACAACTCAATTATCAGAAGCTCATGCTTGTTTAATTAGCACTCGCCATGTTGCATCTTAAAGTGAGCTGTTCCTGACCCTGTCAAACTTATTTATCTCATAAGTATTTGGTGTACTAATAAATAACTTTGTATATCTTAAGTGCTTCATTATTAACTATATGTATAGTTTGAACTCTCAACAACTCAACTGAATTTTGCTGACGTTTTACATTGTTTTAGAAAGCACTAGGTGATTAAGCAGTAAAAGATGAAAGGTAACATATTCAAAGATAGCATGTCTTGTGGGTATTATGAGGCACAAGACCAGAGGATTGACTTATTTATCCCTGAAATGCAAACATCACCCAGAGTTAGTTATTACTATTTTGAAACATAATTTACATATGAAAACAAGGAAGACTGATGTTCAACCTGTGCATTTACTATGCATTAAGGGTTCCATCATGTGAGATGCTGAGTGCTCTGGCTCCCAGATCATACAGTAAGCAAGCATTTGCTTAACTTTGCTAGACTGGGGCCAGATCACTCAGCACCTTTCAGTACTATAGACATAGGATTGTGTTCATATATCTGAATTTATAGAATCTATCTTGTATTATAAGGAATACTAATCCACATCTTCCAGGGTTTAAATCACCCACTAGCTGCCTGGAGTTTGGACAAAAACTTTTTATGGACAGTTTATATCAGAATTGTTTGTTATAGTATTGCTTGCATTTAGTACTGGCCACTGTTGGTAATAGGATATTGGGCTAAGAGGACCATTGGTAAGGCAACTCCACTGTTCTTATTTTTCTATAACTATGACATCCTTGACTGGCAATTGTAAAACTCAAGATCAAGCCTGAGTTCTATAGCCATTCCAAAATACTGAGTAATAAGATCTAAAACAACTGCATATGTTATTTTAATTATTTCCTTCCCATATATGTTGTCATTTGGCCCAATCCAAACCCCATTAAAATCAAGAAAGCACATATGCTTCAATTAATCCTTATTCAGGACAGCCCTGATGCACTTGCTTAAGTGGCTTCCTGAATCAGGGCCATAATGCCATACCATAACATACTACACTGTTTCTATGGTTGTTTTTTTTTTAAAGTCTCCTGACCTGTTAACTTTTCAGCAAAACCAAATTTACTTAAGGAAAAAAATGGGGGAAGATGAGCGAGGAAAGCTGTAGAGCGCTAGCACAGCACTGGATATTTTTTCATAAATTAAGTTTTATAATACAATGAGTAGATTATAAAGGTGATTTTTTAAAAATTGTTATTGAAAAACGAAGTAAATTAAAACATTTATTATAGTAAAATAAACCAATGTTTCTCAGTCTCTTCAAACTTGTTCGGCCCAAACTCAGGTGGCTTCTTGACATATATTATTACATGAAAAAATGGCAAGGTATGTTGTGAATGGCATTTTATAAATGTTACCTTTGTTAAAAGCAAAAGTAATTATGTTCCTGCATTTTGTAAAACAGTCTTTGTTATTTTTGTGACACAATCAACACAATTAGCAATTCAAAACAGACAGTAGCTCAGTCCTTTTTTGCTGTCTTGAAAAGTCTGTGCTTATGTTAATTTTGAAATTATGTAAATTTAGTTAATCCTAGATGTGGTAGGGCCTTATTTTTACAAGGATTTTTGGAGGTTTTTATTTATAGAGGAAAATTTTGATTATGGGATACAAGTGATATTCTATATTTACATTGTTAAGTTATTAACAAGAATCATAACTCCTTAAAGTCAAGGACAAGTTCCTCAATGTAATATTTGCACGGGTCACTAGCTTCAGGGTAGGGAGGTCAGTTACCCCTGTGAGGGAGGATGAATTCTGTCTGCGTGTTTCCAACTGGCCTTGAATAACGGACATGTAGCCGAGGATTGGGAATGATTTGTTGTTGGGTTAAGCAGCAGGGAAGCTTATGGCTGATTATTTCTCTACCTAATGCTATGCTGGGGGTAATGGGTGAGTAATGTAAAGTTCTGTAGATAAACTTAATAATACCAGGCAATGAACTGTGTGCATTTTGGTGTTGATGCTTGTTTTATCAAACAGTAATGTTGAATAAATCAATACAAACCATAGATATTCAGATTAGTTATATGTTTTTCTCTAATGTTTAGCAATTCTGTCATCTCTGACTAAAAACACGTATTTTGAATTCCAAATATTTTTGAATTATAAGAAAACTTGAAGAATTCCAACAGACTTAGTATCCCAGGAAGATAAGAAGTACTTGGCCCCTTATCTTAATTTTCCAAGATTTTTAGTGCAAGACAACCAAAACAGAAAACAGCAGACTGCAACCCCCCTCACTAAATTATAGGGTTTGGAGCAAATGGGACTCAGAACCGACTAACTGCAGATTTTGCAGTGTTTTTGCAAAACCAGAAATCCAGCAATAAAGGTTTAGCAAAACCAAAAGTGCCCCTAGTTTTAGTTATCCCCTAGTTTTAGTGTGTTCTGCTCCATGCTTTTATTAGCATTAGACTGAACAAAATAAAAAAGCATAATTCTCTGTCTTTCTGGCCGGATGATCTCTTCAGGATTTGACTTAGCTGTTGTATGCTGGATTTACTACAATGATAATATATTACTAAATATGATTAAAACCATGTTTGTTTTAAGGAGTTATGTTTTCAGTCTTTGCATGGAGAGGTTTTTTATATTGTGTTTTGTGTTGTTTAAGGACTAAGAAAGAATTTTTTCTGTTTATGTAAAGGTCCTTCATGTTTTGGGTAGCTACAATACCACTTCAATCAGTTTAGCACATTAACCCATCACTGATCTTAACCCAGACCTGACCTGTACCCAGAGGATCAGCGTCTCTGTGATTGAGAAGAACTGTAATTGATTCTGTTACTAAACTTTTGCCAAGCAAAAGACCAACTTTCTGAAAATCATACATATGAGTATCTGAATTTTGATAGCTGTTCTTTTCTTCGTTTCATTATTTCAAAAACAGATGGAGGTGACTTGTTTGCTAAATGTTTTGGTTAATCACATTATCTGTAATTAAATTATCTGAGATCATCCAGGAAAATGAGGATGTGTAATACAATACAGGAAGTTGAACAGCCAATAACTGAAATAAATGACAATAGTTAATCACTATACAGGCAGTTTAAAATTCCCATACACTATTAAATAATATGTCCCCCTTTAATATAAAGGGCAATTCTGAAGTGATGAAATGGACTTTAAAGGCCCATCTACTCAAATACCTTCTGGACCTATACATTTCTTGGTAGCCAAACACCATTTAGCATGAACAAACATATAGGAACTTAAAGACGTAGATTTTTTCTAATGCCAAGATACAACCCCCTGACTCTTGCTTATTAATTGTGTGCATGTGGTGGGAGAGAGGGTATATAATACAAACCCCAGGACCTCCTCCTGCTTTCCTATAGGAAGAGGGCTACAGAGGAACTCCCTATGGAACACACTATCCTATGGGATAAAATAAAGAGGAACACTTGTTTACCCCTCTTTCTGCCCAGCAGAGAGGGTGAAGGGAACTGAGGGAGGGAGAGAGAAGGGATGTCCCCTGGAAGACTATGGAACTGTTCTCTATTGTCAGAGAACCAGCAGGCCTGTCCACAATGTCATCAGCCAATAGAAGATATGGGGGACAGATCTGTTATGGAGCCTTGTGCTAAAGGGAAAATCACACACGGGATGTGATAGTTGTGCAGCTGTATAAGAACAAAGAACCACATCATTTGTAGGAAGTCTCAATACATTGGATACTTCAGGAAAACAATCCAAATATTTAGATAAGAACATAAGAATGGCCATATTGGGTCAAGCCAATGGTCCATCTAGCTCAGTATCATGTCTTCTGACAGTGGCCAATGCCAGGTGCTGCAGAGGGAATGAACAGAAGAGAATAGGTAATCATCAAGTGATCCATCCCCCTCACCCACTCCCAGCTTCTGACAAGCAGATGCTTATACTGATGATACTGAACATCAAGCCTTTGCCAAATGAAGGGTCTGCTTTCTAATACAATAACAAAAAGGGTTATAATGGTTCACTTTGGGTCAAAGGTTGTTTATGATTTTTATATTAAGAGAGTAGTACTATAAGCTGAAATAAGCACTTGTATACATAGGACTATATTATTTATGCTGGTGGTTTCTTAATTAATAAAAGTAAAAGTGATTTTCAAACAACTGTTCAGCACATTTAGTGCTAAAATGAAGGATCTGCTTTCTAATACAATCGTTTTTATTTTGTGTTTTTGTAATACTGGTGTTGGGTTTCGTACGTATTGTTATATGTATTTTTGCAGTGTTAATTTTACCCAAATCCTCCTAGTCTGGTCTGTCTCTACTTACAAGGTGATAAAGGTTTTATCTGTTCTTCTATATCCTTTACTTAATAATTTTCAGTCATAAATATAATCAAAGGAAAAAAATTATAAAATTATAAATATAATTGAGATTATTAATGTTATGGAAAGTTCTATTAATTGAAAACAGAATAAAGTATGAATCTATGAATGCATTAAACAAATGATTTGCATGGAATGGTTCAAGGGACAGGCAGTAGTTTCCAACCTGTGGCCCGGGGTCCAAAAGTGGCCCCGCGGGGTCTTTAAAAGTGGCCTGCGGCTCCCCTCCCATTGGCTGCCTAAGGACCCAGGTGGAGCGTGTTGCCATAGGGCTGCAAGACTGGTGCAGGTTCCTTGCTGCAGCCAAGGGGACAGGGATCAGCACTCCCCTTCCCCTGGCTGCAGCAGAGAGCATGGCAAAGCACTTCACCTGGGTCTCTAAGCTCTGGGGTCCCTGCTGGAGCCAGAGGGAGGGGAGCACTGATCTCCCATCCCTCGGACTGCAGAAGGGAGCCGCTGCTTACGGACCCAGGTATAGCACACAGGGCTACAGGGTGCATGCTGCAGCCAGGGGAACGGGAGATCAGCTGCCTCCTTGCTGAACTCCTTCTGTCTGGCTGCCAGGGAGGGAGGGGGGAGAGAGGAAAGGGGTGGCGGCTGACGGACACTGATAGCCCTTCGGAGTTGTAAAAATGGTATTCCCAAAAAGCTTGGGAACCACTGGGCTAGATGAACTAATCCTTTACATCTTTCCCACAGCTAAATTCTATGACTATATAGTTTTAAATACTAATTCATTCATTTAGGACTCAATCATGCCTGAAAGGCACAGCTCCTTGTTAGTTTGGCTTCATGTGCCACCTAAGATTCTAGGTCTAAGTAAGTCAATATTAAGGCAATGCAGGGCTACGCTGCTCCGGTGGGACCTCAGGAAGGAATTTTGCCTCAGGAAGACAGAATTAACCGTAATCTCCTGGATGAGCAGGGGAACACTTCTCCAGAAAAGGGGATGGTCTATATTCCTCTCTGAACAACCAATCAGCTTCACTAACTAGTGTATGTGTGGTGGGTGAGGGATTAGAGGGGGTGGAGTGAAGGAGGAAGGATGCCACACCTTCCCACCTCTTTCTCCCCCCTTTGTGTATCAAAGAGCAAGGCCCTGTATTCTGTGACTGTGCCCTACAGCTGAACAGGGACAGACAAATGGGAGCTCCTTGCACTTTCACTATTTTGTGCCTAGCTACTGTGTGGTTGTGCAATGTGGCCCTTACTGAATAATAAACTACTTTCGTATGTTAGTTATGGGTAAGCTCTTTTAGTTGCAATATATTTATGTTTGCTATTTAAATTATTATTATTATTTCTCTCCATCCGTTAACTAGAGATCTGTGCTGTGTTTAACAGCTAACATATTATCATATTATAGTGGGTCATAGCCTATTTGGGTTCTTCAGTTTGACTTGAAAGGATCTGAGAGTAATTTGGACTCATTCTGGAGATCCTTTTAAGGGATTAGAAGTGCATTGTCCATGTTGCTTGACTGCTTTTATGTACTTTTTATAAATGGTTTCCAAACAAGAAGAGTATTATATTTGTTATTTTTGGCTCCATTAAATACCATAGGAATTAACATTAGCTATTTAACACGTACAAAGCATAATGTTCTAATGGTGTACAGTAGTTTAAACATATGCTTACATTTCTGCAGTGCCATCTAATCACCTGCACGATAGCATCAGTACAGTGCCAAGATAATACTGCCATGTATCCAAATAGCTCTTAAGTTGTTTAAAGGCAAATCTGCTTCAGCTGACAAACACTGTGATTTGAAAGCTCTGCAAGTGTTATGTGGCAGGAAAAAAAGAATAATTTTAAACCAAAGGAGAAGGATACTGGATCCTAAACAGTGTACAACCTGTGCTACAAACTAATATAAACACAAAACAAAATTACTTTTAGATGGATCCAAAAAGTAATCAAAAATCAGTGCCCAACATGCACATTCTCATTTTGCAATTTTATTTCTTTCTAAAAAGCTGCAATTAATTACAAACTAGTTTTTATGTAGTTTTTGCTTTCCTTAAATGTGGAGTGAATTCCCCCCATAAACTAATGAACTAAAGTGAAGCCAAATAGAGACCAGCTGGCTGAATTGCTAAGTAATTTTATCCACATGATTGACTTTATGATCCTTTCACTGAAGTAACTAGTCTTTATTCTCACAATCAGCACCAACGGTAATTCCAAGAGGAGGAAAAATGATTAAAATCAAAAGAATGGAGAGGAGAGGTTTGTTTGATGTGGTACAACACATTCTTGCATACACTTCTTCTGTATAATAGGTGCCGAATTACAGGTCTTTATGGCCTCCAAAGTAACATAGTGAATAGCTACCTCAAAGACATAATAAGCAACCGGTGCCTAAATAATCATTACAGATACTCCATTAACAGCATCTAACTGTGTGGCTTTTAACCATACAAATTATTTTTTGACAGCTTGTAACCTTTCTAAATAGTTTCCGTTGGGCATTACACCACACTCAGATCTAATTTTAACTTTTGCTTTGTCTATAATTTATTAGTTTCTTTGGAGATGCATAATGTATTTGAGTGGAAAGGATAAATTCAAATAAAAGCTACAAAAAATCAATTGGGATTTTAGTCTATGAAACTTTTGCTCACTGAGAGATAACTACAATCTGATGAAACATAACTGGGGTTGGTGGGAAGCTAAATGGTCTAGAATTCCTAAGGGCATCTGTTTTACAACAAGCAATATTTTTTATCAAATTATTTAAAATAGGACATATCCAACAGAAAAAAATAATAAAACTAAAAACATATACAAATAAAATATAAATCCTGGAAGGCTGTTTCTTAGAGCCATGGAATTTGCATAATATAATAAATAACATATTATAAAAGAGTTTGATGATGTATCACTATAGGATAAAGAGCTAAGAAAGATGTACAGCAGTAGCTTTTTTTTTTTTTTTTTTTTTTTTTAATCAAAGAAAGCTTTGTAATTACAGATCAGTAAAGATTAAGTTACATAAGTAATGCAATGCTGGAGGGCAATCATGTTTTTAGGGCACTGATGGAAATATTGCCACATATGTGAGATTAATGCAGGGAATGATATAACAGCATTAGCCAATCCGTATTGGCCATCACTGCGATTATCTCATTAATGAGAATCACTTCTGTAGAAGCCATTTCCAGGAATTATGTACAGTAAGTCAAGATGCTACTAATAATCTGCTTAGTAACTCAGGTAACCAAAATTTCTCCTCTGCTCACAGGCACTGAAATTCTTTTAGAACATCCCTTCCAAAATTCAGCAAGGTTCAGATTTGAAACTTTCTTTTCAAGCCTATCTTAATTATAGCAAGAAAACATATCATTAAGTCCAATCAATAGGAAAGTGATTCAAGAACAAATAAATGTTCTAAAATTCCCTCTCTACTGCTACAAAAAGCCTTATTCATCACTGTATCTTATTCCATTGGAATTCCCACTGAAATCACTTACTGTATCTGAGAAGTACTGCAGTCAGGTAATCAAAAAAGTCCACATCTATTTACAATCAACCAAACAGATTCTGACCATTTTTTGAATCTTAAAAAGATTTGCTAAATTTAGGACAATTTTTATAAGTGACACATGGTATTTATACCGTGCAAGGTAAATCTTTGTTTAAGTACACAGAAATATTCTTTATTAATGTCTGGGTCTAATTCACCACTGAAATCAATAGAGCTACATCAATATAAAATTAGAGCAATACAGATGTGAATCAGGTTTTACATCTTTAACTTGTATCTAACAAATAACAGATATACCATAAAATGGGTACCTGAGCAAACAACAGGCTATTTGTCTGTTACATAGAAAGGGAATGAGTAAGCTGAAATAGGACAAAGGGGAATTGGAAAAAGATGTGTCAAGTTATTGGGGAATGCAGATGAAAAAGTGCAGGACAGAGAGACTTTTTAGAAAATTCACAAATGTAAGCAAAACTCAGCCTTATTATTAATTATTATTAGTAGTAGTATTATATGGGCAGCATGCACAGCCCTTAGTAAGGGTCTGATTCTGTCATACATATTACAGTGAAATCAACAGGACTAATTACAGTGTAAGATAACACGGGTGACAGAATCAGGTCCTTTGACAAAACAGTGGATCATTTTACAATAATTATGTGATCTTGAACCATTTCTGCACATTTATTAGATTCAAACATATATTTTCGTGGAATAATAAAAATAGACTCAGTGAAAAGTCCAGGATCAGAGCACCCTTTTACTTTGCGGAAGTTCAGATCCAGTTTCAGACCTGAATACTGAGATTACCCTTGTCTCACCATGGACAAGCAAAACCCCAGATCCAAACCCCTGAACCACCGTACTCTGGGGGAATTGGGATTCTATTCTAATCTATATAAATTCTTATACCATGCTCATCAACATAGTATCTGAGCACCTTTGAGGAGTGCGTTAAGCAACATGACTAACTTCTGTCACGTTTGTTTTCTCATCCTCTCCCTAGTGGAAGAAGTAAGTGTACACAGTGGAATGTTTTGTGTCAGAATTTGTATTTATAATGAACACTCTCCCCTGCACACACTTCTATATGTTTATATTAGAGAAGTCTCAAAGCCAAAGAAGTGCACCTTAAACCAGGAGGTGATAAGATTTGTGATGCCCCTTAGTTACTAGGGGATTTTACTTCAGTCTTGGGATGGCTCCTGAGAAAGCGTAGAAAGTTCCATTGTGCCAAAAGTTAATTTTTATATAGCCTGGGCCTAAGCCACAGAGTGCATTAAAGATAAGGATCAAGACCTTAAACTTGATTTGATATTCTATGGGAAACCAGGATAAGGAACAGAAGACAAATGTGATATGTTTGCGGTAGCCAATGTTGCAGAGGAAATGCACTGCAGTGTGCTGTACCAGTTGGAACTTCCTATGTCGAAGTATATACTTCATGTCGAAGTATATTGCTTTGCTCTAGTCCAGACAATAAGTGATGAAGGCACGAGTAACTGAGCCCAAGTCACCATTCATCAGGATGGGATGGAGTCTTCTACTCAACTGGTGATAGCATAAAGCATTACTTGTGTATGCTGCTGTGTGAGAGCTTAGCATCAGTGAGGAATCCAGGAACACTACTAAGCTACAGAATAAATTAACCAATTGCAAGTGTGCGCCTTCAGCCAAATGAGACTCCACTGTGGCTACAAATGCTTCAAAATGCTTTCTTCATCCCAGCAGCATAACCTCTGTTTTGATTGGGTTCAGCTTCAACTGCCAGATCTCATCCAAGCACTGGGCCATCTTGATGTTAGTGATATGGCGAAGGATAGGTAGAACTGTGTATCATCTGCTTATTGCTAGGATATGAGTCCATGTTGCTTGACCAGTCCACTAGTGGTTCCATGTAGATGTTGATTAGGATCAGGGAGAAAATTGAAGTCAGACATCTGGTAGTGGAGGTGCAGTTTTCCATTACTACTCATTGGGTATATCCCACCAGGAAGGACCCAAGTGGATTTTTTCTACTTTTTGATTTGCTAAAATTTTCAAAAAATTCTTTATTTGCACAGCTCTAAACCTACTCCCAATGAAGGAAATTGGCTCATTATAGGCCTAGTCCTAGTAACAATCAGGATTTTGTTCCAGATTTCGGTTTTGTTTCTTTGATTCCAATTCAATATTCTAGAACCACAAGAGTGACCGAGGGCTTTCAGTGACCTTCCACATATTTTCATAGTGGTTTTCTTTGTCTAATGTGAAGGTGCAATGTATATCAATTAGTTGCCCCATTAACAATGAGTGTGCCCCAGCAGCCAGAGTAAAGAGAGTGGAACAAATTCTATGCTCTGTTATATCTATTTAGCCCCACCACCTCTGAAAAGGTTTGCATAGGTACAATTGAAGACAGTTTGGTAAAGTGAAAGCAGGTAATGCAAGTCTCAGGATAAAGAATAACCCCATGAATTCCCCTGAAAAAACAGCCTGTTTCTGCACACTATGAAGTAAAGTTAGCTTTATAGAATAAAAAGAATGCTCTGCACATCTTTGAAATCTGCATTAAACTCAGTTCAGATGCCAATATGATGATAAGTGGGTATGGTTTGCACATTGCTTTTGTGCTACATATGGTTTTGCATAGAAACAGTGCATACTAATTAGAATTGTTGAAGTGTATTTGTGAAGTGAGTCATTAATATGTAAAAATATTCCTTGGCTGACCAATTTAAGGGATTTTTGTCATACTACCTAATGGCATTTTGTGTATGTACATGTATAGAAACGCCACAGGCTGGATTCTCAGGTGATGTAAACTCTGACAGCCCAACTAATGTCAACTGAGCTACACCAACCTACATTAGCTGAAAATCTGGCCCCAGATATCCAGTCCTTTTAACAGAAATCCTTACCAATTGCCTATTTTTATAAACTTTTTTTCCTTGGTATCCATATTTGCAGGAGACCTTCTTGACATGGAAGGATAAGAAAATGGGGCAACATGTTCAAGCTTGGGTAACTTATATATAAAAACTATATTTAGGTAGCTAAATAAAAGTGGCCTGCTTTTCAGCATTTTCCAGATTCATCCCTGTGCAGAAGGTCAGCACCATGGACAATTGGGATCTAAGAAGTTCATAGGCTCATGCTAGCTTTCTGGACTGGTGTAATGTTCACCCCATAGGAAAAAGAACAGCAAGTAGATACACATAGCCATATCCAGATATTTTAATGTTCAATATCAAAAACTCCCTGTCACAATGTGTCTGCCTCATTTGAATGAAGTAGCACCACTTTATTTGTAATAACTGGCCCTGCAAATTAATACAAAATATCATTAAGTATTTGAATTGATTTGTTAATGGATCACATATAATTGCCTTTAAATTCTGTATCAAAGAACAACAAAGCTGGGTAACTTAAAGAAAATGATAGTTATCCCAGAGCCAATTATGCACATTCAAACTATTTATTCTGCTCCCTTATACCCTACTCAGTTAAAAGTCCTGACAACCACCATTGCCCCTCTTATTTTCATATTAATTTACATTGTATACTGTTTTGCTTTTTATATATTAAAATCAATCATTAAAATTGAATTAAGTTGATCCAGTAAAAGAATTGTCTGAAGACATGCTAGCATTTAAATAGCCTCATGCCAATTATAAAATATACAGCAGAATCTAAAATTAGTTTTATTTTATTCAAAAATGTATATTTCAGTATCCTACTAGAATAAGATTTGAAATGGTAATTTCTTTTTCGATTTAATATCCCTTCTAATGGGCTAGGACAGGCTGAAGTATAAATGATTAAAAATAAACAGACCCAGACTCATTTTTACTCTCCTTTCCTGGCAGCTTTCTGCTAGTTTTCAAATTAACAAGAACTTGTTCTTTCTCAGGATTTTTTGTTTGTTGGTTTGATTTGTTCGGTTTTTGTACTCAAGTGAAAAAATAGCCACATACATGGTATTATGACTTTTTATGCACACTTTTTTGTAAATAAAAATAAAATTAGATGATGACATTTAGGTCACCTAGAGGATAGTAAATTCAACACTGAATAAACAAAGTCTTTCACAACAAAGAAAATGATGGAACACAGATTTTCTTAGCATAACAAGGTATGGAAACTGTCTTCAGTAGTTTACCACAACAGTCTAAACTAAGAACAGGGGAGAGCAAGTTAGAATCATACATGGTTAGGAAAAAAGTCTTCTGTTTATAAACCATAAAAAGAGGTATGCTATCAGTTGGAAAGTTATCGTTCTCTGAGATCAGTTTATTTAAAGTTTCCTCACACAGCCTTTTCTTTCTCTATGGATCAGTAATATATATATATTTTTTTTTTCAAAATCAGTTCACTTTTATTTTAACAAACAGGATTTTTATCTTCTTTTCTCACAGAAAACTGAATAAAATTCAGCTTTCTACAACTGAAGTAGTATGAAAAGAAATATAATTATACTTTTTTACTAGAACAGAAGGAGAAGGGCAGCTTAACATGACCTAATTCATAACGTGCATTTTGAATTCATCTGGTGTATCCAGGACAACAGATCAAAAAAATATACTTAGCAGTTTGATCAACAAGTAAGGATATCATAATATAGTAAGTTCAGGCTGATCCAAAGCTCACTGAAGTCAATGGGAATGTGTCCATTGATTTAAATGGGCTTTGGATCAGGCCCTTACAGAGATATAAAAATGTCAGGTAGTCATATTTACTTCATTATAATGTTGTGTTTTCTGCACAGAACCCTACATTCTGAATTAGTCAGATAAAGCCCACTCTTCCCACCTTCATAGCTTTGATTCATAACTTTCCAGATGTGAAAACCTTGTCTCTTACGCTTTCCAAATTTGAGCAAGTAATATATGGATTGTGGTTTTTACTGAGTACTGAACTGACCCCAAATCGCTAATGGCCAGAACAGAAAGAAAGAAATGGTAGCAGAAGAGCAATAGTAAGTAGCAGGAGGACAACATCACATAGCCTACCAGGGGAAAAGGCAGTAGGAGGGTTTCAGCACTTGCTATATTATTTGACATGAAAAACAGCTTTGGAGATCTGAGCTCTAAAAATAATTTGAAGGGAAACAGTCAGTCCAAGCATTCCACGTGAGATTGACCAGTCCAATTCTGCAACACTTTCTACTACTTTGCATGGTGTGGGGAGGGTTTTCCAGTACAGAAATGAGCCATACTTGGGGAAAGGGCAAAGCTGCCTACCATAGGATTAGAAAATAGTGCAGAATAGTGTTTCTTCTAGTTATGTAAGATGTATCTGCAATCCAACCTGCTATTGTATAGTGGTGAGTTTTTGAAGAGTTCTAGGAAGTAAAGTTAACTTTTCGAGTGCCATTTTAAAATTTCAATTTGTAAAACTGCCAGCAGGTTTGTCAGACTCTTCCGATATCCTATAACAGTGTTACAATAATTTCAGGTGTGCAACAACTGCTTACAAAATATTCTACACACCAAAAGCCAAGTAATTTATATATTAACCTGCAACCACCATAGAATTTCTAACAGTGAGACTGCTCAGATTAATTATGGCTATTTTGGTTAAAAATGAATATCCCCCAAAAAGGATACTGACCACACTGAGTAAATAATAACTTTATTTGTAAGGCCTGCTTTTTTTCCAAGGTTCTGAAGGAGTAGAGCTAAACCCTAACACCAAACAAAAATAAAGTATACACATCAAATCACACAGTAAAAAGGTAAAATAGAATGGAAACCTTCAACACAGTGCAGGGTAAATGAAGTGTTAGTGAGAACCAAGAAGGGCTTCCAGATTTGGCCTAGTACAATTACTGCAAAAGCTAATTAGCACTCAAGAGAAACAAAAATTAAAAGCAAAATCTCTGATTTGGTTAAATTAAGTTCCTGCCTGTTAGTTCCCAACTTAGTCCTAAGGGTATGTTATGTAAAAGTAAAGGGGAAAAATAAAATTGAGTGGGTTAGAGACAACTGTGATAAGCAATATTTATTTATTTATTTTCCCCAAGTGATTTCAAACCAAAAGTCTGAAGCAAGAAAAACACACATCGGTCTCACTTATGGAATTGTGTTAAAACCTTTACCTCCAACATGTGAGGTCTGAGGACAATTGTGGAACCTATTGTAAGCGTTTCGGGTTCCATGGGAGGCCACAGAGGCTTCCTACAGGGGAATAGCTCGCATTTGGCGAGAGGTCAGTTTAGGCAATTCGCCCCTCTGTGGGGGCGAGCACTCAGTCTGCCACTCAAGCCCCCAGTCGGGGCGAGTGAGCAAGGAGTCCTGTGCTCTAACCCCTAGTCAGGGTGAGCGGAGGTGGGTCGCTCAGGCCCTCGGGCAGGGCGAGTGAACCAGGAGTCAAGTGCTCCAACCCCTAGGCAGGGTGAGCAGAGGCAGATAGCTCAGGCCCTCAGGCAGGGCGAGCAAACCAGGAGTCAGTTGCTCCAACCCCTAGGCAGGGTGAGCAGAGAAGGCAACGGCTTCAGGCGGGGTCAGGAGAGCAATTCTCCTGGGGTGGCTAGGGAAAAGGGGAAGGGGAGGGGGACGCAGGCCCACCCATCTCCACTGCGTCCCAGCCCAGGGCCCTAGCAGTGGCAGAAGCGGCTGCCACTGTGCCAGCGGGGCTCCCGCCGCAACACACCGGCTATAAGGCGGCTTCAGCCACAGGCCGTGGCTGTCCCTGGGCTACTTCCTCCCCACTGACCCTAGTACTTGCCTCCTCCGTGCCACGAAGGTGGTCCTCCGGGGGTAGCGCCGTCAGTCCTTCCTCGTCGACCGGGGGTAAGGCGGGGAGCTCCTCTTCAGGGGGCAGCTCCTCAAGGTCGTTGGATGTGGGGAGCGGCTCGGCCTCGGGCAGCTCCTCCAAGTCCAGCCCCGCTGTAGGGAGGGGCTCGACGGCCGGCAGTTCCTCTAAATCTAGCCCAGCCTCCGGGGGTGCCCGCCACTCGGGCCGCTCTGGGGTCTCGGCCCAGTCTGGCGGTTCCAGAGTACGGCCCCGGGCTCGGGGTCGGGGTAACTCGGCCCAGTCATCCTGGCCGGGTTGCCTAGTCCAGCTTCTCGAGGGCCCTATCCAATCCCCGGGCCCAGGTGGGGCCGGGGTTCATCGTCGGCGGTTAGGCTCTGGGCTAGGCCTCTGCTGGCGGGGCAGCACGTCCGCCTCTGGCAGCAGTCTGGGGCCTACTGAGCTCAGGGGCCAGGCTTTTGTACTTCCCCTTCCTGTTGGGGCTCCGCCCTGCGGCAGCCAATTGGCCTGGCCGGGTTGTCCTATCTCGGCCCGGGCCCTTTGTTGCCGGGCAGACTCCAGGGCAGGGTGTGAGTTGAGCCAATCAGAGCGCGGGCGTCCTTCCTCAGGCTCTGGCTCCGTGGGAGGCCACAGCGGCTTCCTACACTATGAATCTATCATTAAAGCTAATGACTGCATGTCATATAAACAGGTTGTTTTATAATACACTCACAAATACACATTATCCTCATGAAGGGCAGTTCTGTTGACTGTATCTGATCCTGCTCTCACTGGAATCAACAGCATAACTCCCCCTTGATTTCACTGAGAATAGGAACAGACCCAATGTCCGGTAAATTGACTTAAGGTTGGTGGTGATCTGAATAATCTGACACTTAAAGGGAAACAAAAGTAAATTTAATTTAAAACAATCCAATGCTTAAATCAGCCATAACAGTTTGCTTGACTGATATGAGAGCCCAGTGTGGCTGAAAGCTTAAAAGGAAAAAACCCCAAAACAAACCCAAACAAACAGGTATGTTGTAATTCCCAGTTTTCACATTTCCCTGTGATCCTGTGCTGTCCTATCTGAAAAACATACCCTGACTGACTGTAATTATAAAATGAACGTTATTTGAGCACAGTAAGCACCGAACTCCCATCATGATTGATGACAGATGTCCAATCAGGATCTTGTTACTGGTGTCGGAGCTGGGGTGGGAGCAGCAGAGTTGTGTGCCAAAGGCCATATGCAAAACTGAAAAGAGAACAATGTAGATTTGCAATTATTAGGCGTCTCTGAAGTGCGTGGGGGAGGTTGCATTTTGTAATTGCAACCTGAGAATGATTGTGGCCTCATCTGATTATTATAAAACTGGTTTTATTTAAAAGAGAATAAAGTTTCATGCACTTATAAGCTCTTGTACATTTTTTGTCTTGTAAATATTCTTTAGAACCCTTAAGCCACTACATCAGCCGCCTGTGTCTCACATTGGATTGCCTGGGCTTTTTCCATCAGCTGCAAGAAACTTTCAACACATCTGGTATGGGCTTGTCACATCAGCTGCTATGAGCCTTTGTGTGTAATAATCATGGATCCCTCCCATTGGCTTCACAGTACAGCTGCCAGTAAGCCTGCTCTAGCAGCTACTATGGGCCTTTCACATTAGCTGACTAGAAATTTTACATTTCCTCCTCATTTAGGGGCTGGTCTTGCTTCCATTGAAGTCAACTGCAACCCTCATATGTACCTCAATGGGAACAGGATGAGACCTTTGGTAAGTATTGAGATACCACTGGTAACTGGGCAGTACAGTGTCCTGAAATTTGCATTTCTTGATATTAGCTGAAAATCATTTTGAGAAGCAATACAATCAGTTCCCAGTTTCACAGATGAAATAAATGTGTTTTCTCCCATCAATATACACACAATATGCAGAACTCTCACAAATGCTATGGGGAGAATAAACTAAAATGATATCAAATTTCCCAGGGCTAAGTGTATTTCTTAATAGCAAGTGGCTGAAATTAAAATCAAAACTAAAGCACACAGTACATGAAAAACTATAGATCAAGGATAACAAAGTTTTAAATCTTCTAAATGTATTTTAAAGGATTTTATCTGGATTTTATAGTTCTATGAAGAAACATTTAAGATTTTAACATGTTTATAAAGTCATATTGCTTTTTTGCAAAAGAAACCTGAATGCTGCTAATAACTAATTGTGGGGTTTTAACTACCACTTTGGATAATGTACAATAAAACAAATATATCTAGGCAGAAGCACTTTTCTAGAGACTGAAAGAGAATAATTATTCTACTTCTACTGTCATGGTTCAAATCCCAAACCTAAAGTCAGGACTAAAATGAATTTGGGCCATCTCTAGTTAAAGTTAAAATAATCCAACTTTTCATCTTCACTAAACACGTGCATATATAATCTGAATGCCTTTGTTTCTGGAAATGCCTGTAGGTGGAAATAAGCTAGCAAATGGGAGAACTGTAGGACAGTACCCAAATGTGTGTGTTTCAGGTGTCGGTATAGTAACTGATAGACCTGATCAGTGCATTTAAAATTTAGCTCACATCTCACTGTCATCTCCATATTAAAATCAAGCCACAAACAATCTTGACATTAAGGTACCAAACCACCAGGAAGTGTCTGAGTACAGGAAAGAGAATACAGAACTGTTGAAACCAATGAGTAACTTACATCTCTCAGTGCTCCTGATTTAAATTTTCGCATGTAAATGTCTGTCTGTGTATATGCCACAGCCAGGTGATAAGAAGTCAGAGTGCAAACTGAAACTTGGGGTATGTCTACACTGCCCTGCAGTTTGGACTAAAGGGATGTGTTTAGCAGTACAGTCCAAATGCTCCGCTCAAACTCCTTTGTGGATGCCGCGGATGTAAACTCTAGTGGGAAATTAGGATCATTAAGTTGGCAACTGCAGTGACCACAGGAGTGAGTTACAGAACTCAGTACTGAACATTGGTGTAAACCGCTATTCACACCTCTTTGTCAAAATGCAGGGCAGTATAGACATGCCCTTAGAAGAGCAGTTTTAAGTGTCATCAGAGCATCACAAGTGTAGTAGCATGCTACAAGACAATAAAATAGATGATGCCCCTGCCCCAAAATGCCATCTAGTGAAGACAAACAAACATGATACACTGGACAACAAAAGTGCATAAAGACTGGGCCAGCTTCATCATTGGTATTAGCAGCTTTTCTCAAAAGAAGTGAACAAGAATTACACCCAGGCTGAAAATGACCCATTGTCTGAGAGAAGTAAAACATAATGGTGTGGAAGAAAGAAGAAAGGAATTTGAAGTAGGAAGCTGTTCCAAGCCTACAGGGCAGCATAAATAAAGGTCCTGACTTAAGAGTGGGGGAAATAGTAGTATTTAGCAAATACAATAAATACACTTTATACAGCACTTTTCATCATCAAAGGATGTTACAAATCTTAAGTGATCATTCCAATAGTGCTGTGAAGTAGATATTATTAGTCCTATCCTTTGTATTTAACAAATGGGGAAACTGAGGCACGGAATTTAAGTCACACATCTTAGATCACAGAAAGAAACTGTCTCCGAGTTTGGCTTAGAATGAAGGAGTGGCTGGAATCCAGTCCTATGTGATATTTTTTATTTTCACTTACTAATCTGGTACACTGTGGGTCTAAACCCTTTTGTCTGTGTCTGCTTTACAATGTAAGCATCTGGGGAAAGGAATTCCATCTACCTCTATGTAATATAATTCTGATCACACTTGTGGTACCCATTAAATAATTTATAACATTATTTGTAAATCTTTTTTAAAAACTGACAGGAAATCTCAAAAAAATAATGGAGAGAGAAATCATGACTGCCTTTGTCAGCAACAGCATCACAGGGTTATATTATTATTTATTTGTATTACAATAGCACCAACAGGCTCCAACCAGGTCAAGGCCCCATTGTGCTAAGTGCTGTACAAACATACAGGAAAAGACAGTATTCAACCTCATAGAATTAGCAAATCCCAGAGCATCTGGTAGTAACATGAGCAACAAAAATATGGTGAAATATTCAACATGTTCACAAAAAGTTAAGGGGGAAAAAAACTGTGATCAGAAAGGATTGTCATAATCCTTTCCTTTGCTAAAACATTCTGACTGTCAAAACTGATATACGCTGTGTATACAACAAGAGGTTTGTGTAAATAATTAATAGCTATTGTGTCATGGACTTCCATGCAATGCCCACACAAATGTATTTTGCACAAATTCTACTGCAAATCTATGCAAGAATATCACCAGTTTCTTAAAATAACCTTTAGTGAGTGTAAATGTGTAAAAAGCAAATGCTATTTGTTAAAAAACACACATGAGAAGACTTCTTATCTGAGACTCATTTAACTTCTGGCACTGTTAGTGACAAGTGGTGTGAAATAAACATCAGATTAAGAGGAGTGTAGGACGGGCCCCTGCCCGGTCCAGTCCTGGCGGCCCTTCCGCGGGCCCAGGCTCGGAGGAAGGCCACTGCGCCTTCCTAATCAATAGGGGAATGTTAGTTTGAAAGTCTTTCGCCCCGGCCCCCAGGCAGGGCGGGCAAGCCAGGAGCAGTGGGCTCGAGTCTAGCGGGCGGTAGAGGCTATTTCCCCTTTGGGGATTGGCAAGGATCAGGGGGGAGGGGAGGGGGACACAGGCCCACCCAACTCCACTGCATCCCAGCCCAGGGCCCTAGCAGTGGCACGGGTGTTGTCATTCAGTCGGCGGGGCTCCTGCCGCAACACGCCGACTGGGTGTTACCCCTAGTACAGCCACGCCTCTGGCTGTCCCTGGGCTCCTTCCTCCCCGGGTTCCCCGGTACCTGTGTCCGTCGGTTCCTCTGGGTCGTCAGGGTACACCGCACGGGGTAGGCCAGTCAGTCCTTCTGCGTCCACGGGGGGCAGACTGGGAAGCTCCTCAGCGAGGGGCAGCTCCTCCAGATCACAGGGCTGGGGGTACGGTTCAGCCTCCGGCAACTCCTCCAGGTCAGATCCTGCCTCCAGGGGTTGGGCGTCTGGCAGCTCCTCCAGGTCCGGACCGGCTTCTGGGCGGAACTCCCAGCTCTCCGGTTCAGGGGGCTCGTCCCAGCCGCTGCGGGCCTGAAGGCCTCGGCCAGTCCAGGGGGCCCGGAGGCCCAACCCAGGCCTTAGAGGCGGGTCGCTGGGGTCGCCCCGGGGGCCGCAAGGCCGGAAGAGGGTTACCTGAGGCGGAGGTCTGGCGTGGTTCGGCCCCTTGCTGCAGCCGGCGAGGCAGTGCATCTGACTCCGCCGGCAGCCTTCCCCCTTCTGAGCTGCAGGGCCTGCTCTTTATGGCTGCCGCCCTCCCTAAGGCTCCGCCCCCCTGCTGTTGGGTTGGCCACCCAGCAGGACCTATCGGGGCCCAGCGGCCTGGATGCCGGGCAGACTGGGCTGCCGGCAAATCTAGAGTCTGATTGGGTGCCTGCGGCCCTTCCGCAGGCCCAGGCTCAGAGGAAGGCCACTGCTCCTTCCTACAAGGAGAGACTGGTGTTTTGAAAAGATTCGCATGGTACCCAAAGCTCATGGACTCCCCTCACACTGGGCAATGACTGCCGAGAAGTCAGCCATGTTATCAATGAAAATTACTGCCAAATTATGAAAACTAAATTAGATGTAAGGCTCTGAGTTTTATGGTTTGTTTTGATAGAAGCGTTGGCTTTCATTACAGAGGGGAAAAGATATATGTCACAGTTCAGGACAACTGCACTTGTACTCCCTTCTCCGTGATCCAACAAGGGCACCCATGCTAGGCTTCAGGTTCCTCTAGTCATCACCTCTCTTGAGCAGAGACATGCATCTCACTCCCTTCTGACCAGAGAGTTTCCAGGCTGCACAACTCTCCTGACTATACTGTGATATCCCAGCAAGAGACTGTGCCTATGCGAGCCTGCTTCTAAGCACAAAGTAATTGTCCACAGTTATAAGACACCACGCAGCACCTCCTGCAAGCCTATTTTATTTTTAAGGCAAAAGCATTGTAGAGAAAACATATTCAAAACAATAAAAGAACCTATACACATGTTAATAAGCTTACCAGAGATCACTCCAACCCTAACATGGGCTCTGGCAGTAGCAATCCTTCAAAATCCCACCCAAGGGATTTCCTTATGATTTCAAGTTCATCACACCTTCAGTTCAGAACAACACCCAGTGCTATGGCACCTCAGTAGGCCCAGTCCTTCCAACCCTTCCTTATGTCCTTATGGACTAAGGCCTTCCATGGACCAGGGGTCCTGTCCATTTGCTGGATCAGGAAGAAGTCCCGGAGTCTGTTTAAAACCAGGCTATTTATCCAAAAATTCTTTCTTTGTCTGTTGGTCCCTGGAGAATCCGGTTTGAATTAGTTTATGCAAATCTCTCAAGGGGTTGGCTTCAAAGGGGTGATAATTTGAGGAATTACATTAGCATACCTGAAGTTACACTCCATCTCACAATAACACATGAACAACTGCATTTTTAATACAATGGAGCCCAAAGGAATTTAAATCAATTCAGTAAAGTTTTACTCAATTCAATAAATTTTGTCCAGGATATTGTTACATGTCACTATATAATCCAGTGATTATTGTGAAATTGGTGATACATTTCAGCGGTTGGGAGGAATATTTTTGGAATTTATATCAATAATATTGAGAAGCACGTAACCAGACGTTCTTTATCTGTGTTCTGTTAGAGAGAAGAAGAGGCTAACAGGTCTACTCCTCACAGCTTGTCTCATTGTAGTATCCCAAAATAGATGACACACATTCGGTGCAATACTTTTTTTTTTTTAATTTATTTCCACACCTATCACTATGTTACCTATGTGCCTCTCACATGTCTGAAAAGCAGGGCACTTTTACTAAGCAGCCTAATTTTAGGCTTCCAGTTTAGAAAATTTTGGCCTTTATCCTGAACACGGTGAGGCCCAGGGTCATTCTTGGGAAAATGTGAGTACTTCCAAGCACAGAGTTTCTGGACACCTGTAGAGAGTAGAGTAATTATTTTGAAAACTGCTAATTCTGTCTGAATATTGTGAGTACAGCCATATTTTTACGCCAAAAGTTACAATTTTTTTCTTCTAATTTAAATGAATTTGCTGTGGCCATGACTGCACCCTTGGAAGATTCTATTTTGTGCACATTTGAGTAATTGAGTTTTACAGGTACAAATGTCTGTGTAAAGTGAACTCCAAAGTTAAATGCACAAGCATTTATTGAAACAGACTCTATATCTGCACACATAAGTATTCGCTTGCGCATTCATCCAATTAAAGTGTAGAAACAATGCGATGTGACCAATCATCACTAACTGCCTGACTCAATGCTCGCTGAGGTAAGCAGGATTTTTTCCATTAGCTTCAGTGAATTTTGGAACAGGCCTTAAAGAATAAAGTAACAAACTAAGCAACAAAACACAGCAAAAGTGTCGGAGAGATATTTGTCAAATTAAATACATTCAAAGAAGTTGCAATCTGCCTGATGAGGTTCAGAAAATAGAGAGGTTAAATTTGTGAAATTAGCTTTTATAAATCATTTGCTCTGTTTCAATAACATGTCCTATTCATCTCTTGCTTCTATGTCAACCCTGAAAGAATTTCCTCCCTAGAAGTGGTACACTTGAGAATAACCAAAGAGTGCAGCTGTTTAGCATGTTTAAAAGAAACAGTGGGCCAAATTCTATGCTAGTGTAAACAGATTCAGCTCAAATTCATTTGAAAGCTTAATGTAATTTTAGAATCATTTGCCAACTCACAACTTCCAGTGTTATTGGACACTTACAAAAAGGAGCTGAACATCATTTTACACCAGCAAAAATGTGGTTCAGTATTTTGTTTCCAACACATCGATAATCATTTGTTTGTATCATTGCATACCTCTTGTTTAAAGTGCATGATTCAAGAAAAGTAGGGACTTTGGGGCCTTGTAAGACTGAATGTTATGAGATGGCAAATGATTCTAATATTATATCACTTGTAAGTCAATACCTTGGGGATAGAGGGGAGAATCCCATTTCATTAAATGGCAGAACTATTTACCATGCTTGCAAATAATTTTAATTTGCAGTACAATACCTTTTTTATTGTTTTGTTTGTACAGTATGTCTATTTCAATAAAAGACCAGGTCAAATGTTGTTTGAAAAGAAGATGGTGACATGACCTAATATAATACTTGAGCAATATGACACAATATTTGTAATTCAACTAGTGTTAACAGCACTCAAAATATAATAATGAGAAGGCTAAAAAATCACTTTCACAACATTGTAATATATGTATATATCTCGGTTTTTATAGTTTTCGTAATTTGTGAACAAAGCTAAACAAGCAGCTCCATATTTAGCTTTCTCAGCTATTGTTCAGAAACTAAAATTTATAGATTCAAGTATGCACTTTATAATGAAAAGAGATGCCCTATTTGAACTCCTGATTATTCAAATAAAATCTGTGTCCCTTATGCTATTCAGATAATTGGGAGTACACTGCATTATGTATTCAGAGCGAAGAGAAGGAAAGAACACATAATGATCTATAACAGCTTATCTATAAATCCGGATGCCATGATTTTAGGGTATGATACCTTGCCATCATGGTTAGAAAAATAAAAGTGCTGTATTCCATTAGTTAGGGCAGGGATGCTTTGGCCAGCTCCCCAACTGTTTACAGCACCCATTTCTAGCTTAGATGATTCACAAAATATTGGACCATAAAACTGTCATTGGTTCAAAAATGAAGAACCTGTGAAATCTGGTGTTGGCTGAGGCTGTCTTACTTTGGGTGTTTTAGCTGGAGCAGTATAAAAAAAGGTGAGACTCAGCAGGAGATTTTTTTTTTTGGCCCTTTGATTTAAAAGGCGATTTTAACTGAACTAAGTAAAAGATTTAATTGAAAAATCTTTGAAAATTCAATCATTATTTCCTGATTTAGGGAAGACATATTGTATTCATCTCTCCCCAGAAAAGAAATTGAGTATCTGCTTTAAGTGAAAAACTCAACACAATGTTAATTACTAAGACACAATTGTCACCATCATAATATATAGTCATGGGAAAAGCATTAAATAGAAGTGAATGAATAAATATAGAATTTTGACCATACATGATTCATGATTCTTTCGATTCACAAGAAATACCAGAATATTTACAACATAGGTAAATGATAGCATATGAAAACTTCACCATGACCCTCAGTGGTATCTTTTCCTAGTGGGAATTCAATCTGAAGAAGAACTGTGAAAAAGCAAACTAGATTATCAGGGAAGAAATATGGAAGAACATTTTTTGTTTCCCACATTCACCGTTTGACTACTTCTATTTTATTTTATGAGGCAGACCATATTTCTTTCAGAGATAGATGCACAGGTAAAAGTTCACAGATGTAGCACAAAGCATTAAAAGGTCTGTTGTGCTACTGCAAAGTATAACAGAAGTGATACAGAATCATAGAATTAATCTCTGTTTTTGTTATTAAAAATCCAACTGATTAATTTTAGTTACAGAGAAATTTATAAAATCTGGTATTATTTTCCTCAGGTGGAGGAAAATAGATGGCAAAAATATACATTGGATGTCAGCACATATATTCAACAAGTACTACCCTCTGCAAACCAACCAATTCTTTACATATACCAGCTCATTACAGAATAGGAGAGAGCTAATGCCAGGCAATGATAACATCCAGAGTCTGCACTGTGGAGAGCAAAGAGGCAGCACACTAAAGGAACTGAGCCAGTGCCACTGTCACAGTTCAGGGCAACTGCACCTGAATTCCCTCTCCCTTGTGGGGAAACGGGGACTCTCTCCCTGCTGATCAGGGTTTTTCCAGGCTGCACAGTTCCTTACCTACACTGTGTTATCTCCAGCAAGCCAGGCTGCCTAAACGAGTCAGCATACACACTTTGCTTTTTCTCCACAGGCTATAAATAATTATCGCAGATATAGGTTACCACAGAGCTCTTTATAAGCAAGTGAAAGGTGAAAGCAGTCCAGAGAAAACATTAAAACAATAAAAGAACCTACAGGCATACTAATAAGCTTACCAGAAATCACCCCCAACTCCAACAAGGGCTCTTGTAGGGTCAGTCCTTCATACCCCACAACTGGGTTTTCCGCATGGTAACAAGTTCAGAACTGTATCAGAGTCAGAACCAGAACACCCATGAATAGGTTAGTCTTTTCTTTACACAGCTTTAAGTCTTTGATCTTGAGATTCCAGGAACAAGTAATCAGCCGATAATGGTCCTCTGATGGTGTAGCATAAAAAGGTTGGGTTTTTGCATAACCAGAGATTCCCAAGCAAACCACTTGACACTATTTGTCCCAAAAGTCCATTCTTGTCTGGCACATTGTTCATTTGAAGTTCATAACACTTCCCAGGGTTCACATCACATCTCTTCCCTAAAGAGGATTGTATGTAATCCCAGCCCGCAACAACATATAACCTTTACATTTAATACAATGGACTTCAAAAATACTCCAAGTTAATTCAGTAAGGTTTTTTTAAAGGAAATTGCCACATCTATCACAGCTACCTCGTCAAAAAGAGCCAGTGCAAACGTTCAAAGGAAGAAAGACACTACGAAGGAGAATGAGGGGAGAGGAGTGACAAGAGACTGAGCACATGAAAAGTGTGGAGCCATGGTAGAACAGGTAAGAGAGAAACACATATGGGGAGAATTAGTTTTGGAGATCTCAAAAATAAATCCCAAATTAATAAAACAACTTTTAACAATTCAAAGGACAACAGGAACAATGGTTATATAATAAATAATTTACAATTTTTTGTAAAAATACTTGCATTGATTTTGGGAACTAATTTTTCCCTTGGAGAAATATTTTACTACTATTGTCTTAGGAACCAGTTGTAGGCTATTTTCAGAAACTACACAAGGAAATGAACTCAATCAGTAAAAAACACTTAGAACATAACAAAAAATATAAAATAAAATTAAGTTAAAATATGTTTTGGGTTTTTTTTCGCTTTCATTTGTTAATGGATGGCCAGGCACAGAAAGCCCACTCAGACATCAAATGTACTTTACGTTATCACTTGTAAGTAGCTCAGAAAAAAATTATATAATAATATGTTATAATAATATAATATAATATATTATAATTATTCATATATAATATTATATAATATTACATTCAACACTATTCCTGGCCTCTGTATAATATATATAACATAACACTATGGTGATGACATGTGTTAATGATGGTATTATCACCTGATAATGTGGCACCTTTAATGAGTCTGTGCTCATTAACTTTGCCTATGGAAACTTTCCAGTAGAAACAATGGCTCACAGCAATTCAACAGAATACAACACACATTCCCCCTGATTTCCCAATTAGTACATGACACCATTCATTGTTGATTAAAGTTTCAGATAGAATATGAATTAAAAACAACAGCACTGCTTTTAACATAAAATAATTACTCTACTCTCAGGGAAAAAAGAATTTTGATCATGATGGACCAACTTGGTTCAGAGACTTAACAAAGACTTTCCTGCATGAGCACTATTATGTTTGCATGGTAATCTTACACAGCTAGTGTTTTCTTAATGTCCTGGGGAGCCTGATCATTGTAAATTACCTGTGACATCTCATTAATCCTCTTTTTCCTCACAAACGCATAATTAATGGTAACATTGACAATAATACACAAATTAGCTAAGTGACGCTTTATGGTGTTGGTTTTGATTAACGTCAGGAACCCAAAAATGACATTAATGTAATGCAGATCCCAAAAGGCAACCCGCACTTTGACCCCCGACATACATTTTGTTTGCACCATCACAAAGATTAATCCTCCTCTGGATGAAGACAAGACAAAACTCTGGCCACTGGCATGGCGTGCTGGGCTGTCGTTGGAAAACAAACTGCCTCAATTGCATTTGTTTAAGGAGGAAATCTTAATGCACAGAAAACAACGGCTTAGTGTCATTTCCTATTGTCTTGTTAGGACAAAGATAAATGAGCTACTGTCATGATTTAGATCAACTGCTTCTCTGCTAAATTCTATTATTTGTCTATTTATGGACTAGTGTTTAATTAAAAGCATACCTAGACACATGAGGTGCATAATAAAATTATTGAAAATACTTTCTCACTTACCACCACATTTATTTAGGGGGTCGACTGGTATTTTAAATATCCATACATCATGGTATGCGTAATATACTATAACCAGTTATCAATACCCAGTACCAGAATAATAAATATGAAACAATGTCTCTGAAAAATGTCTTTGTACCAGATTTAACTATCAAGGTAAAAATTGTTTGAATTAACTGCAGGAAACTACCCCTTTTTAGAATGTTTACAAAAAGAAGCCTTTTAGCTCCAAATCTTGTTCCACTTATAAACAAAAGAAGAAACAAATACTTCAGAGTTAGTCAAAATATTGTTTATAACCACGTTACCATATTAAAATACCAAGGTTAATTATGATCATACACTGTCCCTTACTCAGAATTTTCATATATCTAACTTGTGCCGCAGAATGTATTTAACAGCCTTGGAAGATATTTATTTTGTAAAGTATGGTATTCTAGTAATCTCGTTATTATAATAATTCTCATCCTTCAGTTTTATGTTGCTGAAAAGCCCCATTCAGTATATCGTCTGACAAAAGTGATGATAGCCCGTTCCTGTTTGAGCTGACATTTATTTACTTGGATCAGATTATGTTTTTCAAAATATAGCTAGCAGACTTTGCTTAAAAGTATTAAACAGATTATACACCATTCTATTTCAATAATGGCAAAGAACAAAATATTCTCTTTTTAATAAATATGCTATTGTTTCCATAATCTACCACGACTTGACTGATTTACAGTGAAGTGATTAACCATTTGATTTGGATATTTTCATGGACATGGAAAAAGGGACTAAAAACTTTATACAAGACTACATATCTGGGAGTTTTTAAAATTAAAATCAGAAAAAAGTGAGTTTAAACAGGTTACCAATAGGCTACAGGTAAAACACTAATAGAAACTTAGTTGATTGATCTTAATAGGTGCATGTGGTTATTTTAAAAATAAATAGAATAACTTACATTGAGTGTCACGTCTTTTTTTATCTTGCAATATGTCTCATTTGATATCATGTGACTTAATTTAACTTCACTGTTTTTGTAATTGAAAAGGACATTTTAACTGGTTAGATTTTGCCTCAATTAATTATTTTTAAAATAAAATTTCTAACTAATGTTAATTTTAAAAAAAAAACATTTTAAACATCACATATGCTGAACTTTCTTCAACTCACAAGTACATTTTAAAACACTGTGGAATTTAAGGGGCAAAAGAGATTTCCATCTATGCCGAATTTTCATTCTAACTAACCAAGTCATATACCTAGATTACTGCAATAAATTATTTTTATTATTTGAACAGATTAAGTACAGTATCACATCTGAAAGAGATTTGAGTTTCATTCATACCTTAAAATTGACAAAGATAAACAATCATTTCTACATCGCTGAATTGCACATATGTATACTGGATATACAAGTTAGACCCACAAAGAAGACATAAATTAATTCTTTATAATTATTGTGCCATAAGATCATTCAAAATATAATTGTACATCTTTGTAAAAAACAAAAAATAGTCTGGTTGGGGTTGCAAATTTTAAATGGCTCCATCTGCATAGCAATCCGTTATCAGCTTGTAGGAATCTAGTAATTCTTTGTTTCATACATAATTTGCTGGCAAGCTACTGTAGCTATTTGCTACTTTTACTGTGCTGAATTAATATTCAGCCAACCACAACAAAAACCTCCTAAATGTACGTCTCAAATGAAACCAACCGACTTTTCACTATTCCAAGTTGTCTCTATTTCCACTTCCCCCAACGATCTGATTAATACTATCCTATAAGCCTGACCATGTCTTTTTATTCTTTTAATTCCATGTCACCCTTATAGAAAGCAATCTGTCAAGAGATACTTTTACAGAAATTATTTGTTTCAATGTTTGAGTGCTGTACATTGACTTTTAATACCAAAAAACGGTTGTAGCAAGCTGATTTTAAAAAGCATGTAGAATTACTTTTATGTATATGGAAAGAAGTTGGTCTGTAAAAAAGCATATTTTTCTGACAGTCTGTAACGTAACACTTAAGTACCATAATAGCATTAAGAAATTTTTTTGCTCCCGAAACATAATTGTATCAGGGTTGTCTACATAAAATCCCTGTTCATTGTCATACCTTTGACTTTAAGATCTATTTAAATGGCACAGCTGAACAATGTCTACTGGTAAGGCATTTCCTTATTGTAGAATTTTACATTAACCTGATTAATATAATAGGCCCAGAAGGCACCAAATAGCAATGTCAGTTTAAGTTTCCTTTATAGCTTAACGTCATCAAAGGATTTCCCTAAATATAAAAGAATGAGTAAATAAATTAGTTAAATACAGATTCCCAATATTTTGCTGTTCATATAAATATTGTCACAAAATAAACACAAAAGCTGTATGTTGTGATAAAGAATCACAAAGGCATTTTTCCCCAGCTAAATTTAATACCTACATGTATTGCTCTGTCTGTATTTCATCATGCAGTACAGTACTGTATTTTCAGTAAAGCTGCTCATGATGGCACATTTCATCATCTTACATAACCCTTGGTACATATTTTATTCACAGAAGAATGGTTTTCAGAAAAGTACAACAATGCCCCGCCTTTCAAACAAGTTAATCCCTATTTTACCTTGAATACACAATTGTTGGTGGTGGGAGGGAAATTACCATCTTAGACATGTTCACACTCTACCTGTTGCTGTATGAAATACTGTACATTGACAGCATGCTCAATTACTTCAACAAGTGGTTAGTTGAGCAATTATTTATATAAACGTTCTCTACAAATTCATATAAGGGCGTTTTGAAGTGTTCTTTAGACAACAATAAAATAAAATAAAGATCCAAGACACACTGGTCATCCTGATGCATGTTTACCTCCTTGGCTTGCCCTTTTTTTTTTTTTTTTAAACAACCCTATTGAGACTGTACTTTATTAAGGATTTTAATGAGAGCTCTGCTTATTTTTTATACTGGAATGTCAAATAAGCTTCAAAAGCAAATGTAAACTGTAATGTTAGTGACACATACTAAAATTGTCCCTGTAAATATGTTCATTTTGTTTAGATCATCTCCTGAGTTGTAAAAAGTGTGACTGCTTAGATTTATTAGATACATTTATTCTGTGGGGAAATAGGCTACCAATAGTACTTTGTTATTTTAGTGGATATTTACTAAGAAGCCATCTATTTTCTAATACTTTACCAATAATTAGACAAACCAAAGAATTCCCTGAAGTAATCTAGGTATGAGACAACTAAACATATAACTGAACTAATAAAAAGAAAGTTGATAACTTTACCTTTTAAACCAAGACTCTGAACTAGATATGTTTGGCTAAAAAAAGGTAAGTAACATTTTGGAGGAGAGTTTCCATTCTGTTGTAGTCTGCCAGTCACAGTCTTTCCAGTATTTCCAATAACACAGCAGTAATATTTTCAATGCTATCCTGCTTACCAAAGGTTTTATAATATCAGGAAGACATGTTAAAGAATATCTAAAGTCCATGGAAAAGAAAAGTTTAAAAAATCCTCTATTTCAATGTGAAGAATGACTATTTGAAAATATTGAGGAAACAGTATTTTAAGTTTTAAGAGAGAGAGAGAGAGTTTGTGTAAAGGGTGGGGGATTCAGTGGTTTGTCTTAGTCTTTCCTTATGAGAGAAAATAATCTGAGAGCTTTAAACTCTTTTCTTTCTGTTTCCACATGATATTCAATAGGATTGGTTACATTTTTATGTACATGTGCCAAAAGTGATTGCAATCTGAGGCTTTGTTTTGAGATATCTTCACTAAACATAGGCACATACAAACTGGGTTGCAATATGACCTTTCGAGACAGAGAAGGTTCAAAAGCCAGCACCAATTCTAATTCTGTTTTTTAACAAAAGGATATTGTCACATAAAATGGCACATTAGGTTAAGGCATGTTGTATATAATGAATCATTCTAGGAAATAGGACTGCTGCAGAGTTTCTCCCATCACCACAGTTCAGGATAAAAATGTGCAACAGTAGTATTAATGTGATAGTTACTGTAACCATACTATAATACTTTGCTAGACAGTGCCAAGAAGTCATTAATGCAATATATATCTCTTTGATTTCTAAAATGCTGAGTTAATGGGCCAGATTTCACTAGACCTTGTTCTTGCATTGCTGTCATTTTTTATAGCTATCAATTTTAAGGGTATTCCTGCAGAAGTTAAATATGCATTTCTTGTGCTGACCTCTATTCTGTTAATCTCAGAAAAAGTTAAAAAGCAGCTTCCTAATGAGCTCCTTTTTAAATCAAAGTTTAATGTATATAAAAAAAGAGAATCGCAAAGCACATCTTTACCTGTTCTTTGCCAAGATTTCATTCATTTACATTCAATGAATTTCAAATAGTCTAATTCAGAAACCCCAAACTAAGCACAGTTCATGACTTCCACATTAAATATGAACTATCAGGATCAAATAAGCAGTAAAACATGGCATCCATTTTTTAAAAAACTAAATGTTATTTCTAGTATTAGATAAAAAAGAAAATCAATTTCTAATATAGAAGTACTAGTCTCTGAAGCCAATGTGAAATGTGCCTGAGTAGTGACCACATCATTTTGCATTTACTAATACGTGGAAGAAAAGACAACCAGATATCTAAGAAAGCAAAAATCAAAATGAAAGAATATGTGATTGTATGTATAAGTGTTTAATAATGAAAGTTCATCTTTTAAGTAGGTATCAGTAGGTATAGTAGGTATGATATCTACTAACTTTACTGTTACATATATTAATATTTTATATAAAAGTGAGAGTATGAAAACAAATTTGCTAACAGTCTAAGGGAAATGCACCATGGGTTTAAAAAGAAGAAAATAAAAGAAATAGCTGGAATGCATGCTTATAATTTTACTGACGATAATACTCCAACCTGTCACAAATTACATTTTAGCTACTGTAGGGTCTGTATAAGCTCGTCACAACTAATAACATTTTTCTTTCATCAGTTTTGTGTTAACATTCTGAGAATCTGAAATGTTTACTGTAATGAAGTAATGCAATATATAGATAGCACATGGTTCCTGGGTTTGTTTATATTGTTTATAAATATCTTAAAGGACCGCTTGGGCTAAAGAGCAATGTTATTGCTTCCACAGGCAGTTGATGGGTTGTTTAATAGTATTTTAAATGTTTGTTAATGATAATCTCAAGAAAACACAGAAAAGCACAGAAGCAATGTAGAATGGCATTAACACAGTAGTCATAAAGATTAACATGCCACTAGGGGACAGTAGAAAGTCACAGAATGAGGTTCTGTTGAAGAAACCAGAACAAAAGGCCTTTTCTTTGTCGAAAAAAAAAAAGAAAAAAGAAAAAAAGAAACACTTCTAAATCAAAATCATTTTACTAGTGAAGGTTTTGGATTTGAAATTCTATATGAAAAAGCAGAAAAAATATTGCAGAGATCTATTTTTAGATTTTTATATGTACATACCAATGTATTATAAAATATGCATGATTATTGTCTTTATAAATAATACTTTCAAGAGTGAACGATTTTATTTTCAACATTTTTAAAATGCGAACTTTCAAAATCCAAAAAAGTATACACAACAGCATATTACTGCAAATATGCCAGTGACCAAATAATGCTCTGTAATATTTATGATTTACCTGGCAAAACAGTATGCATATATTGCATTATTTTCATTATTTAATCCAAATGTTTAGAATTTAGAGAATTAAATACATTGAAAGATGGATAGGAATAAGGGGTAGACAAGGGAGTGATTGGCTTTACTAAGATTCACCATTAATATATGGGCACAGCTCCCATTGATACTGATGGAAGTAGTATTTTTTCATTAGGCCCTGGTCTACACTTACCAGGAGATTCGGCGGCAGTCGACAGGAGTTACGCAAACTACGCAGAATAGCTTGCATAACTCCCGTCGACTGCTGTGCTTCCCTTCTGTGCGCTGTCTTCACTGCACTGTGCCGATGGGAACCGTGTTCCCATCGACACAGTGCTACGCTACTTGAGGGCGTGGTTTTACTCAGTCAACTTCCTGATTGATTGAGTGGTCTACACTGACCGTTCAATCGATCCAGAAAGATTGATCTGGCGGTGGCGACTTTGCTGCCGTCAGTATAGACATACCCTAAGAGCAGGATACAGTCCTAAGGACAAGCCTGTGGGCCAGATTCTGATACCCTTACCTATGCTGAAGTAAATTGGAAGTAAATTGGACTACTCAAAAAGTAAGGTGAAGTAAATTGGACTACTCGTGGAGTAAGGTGCTACTCATTGTAGGAAAGGCCATCAGAATCTGGTGCTAAGGGGTTATAAAAAAAATTATACAGATAACTACATGAATACACTCCCCCCATCCAACCCCAAAAGTAAATCATGAACTCTGGTGACCTAGCTACTTTGGTCCTGAGGTATGCAATTAGAGTACTTCAATAGGTACCTACCCTGTGATATCCCTTTCATAATATCTAGGTTAATAAAATGACAGTAATCTGATTGATTGATAAAGTTCCAGCGGGAGCGATGACTGGATAACAGATACAGAGCTTAGCTAATTTTTCACTCCCAAAGTGAGCTATACAATTTATTAAGCAAAACAACAGACTTCAGGCTAGGCAATTCTTATGACACACTATTACCAGTCACACTCTTAAGTGTATAATGGCCATTGGACAATGGCATCACTAAATTTTTTAGTGAAAAAAATAGATCTCAATAGTTCTGTTCCAAAATTACAAGGCTTCTGACTGCTTATGCAGAAAATAAAGAAACAAACCTGTGTGTGAGTTGCAAACACACACCTATAGGCCTTATGGACACTGGTAGCATCGTGTAGCTACATGCCGCAGTGAAAAGCAAGCGGCCTCATCACTGTGATGGGAAGCTGCCAGATCCTTTCCCCACTACCTTCCCCTGTCAGAGCCTTTCCCCTTTGCCAGAGTCTTTCCTGGGGAAAGGCTGGGGCAGCAGGGAGGCAGCAGGACACTATACTGCTAAAGAAAGCAGTTCAGATAGGGGAGGCACTGCTTGGGCATGTAGAGATCCAAGTAGGGGTATATACCTAAGGTTTGTGTAAGGAGTCAGTTTACTTGCCCAAACAGTGCCTCATCCTCTACGCAGCTATTTATACCCAGGCTAGGGGGTCGAGCAATGTCTGTACTCTACACTCTGCCGTAAGTATAGATATAGCCATAGAGTAGTAAGTATGTGTGGAGGAAGGAAAGTCTTTTGGGTAAATACCCAAACATTGTGCTTCAGATTTTAATAAAAATTTCTGTTACATTAAACAAATCACTGAGAGAATTGCTCTAGTACAAGCAATTGACCATAAACTGTATTTACCTAGCTTTAGGACCGAAATTTCAAAGAAACCTCAACCCCACCTACAATATGTTCCTTAAATTTTGCAAATATAATAATTTTGACCAGCCATCATTTGTATCTAAAAGACAGAACTTTGTAATTAATTTTGTGCTTAAATTTATGCAAACAAGTGACAGAGAGTGCAATGAATACATGAACTGCAAGTACGTATTTAGAAGCAGTTTTTGAAACTTGTCTATAAAAACTAAATTGTAATTCTGTAATCACTGGAGTTCAATTTCAACTTTAAAGGTGATTTAAAAAATGACACTGAAGTCAGTTAAATTGTAAAATAATCTCGGTTAAAATAAATCTTCCTATCAAGATAGAATCATGAAGCATGTGATTCCATGAGAAAAAGTAAAAAATGTAACCTCAAGTTGTGGCATAGCAAAAAGAGAAGCACCTCTGACTTACAGCATATTTAACGTATGTAGTTCTTTTCCAATATTTTTCAAATATGTTATAACTTTTCTGTTTAAAATTATTGTATTTGAGAATCTAGACATGGATGCAAAGGTACCAGTGAATGCATATTTCAGTGGGTACTACTTGAGCCATAATTTGGCACAAGGGAAACTGTTAAGTTATTTACTTACAGTAGAAACTTATCTGATGGTCAGAAACATAATGAAGATGAAAGCCCCCATTCAACAAAACAGTTAAGCACATACTGAACTTTAATCACGTGCTGTCCTATTGACTCTGATACGACATAAGAATGTACCTAGGAACTCTGCTGACTAGGCATGGGCTTAAGCATATTCTTAAAATTCATCACAAGAATAGGTGTCATGCTGAATCAGGACCCAAATCCTTAGAGGTATGAACACTTGCAATTCCTATTCACATCAGTGAAGTCACGTGTTTAGAATCTCTCAGTATTTGGTCGTACTTATTAATCTGGTCTGACATATTTAATTTATAGAAGTAATCCTTACTCATGTGAGTTGTCACATTGACTTCAATAGATAAGGATTTACAGGATTGGTCACTATATTTATAACGAGAACAAGGCTTAAAACTACTAACTAAAAGTGTTCAGTTTTGTGAGTTATTGTGTTTCAATGGGGTCAATTGTAAGAAATGCTGCCTTTGTACATAGCAAAAATCAGTGAAGGGATATAAAAGGTTCCAAGTTCTAGTGTTTTGCAAAAGGTAATAATGTCTGCAAAATGTAAGACGGTACAAAAAATGAAATTATTATGTAGTCATTGGAATGTACTTATAATTCAAGAACATGTTATTCTAACTATGTTGTTTTATATCTTGTGGCATAATAAAAAAGTGTCGGGCTCACAGCTGTCTCAGACGGATGGATCTCCTAGGCTTGGATCCATCAATGACAATATTTTACTTCATTTATCTATCTGCCTGTTTTCAGGGCTCTTTTTTACTTGGGTTTCATCTCTCTGTACAGTAGAATTCCAGGATCTGATCTTTTCTCATTTCTCTCTTGGTTCCCATCACCCCTTTGTTCTGTTCTCCTCCCACCTCCTCCCCTCTACTAGTGACAAGTCTTTCTTTTACTATCTAATCTCTCTCTCTCCTCTATTTCTGTTGTCCCTACCATCTCTCTTTTTTCCTCCTCCAACTCATTTTGTACTCCTGAAGGTCCTCTCTGTCTTCATTAGCCTTCCCTCTTACTGTGGCACTCCCAAGGCCCTCTCCAGACCTAGATTCTGTGCTCTTTTTCCTACCACTGTTCTGTGTCTTTCTGATACAGATTCTTTCCCTCTTCTACATCTCACATGTGTATGTGTGAGATAGGTAAAAGGAACAGATAGTTTGGTTAACCCTAGAAACAGCATACCACTCTGATAATTTTTGATTTAACAACATTGTCTCAAGCAGCAATAAAAAGTTAAAAGACTACGTAACCAGAAAACAGAAGGCCTTTCAAAAGTTAAGAAATATAAGTAAATTTTAAACACCAAGGATCACATACTTAAGTGTGTTTGCAGGATCAAGTCCAAAGCCCTAATTTAGGGAAGTCATTAACCACATGGTTTAGTTTATCTATTCAGGACAGCACATTAAAGTCCACTGAAGAAAGTCCAGTAGGGTTACTTTCCTGAATCAGAGCCCAAGTTCGTAAAGTTTCAGACTCCAATCCTGTGGGGCCCTGTGTGAGCAGAAACCTGCAGCTGCATTAAGCCCCACTAATGGCAGTATTCAGTGGTCCACATTCAGAGCGTATTGCAGGACTGAGGCATCAAAGAATGTAGAAAAGTGTTCTCCCATATCTGCAAAAAAAAATATTAATTTAACAGCGATGCCTCTTTACAGCTGGCCAACTCTATTGCATTTTACTTTGGGGACACTGTATGCTAATTCTTTCAACAGAATTATTCCTTGAGTACGTTCATTTTATTTAAGGTTTATGATTGTATTTTTGCATCATGATCTATATCTTCGATATAGTAGATGAAAAATATTTAAATAAATCTATTCATATAAGAAGCACGCAAGTGAGATGCTGTGCATTTCTTTTGTGAATAAAATAATAAATGGCCACATATTGTAACCCGTCAAAAAAACAGAAGGGGGATTTTTGATGGGATTATTTTCACCCTTATCATTACTCTATTTCTGCAAAATATTTTGAAAAGCGTGATTAATATTTAATTTAACTTATAATATTATAGTGAAAACAATGGCGTTATCTTACAGAAAATGAGAGGATAAACCAAATCCCTTATTTAAAATAAATTTTTTATTCTTGTTAACTCTTTGATTTAAGGAAAAACGTGTTTTTGAGAAAATTTATTGTTTTTCTGCACTAAAATAGAGAATACACATATAAACGATTAAAAAAAGGCACTTAAATGTGTGAGTTTAAATGTACTGATCTTCCATTTAATTCTGCATACAGAAAACAATGGAGGGATTTGATACAGCACCTGATTGATATTTCCAGGGTGTGAAAATCTCCACCATGAGATTAAGCTGATATTGCATATTCAAACACATACAATGATATATTTGTCATTGCTATTGACCTTTATCTCTCCAGTTTCCTGACAACCTTCTACTGTTATTGACATTACAAATACCAGCGACAACGTGCAGGGCAAAGTATAACCTTTCATTTACCTTCATGTCCCTCAAATGACTCACGTAGGTAGTTTCAACAAAAGCTGCAAACAATGATACTGTTGATTTTTTTTCTTAACTTGCTAAAATGTTTTCCATTTTCCTCTTGTTCTCTGAAAATCATGCCAATAACTCACTACAAAGGAAACGATTTCAAATGAATACAGGTAATTAGAAGTGTCAAGAAATCAGCAGAGAGTAGGGTGTCTGCCATCATTTCTGTGGAAAGAGTGCCAGATTCCCTTTCAAAAAGGTCTTTGTCATTTTTTAATAGAAGGTAATTAATGTAGACTACAGTAAAGTGTACAGGATCCCAGTCACTTGTCTTTCTTTCCTTAGAAATGGGACCATAAAGATGTTTTGATTTCTAGAAACAATCTTCTGAGGTTATATAAAAATGACTTTTAATTACAAGAATAGTCTTTTTAGTCTTTTCATTCTTCTAAAAGCAAGAAAATGAAGAATTTAGAAAGGGCACATTTATTAGGATGACAAAAGAAAGTTTTATTTTTTTTAAAAAGCAAGGAGCTGAGTAGTTTGTTTCAAAAGTGACACAATATGATTTGGCACCACTGGTAGTATCAATTGAGGAGAACATTAATAAACGGTCTCTGATCACTGAATCTATCCATCGGTGGTCCAAAAAACAAATATATGAATAAATAAAATGAAACACCATGCCTCCCGTTACCATAATTACAGACTTTCAACATTATTTGCAAAATTGTATCTATTTTCTTCCTGATGGTAACAGAACTAATTATTTTGCCATTTTGAAAACCACACCTCCGAGGAATAAAGAAAAAAATGTCTTCTTTAGACCTGTACAGAACAGGAGATTTTTGAAGACTACTTGTATTCTATGAAACACAATCTACTTAACATTTTTTGGTCTTGTTGCAAGATATGATACATTATGTTATTTAAAAGAATATCTATATAGGCACTATAGAGAATGGATTTGGTGTCACATATTAAGCCATGATCCTTCAATTTTAGGTACCCTTTCTCCCGCAGTAGTCTCTGCCTGAGGACAAAACAAACAAACCAACAAAAACCCTCACAAAAAATCCAATACTGCACCTAATGAATTGTGTAATTCTGAATAAAGGGCAAAAATTTCTTCCTGACCCCTGCAACTATCAACTTGCCACCTTGAAGCATGAAATGTAAGTGTCCTTATCTTAGCATGCATAATTACGAAAGTTATTATTAGTCATAAAATCATCCAGCCTTTTTTCAAATATAGATATAGTAGTTCACTCTATATCTCCTATGACAATTAATTCCATGTTGGTGTTTCAAGATGTACTACGCAAACAGAAAAATCCTTTTAGGTTGTATTTTATTCAGTTACTTTTCGTCATGAAATTAATTTATCTTCTCCATTTCATTATGCTGGTTGGGAAGATGGCCTCTAAAGCATATTTTTTCCTCATTCCATGACGTATATATGAATACCTTTACATTAAAAATTATATTTTAAACATATGAAGTCACAGCTTGGTAACCATGGTTAATCATCATGAAACAAAGACACCAAACCGTATTTGATAATGAGGAAAGTGCCTCCAGGATACTAAAGGTAGGTAGCAAACAAAACACACTGTGTAAAACTGAGGGTACCACAAATGTCAACTCTATATTTCAAGCATGTGCAAAAGAAAGAAAAGAAAGAAAGATTTTAAACAGATATTTGTCAAAAAAGAAATGCTCACAGTAAACTGAAGCCATCAATCAGCATATTAAGGTTGCATAGCCATTTAAAAGGAAGAAGAGAGAATCATTGTACAAGTTTTTGATTTATGGAAATAAAGAACCTTCAGCCAAAATATCTTTCGGAGTTTGCACGCCACAGTGAAGTAATTGCAAAAAGTCTTAAGAAATATAAAATGATCCTGTACATCAGTGGTGTAATGGACTAGAAACTTTTCCCTTAAGGCTTGGTCTGTTGAATACCGAAGTCAATGGAAAGACTTCCATTGATTCCAGTGGGCACTGGATCAAGACCTTCTACAGAAATATGAGAACAAGGAATGTCAGGGAAGGTGACTGGAAAGAAGGGATCATAGTTACACAGTGGTCTGAAGAATGAAAAAGTTGGAGAACCACTGCATAAAGCTTAATTTGCATTCCTAATGTACTTAAGCAGAAGTGCTGAAGGCTGAAAGATTAGGACCAAGTAAAACTTTTGTCTAGTTGAGTTCAAACATTTGAACTTGTGACAAATCTGGCAACTCAGCAAGAGAGCAATGTTTCAAACCAATGTACTGTGGAGCACTGTACTCTAGTGAGTGTTACATTTATTGAGTCAAGTTCTGCTGTAAGTTGAAGGCAATAGAGTTACATGTATATAACAGAGAAGAATTTGCCCATGAAGCCATAAAGTTAAGTAGAACTACAGTATTTGGTGGCAAGTTTGGAATATTTTAACTATTGTCTTCATGTTTTGTTTTTTATACAAGGAAAAGAATGAAGTCAGCACAGTATTATTGCAAAAGATAAATGATCACAGAAAAATGTAATTGAATATTATTATTTTCACATTCTTTAGTAACGTCATGAACTTTAGGAATGCTGAACAAGTAGCATTATATGGCTCATTTTATCCCCAGCATTTTGCCTGCTTTGCATTGCATCAGTGTGACAAAGTGCCCTAAAGCCAGAAAAACTATCCAAGGCATAATAACTTCAGCATAAAGAAATCCACCAATAACATGGCTACACCTTTTCCTCCTTCCCTGTGGTCATTATAGAGGGTATAGCTGGTATTTCCCTACTTTCTTCAGGCTGCTCTAAATTACCGCAGAGGACCTTCTCAAAGCACAGCCCTTGCACCCATCCCGCTACTCCTGTGACTTGTGCTATGCATCCCTCAGCCACACTGAGAATCTGGGCCAATTTGTTTATTGAATAGGAATGTTTTGCCACCAGAGAATAATTTAATTTGTAAAATAAATAAATAAATAATGCCGTATTCTACAACTGGTAAAGTATATAGAATTACTGTTTATTAGCTTAATTTTATTTTATATTTATTTCTAAATACTTCAGTATAATAAAACAGAGTGTTTGAATTACTATACTGTGGTTTACATTTCCAATAGATCCTACATTTTCTTCACCAGTTAAATGACTCTGTGAATTATTGCCAAAGGTATCAGTAGCTTTGCCTTGCCATCTACTAGATTAAAGAGTGTGCTAGTATGGTCTATATTAAGTACAAACCTTTTGTTTTCAGTGGGAATACTATTTAATATCAACAAAAAAGAAAAGGTCTGTATTTTATGGCAGACCTTTTGAAAGTAAACATAGTGCACAATGAACTGCAATGGTTTTCCCTATTACAGTATTTTTAAGAGGCTTCTTCATGAGGAATGTAGAACTGTTGGTTTCTAGAACCATAAAAATATTTCCTCCACAAAATGCACTTCATGAAAACCCTGCCAATATTTTGCAGGTCAAAATATTGAAACAGTATCAATATTTTGATCCCTGATGTATCATAAAAAGTCTTTGGTCATAAAGAGAGATGTAAATGTCATTTGAAATGTTTTCACTCAGTGTGTTCCAATGTGGCTGTTACTTGCTGAACAATGACAAATAATGAAATAGGAAACTATTTTAAGAAAGAATTGGAAGCTGTTTCAAAACTTTTGCTTATTTCTGTTGTACAAAATAAGGCTCCAATTAGTAAGGTTTTCCCATAGCATTCTTTAGCACAATAGTAAATATCGTCTGTCTTCCTGTGTGTATGTGTGTATACTCAAGTGTATGTAAACAGGTTAGCACCTTGGGCAGTATTACTAGAATTAAGATAATATTCAACAATGTGCAATATATTTTAATACAATGTATTGATTTAATACCAACAGTTGTCCTTTGCTCCAGGTGCACATGCAATTGGTACATAGCACAAAAAATTGTTTTACCAACACACACACACACACACACAAAATCTCCTCAGCCCATCATCATTTTCATTCTTCCACTCTCAACCAACAATTCTGGATGCCTCCAATTACCACTAAGGCAACTTAAATGAATTTTCTTTGTATCAAACAGGGGTTCTGGAATAATTTTTATGGTGGAGGTGCTGAGACCCATTGAACCAAACTGTAAACCCGGTATATAATGGAAACCACTTTGACTCAGGAATTACAGCAGCACCCCCCACACCCCTCGTTCCAGCACGTATGACAGCAAAGCCAACGTATTGCAATGAAGAAGAGTCTTCTTTGCTGTGGCTATCTTGGCAAACCAACTCCTTAAAGCTGCCTTAGTGGTTACACCTCAGAAGAGAAACCAAATCCTGAACTAGTTAAGAGTTTGGAGGAATGAGAACACAGTTGGGAGTTCCTGAATTTTAATCCTAGTTCTGGAATTGACACAGTATATAGTTTTGGGAAGCCCCATTGGTTTCAGTCTCTCTATCTGTAACATGGGAATGACATTCCCTACTGGTCAAGTTTTTTTGCACAGCTTTATTGATAACTTGATATTGGCCCAAAATGGAACCTCAAATCCTAATCCACCCAAAAAGAAATTTCAGTGAGATCCAGAGTAAAACCTCTGAATTTGTCCATATAGTTTTGGTCACATTGAAAACTGGAAGAGGCCTGTTTTCTCAGAATGGCAACTCTCATGAGAACAGCTCATGCATTTTGGTACCATCAAAGTGAACTCAAACTTTAGCTCCGGTTTGGCATTGCACCTGGCTCTGGCCTAATCTAGAACCAAATACAGCCTCCTTGGCCCTTTCTACTTATAACACTCACCTACTTTCTCACTCTCACAAAAACACAACATCTGAAAGAGAGAGTAAATAAATACATGTAACAGGAAAATGTTGAAAACTGAGATGCAAAAATCATAGCCAGGGCAACTGAACACTGAGAGATTCATCATCTTCACTGTAGTGATGACAGACACAGACATGGGGAAATTACATCATTCTTATAAACGTCTAAGTAACAGTTGCATTGGAAGTAAACAAGTTAGAAACAATATGGTTCTCATGGCCCACTACGATGTGGTTCTCCAATGTGTATATGAAAGGAGTGACTGTGACAAAGTGGAGAAATTTGGAGTTTTCTCTCAGTGCTGGGTGTGTTCCTCAGTTTCCCCCATATGTCACTCATGTATTTTGGTGATGGGACCCAGGTGTGTGATCATTGTAGAGGCCACTAGAGGGCAGATAGGCCTTCCCCAGCCACATATACACAAGACAAGAGCCCTCTGCCGTGGGTCAACCAGCCACAACAGGTTGTAAGAGGTTGCAGCAAGTGGAGACAAGGAGGGGTAGATACCTTGTCTGGGAAGAAGACAAAGGACTGGGGAGGGGCAAGGGAAGGCGAGGGTGCGAGGGGGGGTTGCTGGCTGGAAGGGCCAGTCCTCTGTAAGAGGACTCAAAGAAGCCAGGCCCGAGAATGTGGGCTCTGAGGACCCTTAGTTGGATGCTACTATAACTTTTGATTCATCTAACAAAGTCTTTCTACTCCGTGATCCTGAGAACTAATAAACCCTTCTGATTTCCATGCTGGCTGTGAATCACTTCTGACTGCAAAGTGGGGTGCTTGGCCCCTTTGGGGACGTGTAGGAGCTCCCCAGGATCCTGTCCAAGGAGACCCACAGGGGGAGATCAGGCGGAGCAGGGATGCTGAATGTTCTGAGACCAGACTCAGGAGGTGGCTGCACGGAGACCCTGGGGGGCAGACTCCAAACACTAGAGTCCTGACTGGTTTCATCTCAAGTGGTTCCAGAACACTGTTCCTGGGGGACTCTGTCACAGTGATTAAAAATGTGAGATGGTAGAAAAGGAAGAGAACCTGCATCCCATACAGGTCATTCATTCAGGAAAAAGCAGCGTGACCTGGCATTCCCACTCCAATTACATTATATCTTTCTTTGTCCCTTCATATTCTAGTAGGCTAACAACATATTTTGGTCCACAGAACTTTTCTTTTATGTAATACCTATACATCTGTCCTATTCCATGCATTAACATAATGATTGCTATACAGTGTATAAAATATTACTCATTTTAATGTTATATCGATATGCCTGACCTCATAATAAATATTACTGTCCTTGGTCTTTAAATGTTGAACAGTGGTGTTCAGGTCAATGACATATTAATAGGAGTCAATTATGTTCATGAATTGTTAATTAATTACTATTGTTGATTTGCACATTTCTCTGGTAAGCAAAGAAACTGTGATAACTTTCCCACAATAGGGAAGAATATCCTGGAGCTTCTTCAGCAAGAGGAATGAGAAGAAACAAGTCACTTTGGTTCAACTGCACACATGCTGGCAGCAATATATTTAAATGTGTTCTTGTATTTCAGGTGTCATGTCTTGCTTTGATTTGAGGTGTTCCCCCGTAAGTCAAATATTGTGCTAAGACACAGTTGATAAGAATGCACTGTAGTGTGCTGAAATTTGCATGAAGACAAGGAAGTGAAATATAATATAAAAAGATAGTGTGAATCTAGAGGGTATGGGGACAATGCAGAGGATATTATAAAATCCTTATGATATATAGTACACTGCTCAATTAGTTCAACTTTTTCCTTTCTTAGGTTATCAGTTTGCATGAAGTTATCTTGTTACTCTATCCAAGCAGACCTATATCTCCAACATTTAAAAAACTGTAAATAATCATTATGTGTTTTCAAGTATGCATGCAAAAGTGAAGTATTGCTTGTTTGAGCTGGAGGTTATTTGGAAATCATAACTATGGATGCATTATACGAAGAGAAAAACAAGTGCAGAGCAAATCTCTGTATAAATGTCAGGCTTGATTCTCCACTTCACTACAACAGTTTTAAGCTTTTGTAACTACATAGGTGCATTGAAATTACACTGGCATAGAACTCGTATTACAAAGTGAAGAATCAGACCCATTCAATCCAGGTGTGCACGCTGGGACTCATAGATCAATCAGGTCACCAACAACAGGGATCTCAGTTTTTAAATGCCCTTAATTACCGTAGTTTACCTTTTATTTAATATCAAAGAAACTACATTAAGAGAATGTTAAGGTTGCATGGTTAACCACTCAGAAGTAAGGAAATGACAGAATTAAGCATACACAAGCAACATTAACTCTGCTCCCTTCTGTATTTATATTATGCTAAGGCCTTTGATGACCTGTTCATAAACAATACAACACAATGTCATAATTTTTCTACAACTTTATATGTAAATGTGTAGTAGCATTTTGCAATTTTTAAATTTTTTGTACGCTTACAATGATTTTATTGACAACTTATTATTTATAACTTTATTCACAAACTACAGATACATTCTCTTTTCTCTGAGGCATACACTTTAATAATTTAGTCAGCAGCCATATATTATGTTTATTTTCACCTTCCTTAGATACAGTTCAGGAGATGATGCACTTAATTACAATGCTAATTTAACTGCAGATTTAGGTGGCAGAATTATATGCCTGCAAATTTTCACTGTTTGTCTTTGTTGTTACATTTAATTTGCAGTATCTTGTACAGAAACCATGTCCTTTTCACATTTCAGTGAAATCTGCTTGTCTGTCACATACAGAGTAGTAAGATATTACATAGATCCTGCAATCACTTTCACAAGTGCTTAACTTTAATAATTTGAATAGTCTCTTTGAAGTCAAAGGGACTATTGATCTGTTCAAAGTTAAGCACATGATTATGTGTTTCAGGACTGGGACCTAACGAAAAACAAAATATGATAGTATGATATTTCAGGAATTGTATGTGATCATGTAAAATTAAACACTCTATCATGATGCATTACACAGAGTGCAGAGTTAAAATTGTACATGCAATCCTAATTTTGGTATTTCCTTACTTTTAGTTAAATATGCAACTTTAAAATTCACTTAACATATTTGTTTTGATGAAATGTTCTAGGTTTTCTGAAACAGAAAATATAGCAAATAGGAAATTCTGCCATGGCAAACTATTTCGCTAAATACCTTCAGAATGCTCTTTCCTATGTCCCTAACCAGGTCTGCAGGGGAAGCGACTCTCCTACTTTTTTTTTTTTTTCCTTCAGTCAAATGAGGCACAAATACCCTAAGTCCCTGCCTCATTTACTGTTCATTTTATACGATCTGTAATGAATGATACAGTGCTTTTTCAAGATCTTCACCATATTCACTGCATGCCTTATTTACATTTTTCATTATACAGCTAAGTTAGCAGCAGCATGGCTTGGTACAGAAGTGTGACATTGTCTTTACCTATGTACTTTACAATCTTAGTGAAAAATCCTTCAGTGGGATTACTCACATTCACAAGTTATGCATGTGCATACATTTTTGCAGGAAGCAGGTCTTTAGTCAGAAAACTCAATGCAAAATATACTACTGCACAAGTGCTGAATAAGATTTTAAATGGTTAGAACAAGGTCAGGTGAAAATCAGATTTAGCAGACTGTTACTTCTTCACAATGAGGACTCTGTCCCAATTTCACACTTCTACCACAACTGTTTTACTACCAGCGTTGTGAAGGAGAAAAAAAAAGAAAAAGAAAAGCAGTGTCATGTAATAATGGAAAAATTACATTTCCCCCCATTCTTCCTATACTCCAAAACAATTGAAACATTTTTACCCAAACTTTCTTTAGTAAAGAAGCCCCCTTTTGACAGAATCTAAAACTGGGAAATTCCATGTCAAAAGGAGAATGATGAAGAAAATTAAAAGGAACCAAACCAGTGTGTTTGGAAATGCTTATGAAGATTAACTATAGTAACCACTACTGCCCTGTACAGAATTTACTACTATATTATAATACAATAGATGCTTTACTTCTTTTATTGAATAATTTTGCTTTTACTCATAATCACATTAAGCAATGTGCTTTCAATAATTTTTGGAATAAAAGATATGGGAAAGCAGGATATAGAGTGGAAAATTATTTACTGAGTTCAACTCAAAATGCATCTCAAAAAGGTATATTTATAAAAGGAATCTAAGGTTTTCAGAAAAAAACCTCAAAAAGTTCTGTATACTGACATTTTTAAAGCTATGAAACAGTGCACATCACATACAGAAAAGAAAGAAAACCTATTCCACTGGCAACATCCTATCCAATCATAGCACATCTGCCTTTTTCTGACATGACAAGGATGCTCAGATGCTTTTTAATACCCATAAACCAACATGCTAAATATGAAAACAAAGGACCACTAAACAATACATTGCTAGTAATTCTGTTAATCTAAGATACATTCCATTTACATCTTTGTTTTTATCAGTTTTTTCATGCAAACTTCTTTCTACTCATAAATCAGAGCACTAAAGGGAAATAAATGCATACGTATCCTAGTGATCTAACACCCATCCCAAGCTAGCCCCATCTTGTGTCACTGCCTAAGTCATGCAAATTACACCAGAGCTGCCAGTTGACTAAGATTAATGACACTGCGCCAGCTTCTTTGTTTCTCTCTGCGGCCGTTTAGTGTGAAATACTATCCAAAAACATTATCTATCCTCTATTAATCCCACAAATTTGTTCACACCATGCACATTGTTTAGGGCAATTTACAACAGGAACATACTGAGCACAATTGCATTTAATTACTTGGGTTCTAATTACATTCATTAAAGGCTAATAAAATAAATGAAACAGCTTTAAAAGCTTCTGCAAAACACATGGGTCTTGTCTCCCTCGTGAAGCATACAGTAGATGTTGATGTGAAACACAGATTTGTGCATATATGTGTGTCTAGGTCTTTACGTATATTACAGATACATAATATATACAATGCATATTAAAATAAATATATATAAAACAACATGTACATGCAGATTCCAAATGATCCTGAATATTGCTGATATATTTACTTATATTACAAGTCCTAAAGATTCCAGGCATCCTGAACTACTTTTTAATGTGGTAAGTAGAGAGAGGAATATCAGTATTAAAATTCCAGCCAGATTCTTTTAATTGTTTCCGCCCACATTTCAGAGTTGTTCATCCTTCCTTCTCATCTAAATCTGCATTTTAAAGGTTACAAACTGACACTAAAACAAGAAGAAAAAACACAATGTTTTATGTGGTCTACATTCTTAAAATTATTTATGTTTAGTTCTGACTTTCAGTTGAGGCCTTGGCTGTTTTTTCTTTAGGGGTAGATGCAGCATATTTAAAAGAAGACACAAGCTATTTATATTAAAACACATGTTCTCAGGCACACTAGGCAGTCTGAATAAATCCCCCATGGTGGTTAAAAATGCAGCTTGTTAATAACATAATTTCTTAATTCTTACGTGCCTATTCTATTTACATTGTGCTTGGGAGGTAATTTGTGGCAAAGATGGAATCTGGAACATCATGTTGACAACTATACCAACTAGAATTCAGTGCTCGGTGTTCGGAAGAAACTGTTTAGTGTAAGCTCTTCTTGTTATAATAAGACTCATCTTCTTGTACATGCAAAGACAATGAATAACCACCAGGGGATGGATCTTATTATTCTGAAAGAAGCAAAGTTCTAGTTAATTATTCTACAAACCTTGTACTTTGTGCGCATTGTGTGTGGTCTCAACTGGAAGATTCCCTTTTGGCGTACTTAGAAATTTAAATCACTTAGGGCTAGATCCACAAAGGGATTAACTGACACTTTAGACACCTACATACAAAATTGAGATCTTCGACCCCCGCCCCCCTTACCCTTCAGATGCCTAAATTTCCACTGATCAAGTCCCTAAAGTTCTGCCACTCAGCTTGTGTGCTGGTACCGAAATTCTGATTTCTGGGGACCTAGCTCATACCTAACCACAACAGGATGCTCAAACTAATCACGGCCCTGCATAGCTCACTTGTGGGCCCTGATCTGGTAGGAATTTTAGAGGCTGCCTACCAGATCGGACCTCCCCCAGAACAATGACTGCGGTGCTGCCTCTATAACAACTTTCAGACCAATGGTTAAAGCACTCCCCTAGCATATAGGAGACCTGGGTTCTAATCTGCCCCGCCTGCTGTGAAGTAAGGACTTGACTTTGGGTCTCCCACAATGCACACAAGCATCCTAACCATGGGCTTTAGAATATTCTGGGATAAATCTCTCTCCTGTTGAAGCTGTCTAACATTATATACAATCCTTAAATGTTTACTGGAACAGGGACCTCCCACATTTCAGGTGAGTGCCCTAACCGCCGGGCTAACGGTTACAAGCAAAGCATATGCATCATGACCACTGTTTCTATAAGAAATAGTTTTGGTGCCTAACTCCACAAGAGTGTTAATGGCTGTAAATCCCAAGCACAGACAGGCACTTCCCGCTGGTCCCAACTTGAGCAACTAAGTTCCTAGGAAGGACAAGGCTCAGGACCCGTGCATTTCCCATTGGCTAGTTTAGCCAGCACTTTGCTCAGTTTTCTGGCTTTTGTAGATCCCATTCTTAAGCATCTAATTCTCCCCAGGCATTGTTTAGGGAGGCTGGGTACCTAACTTGGGGCTGTGGATTCTACTAGGCAGCAGGATGCCTAAATGTTAGCCATTGATATGCTGAGTCTAAGTCCCCTTTGTGGATCTAGCACTTACTGTAAATATTCTGCATTATATTTATATAACCAAATATGCATGCCAACACAATTATAATAAACAGGTAATCTTGCTTGTAATTTTGTACTGATTTATGAAAGAAGAACCTGAAACGCTGGGAAAAAATTTCAGTCCTGAGCAGTAAACGCCAAGGACTGCTGAGTTGTGCTTCTCTACAACATGCATGTGCATAGTTCATCCCAACCGAATTAATTTGCAGACATTTTAATTAATTTCTTGCATTTGGTTTAAGCTTCATGAGATATTCAAATGTTTGGTTCAAATTCCATTGAGTAAAGGCTGCCTGATGTCCCTTTCCCCTTATAACTCACTAAATACTCTGGGGCAAATTTCTAGCTGATTTAAATTGGTTCCAGAAACAAGTTATATTCTTTAGTAAGGATGACATATTTTCTCTCTGGAAATGTGTTTTGTTTGTTTTTCATTTTGGGATATTCTCTGAAAGCCACCAAAGCCATTTGATTAAGAAGAATAATGCAACCACATCCATAGGCACCATTTTAGCAATTTACTCTTACATTTGCTTAGCTCTGCCACCTGAGGCTCAGCTTGGGCTTCTTGGTATGAAACTGGACTCTTGATCAGTAACTTTTGCAAACTACAAAAAAGAATTGATTTTTTTTAAAGGATAATATGAGATTGGGCATATAAAACCCACATTCATAAATTAACATGTTCTTGGGGGGGAAGGAGGGGGAATCACCCTTCCCCCTCCACAGCAAAGCTGCCTTGTCAGCTCAATATAGCTGCCATCTGGCTTCCTCCTGCAGATCTTTTCCAACTGCAGACAGGATCTATGGCCTAGGAAGGGCAAGGGAGGAGATTTTAACCACAAAGCTTCATGACAGGGCACTCTTTCACCTAGAAAACCCTCCCACTGAGAGACTGGGCAGCACAGGAGATTAGTAATAGAAACTTTCACCTCCCTCTCTCTTGTTCAAATCCACATTAAGTCAAAAATGACCAAATATAATTACTGCCTAAAGGCTGGTTTTGATGCCTTATACAAAATGAGTTAGGGGATATCAATCTAATACCTAGTGGGCAAGCATCCAGATCACTAAAAGCAGTACATAAAATAAAACCCTTCTTCGCTGTGCCGTCTAGTAGGGTGGCTACCTCTGAAATTGCTTCTCTCCAGCAGCAGCTGAGCACAGCTAAAACACTGAAATATCAGACAACCAACTTTAACTGTGAGAGCAAAAAGCAGGGCATTCTCAAAGAGGGGTCCACAATTGGGGTATGTGCTTCCCTCTTCAGCTCATCATAGCACAAATTTGTTCAGTTTCAGATCTTGCTGCAAGGCCTAGCCTCCTAGGCTTTGTGATGAGCAGGTAAGTGGAGGACATAAGAAGCATTTTGATTTTGGGTGGATACCTGGGGGCCTGAGAGAGTTCAAAATACTGGACACCAGTCCTAAGTTATTGTATTTTTGCAATATTGGTGTGCATCACTCAGAGTACTGCATGGCCACATTTTTTTTAAAAGTAATAAAATTTGAAGTTTCAGACTGTGCACAGTTTTATGGTAGGAACAACAAACAGAAAGGACCAAGCCATGAATGTGTACTGAAGTATGTCTACTAATTCTACATAGTACTATGAAATCAACTAGTTTACTTGATGTGAACAGTAAGTGCCCAACCCCATTCACACCAAACTCCTGTTTGTTAACTGCATAGGGGTCCTAGAAGACAGGCCACTATTTTCTTGGAGCCAACTCATGGTTTCCCTGAAGTCAATGGGATTGTTGCCATTGACTTTAGAAGTATTAACATATGGTTTTATATGAACGTGAGGTACAGTATTCAGTCTGCATCAACAGTCAGGTAGTCAACTGTATTATGAAATGAAAGGTAACTTTTCTGCCCATTTGAAAATATATACACTAGTATATAGTCAAAGTAAAATAAACTTCACTCAAAGTCATTATGCAGTTGGGAAATTCAGATGTCTTCTTTTTAATATAATGCAGTTGAATGGATAACTGTGTTACAATGAATCTAGGAAAAACAGCAGAGAAATGAATAAATATAAGCTAAAATTCAATTACCTCAATCTTTAGCAGCTTCTTGACCTTTATTACTGTGGCAGTTGGTGTACAAAAGGACTAAAGAGGGCTAGCAATCTTTGGCTTAACATACGAGGGCACAGAAATTTGATTTTGGTTACTTACAGCATATAGCCCCTACTGCAAGAGAGTATATGAGAATTAGAAACAGAGATAGCAAAGGTCAGTTTGAGTGCAGTTGCACTAAGAAAGATGACGTTGAAACGGGAAAAAATAAAAATAAATTTGTAAATTGTGTCACTCGACAATGTACATCTTTGCTACTATTAAGGCAAAAGAATGTCAGACTACTGGAGAATTTGCTTTTTTCAATCAACCAAGCCACAGACAGAGATATCAACAAGCCACAGCACTGAGGTCACAGAATATACCTTCTGGTTACCCACGCAAGCCTAACATCCCACATAGAGACAGACTGCTGAAATCTTAGCTGAGAAATTTATTAACAAAAATGAGACTTTAAGATTTTGCTTCATGCAAAGAAAAGGTGTAATAGATGCACAAAGCCACCTTAGTGCAACAAGACAGACCTAAGGGCTGGTCTACACTAGAGAGTTTTATCGACAAAAGTCAGCTTTTGTCCACAAAACAGTGGAGGTATACAGACTAAAATGATCCTCCCACTGATGTAATTCCCTTGCTATGCTGACATATTAAATCACTTCAATGAGAGGTGTAGGGCATATGTCGGCTTAGTTAGGGCAATGCAATGTCAATGTAGACACTGCGTTCCTTACATCAGCTATGGGACTATCATTCTTGTCAATTTCACTGAGCAACTGATCTCCGCTGGGGCGAGAAGCATGGGTGGCTGTCTCCCTCTGCTCTTAGCTGGATGAGAAGCCCAGGCAGCTGGTTGGCCTTTGCTCCCAGCTAGGAGCAGGGCGAGAAACCCGGGTGGCTGGTCTCCCTTGGCTCCCCACAGGGAGTTGGGGCAGCCTTGTCAATTTCACAGCTGAGCCATGAAATTGTCATGGCTGCCTGATTCTGTGGAGAGCAGGAAACGGAGAAGCCCCAGGCTCTAGCCAGGGAACCAGGAGGGGAGAAGCCCTAGCCTGCTTCTCTGTCAGCTCCCAGTGGTATTGACAAGGCTGCCCTCCCAGGCAAGAAGTTTCCTCTGGCTCCTGGCAGGGAACAGGGAGTAGGGGTATAGCCCACCAGGAGCCTAGGAGCCTGTGGGGCTCCCAGCAGAAAACTGAGAGACCGGGCTCTCAGCTCCCTCCACTGCTCCTCTTAGGTCAGTGGAAGTGCTCCTGGTGAGGACAAACTCCACTGACCCAAGGAGGGTAGTGTGGACATCAGCCATCACAGTAATTACTGCGGTGGCTTTAAGTCGACCTAATGTAGTGTTTTTCTAGTGTAGACAAGGCCTAAAGCATCAAGGTTTAATTAATTTAAAGAAAGGCAAAGCAGAAGGATTTGAACAAGGATTCCTCCAACAAGGATTTGAACAACTGAAGTATTTTTAAATGTTACAGAGTTGTGGCCATTCAAAGTTAACATTTATCAATAATTACCTCAATGTTTTCTAAAATATTATAGTTTTCCATTAGACTGACAGTCAAAAATAACTGTGCTAGCTGCGTGATACTTGCTGGGAAATAGAGACTTTTTAAAGTTAACCACTGTAACAAGGTCTACATGGATTAAGTCAGGCTCAGGTCTACCAAAAGTCAAACAAAAACCGGGGACTCAGGAGGCAATACGCAGGCAAATAAAACACAAATCAGAACAGGGGGAACAGAGTGTGAAATTGTGATGAATCTTTATTTAGGGAGGTGGGACTATTTGTAAATATATAGTATTATCGCCTTATATCAAGAATAACTTAGAATCAGGCAAAGAAATACTTCCATTAGGTTCAACTGGAGTTGGATCAACCTTGTCAAGGAGAAGGTACCTTCTGTGACAGTTAAAGTCAATGCTCACCTCACTAGCCAGGGTGTGTCTTCGATAGCTCTGGAGGCAATGGGAACATTTCCCCCTCCTCGTGAGTTGAAGGGGAGAGAAGCAGGAGCAGTGCTACATGCACACCCCTTAGCTCTCTGCAATGTGAGTGGGGAGAGTGCTACTTCCTTCTCATTCCCTCCTTCCCCCTGTGGCAGGGCAGGACTCTCACATGGCATCCAGGTAATGGAGGCTGTCCTGACCACTCCTGCTGAGGGGCTGGTTGACTAGCTCTCACCAGCTGGGGTGGGGAGAAGAGGGTGGCTCCTATCTGCTTTTGTTGCTGGGGAGAAGCCATTATTAGGGCTCTTATCTCCTGTGTGGAGGAGGGGAGTGCGTTGGAACTCAGGCTTCCGACCAGGGTCTCTGGCCAGGCCTGAGGGTATAGAAGGCATCATGCCCTCATACTCACCATCAGGCTGGTAGAAACCAGGGTCATTGGTGCTAGGGTGACCAAATGACACCCCCGATAGACACAGTCCCGATATTTGGTGCTTTGTCTTATATAGGCACCTATTGCCCCTCAGCTCGTCCTGATTTTCCACATTTGCTATCTGGTCACCCGAATTGGTGCCCAATTGAAATCCACACTGAAACAACCCTCATGGGTAGTTTGAGAAGTGGTTCCCGTTGCTTAAGGTTTTTTCATAAAGTTGTGGCCTCTATATTTAACCATGATCTGGTGTACAACTCATTGTTTCTGTGTCCCCATCAATTGCATACTAGGGATGGGAGAATGAAAAGTTAACTAGCTGATACTGATTTAATAGCTTCTGAAATATAATATATGTATGATTAATCATTTGTAGTTAACTAAACCAGCATGCTTGCAGCAAAGGAACAATTAGATGATTTCTTCCATGGTCTATTTTGGTTCCTATAAAAGGCTGAAAAGTATGACAACATAGTAAAATAAACATTTTCACACATTTTTTATGAACAGCCAAAAAAGCATTTAACCATTCCAAGACTGTACACCAGGTTTGTTGGTACACTCTGGCAATTCCAAACAACCAGAAATCCAGTATAATTTACTGTGAATCTGGCCTTAAGTGTGTGAAAAAAACTATTTTAAAATTAAAAACGTAGCAAGAATACCTCTAAAAGGCATAACATTGTATTCACTCTCCTTCATATACAAAGAACTTCATTACTTGCAAAAGCTTAATAAAATGAATTAAATGGAACATTATATGCTTTATGTCCATAATAACAAACAAACAGTCCCTTATAAAACAACTACATTAGTCTGAAGAATTCATCCAAAACACTGAAGTAACACAGCTGTAAAATATATCATTTTGGCCCATTATTGGTGAATACAGTAGTACTTTTTACAAGGGGTAAAGTGGTATCAACAGAAATACCTTTCTCTTGAGATAGTGTGCAGTCTCTTATTCATATGTATGCACTCCTATATGTTAATATATGGCTGACAATTGCTGACAATTTGGAAATCTGTTAGTCTAAAATATAAACATGTGATGTACTACAAATTCTAATAGATAAGATTTCTCAATTATAAACTTCATTTCATTCTTATGAATGCAGCAAATGAAGTAGTGGAAGTGCATGTGATCTCATTTTGGATAAGACTCCATTCTTTGTTATTCAGAGCTGGTTATATATCATCATCAATATAACAATAATAAATATCTTATTTGTAGATTCCCTTTTTCTCTGCTGCAATGATTATACCTCTTGTGAAGGATTACAAAAATTACTAGAGGATTTCCAAGAGGCCTCTACATTTTTTATCTAGAAGCCAAGTATAATATTGTTTTTCCAAATTCATTAACTAACACAACTTAATCCTGATTCATGAGATCTACATTCTCCTTTGCTTTTTTAGCCTGTAATATTGTTTAGGTTATATTTGCAAAGAAACGTACATAGGTCACGTTACAGTCTCTCAAGATTTGTATAAGTCATGCTTTGATCACTGAAACAAGAAGTAGTTTAAATTTGTGGGGATATTTTGTTTTTCATTGTCTTGACCTCTTTCCTCTTCAAATAGCAGAAAGCTTATAGTCATTGCCTGAAGCTTCCTTGATACAAGTTCTTTCCAGTGTCAGTTTCATTGTCAAGAACAATAATTGGGCTAGGATGAAACAACCAAATACAACTATACAAAATTGTGGTTTTGTAAATCTTTTCCTTGCTTTCAATTTGTGTGGATAACATCCCTGAGTTTCACTCTCAGGTAAAAAAAAAACCAAAAACAAATATTCCTAGCAAAAACTCAAACAAAAACCAGAGCTTTGCCTGATTTCATATTGGAATTATACAAAATCACAAATTTTGCACAATTGTATCATGAAACCATAAACTGGCCTAAGGTCACTCCAGAGGTTCACGAACACTAACAAACCCAAGCTGAATTTCAGACTTGTAAGGAAATTTTCAAACTAGGTAATTTTAGTACAGTTTCATAATGAACACTGACATTCTATATTTTGAATTTCCCTAGGTGATTCGGTGACTCATTACCCTGTTCCTTTACCACTGAAGATCCAAGTTCAAGAGCTGCTTAGTTCATAAAAGAAATGAGGTAGGGCATAAAACTATTACATAATTTGGCAAGTAGAAAACAGTTTGCTTAAGGGAAGGAAAAAAACCCTACTACTGAATTTTCAAGTTTGGGGGGGTTGAGATAAGGACTCAGAGCAGAATTACATGGAAAAGCTTTGTGGAGCACAAAAAGGAGGCATCACACACGCTCCTGAATTAATAGGAATATATATATATATATATATATATATATTCTAATTAATTGACAGCCGGAATTGTTGACAGAGCTAGGAAACAGTTCTCCAGGTCCCAAAGCAAGCAGTCTGACATAGCTAAAGAATTGCAGAGATGCTGTCTTTCAATAAAATATATCATGCAGTTGTACAGCTAATGATTCCAGCTTTTCCCTTTCATACATTTGCAAGGTCTATATTACTACAAATACTTGCATGAAGAAAAAAATTAACTGAAAAATCAAAATTCTGAAGTGTTCATTCCTGGGAGGACTTTTAAAAGTAAAAACACCTGACAATTAGTAGCAAATATGCAGGATTCTTACATAATGAACCCAATTCTCCTGTAGTCAGAAAGGCAAAACACCTGAAATCAAATAGGAGTTTTGCTTTTGTGAGGATTGCATGATCAAACTCAATCTGTTTAAATTTCAAATTCCTGTTGGTGAAACTGAATCCAGTCCAGTAATTTTGCATTTTTCTTTAGTGTCATTAATTATGGGGAAATTTCTAAGATTTAAAAATCAGTGAAAAATGGATTTTTTGTATTTTTTGGTTGTTTTTTTACATCTCTGAACCATAACACATGCACCCAAAGAGAAATGAAAATTAAAACTCTGGTCACTTAGGCCAAAATGACAGAAACCAATGCTCGCCTTCAACATGCTCACTTCAAATGGTCAGAACCATGTCCTAGTTCTCTGACACTGCCTTCTCTTTGAGCTCTGTCTATATCTGTAGTATCACGGATTGCATCTACTTTACAGGATACAGAGGTGAGAAGACTTTTCCTCTATAAAAGCAAAAGAGGAACAGGCAGAAACTATATGCATCTTGTTTATTTTCTATATACCCATATTATTCTATGAGAGTGTCATCTCTTGTCCTATCTGTGACACATACTGCAAACACATGCAATATTACTAATGACCCTGGTATTAGCCTTATGAATGCTATTGGTACAAGTTATCTATATCTCTGTGAGTTAAGGATTGTATGCTGGATGGTTGGGGAGGGTTATCAAGCTCCTTCCTGCCTGAACTCCTTCTACAACCTGGCAAGCTTCCCACCGAGGGTAATTACTGCATTTCTGGGAAGTAAATAGCTCCAGAGAAATATCACTCCTTGGGGTGGTTTGCATATACCAGTTCAGATCAGATTCAAGGAGGTAAAGAAAGGTCTTCTGATATAAAAGGCTGAGTTTACCTGACCAAGGGCCTTTATTTTGATCCAATGAACAGACGTGATCTTTTGACCGCAGGATGGGTGGGGGGAGAGGGCAAACCTTACTGAAGGATTGGAAGGCCAGATTTCCCTACCCAGAAGATGGGTGACTGCTGGTATGTGTTTACACTTTTTATTGTTGTTTTCGCTTATGTTTTTGTCCTTAAATAAATGTACTCTGCTTTAAACTCTGGCCTACAGTGTTCATAGCCCTTTGAGAGAAAGCAAAAGTAATTGGGCTGGATTCTTAGTCAGCCCTGATGAAATAAACACTGTGAAGCCCTAACATTTGACTCCAAAGTAGAGGGGAGGAGGGTGGATAGTGGAGCACCCACAGGGATCCACATCTCAAAGAACCTCAGTTACTGCACAAGGTGAGTAACTCTTTTTCTTCGAGTAGTGTCCCTGTGGGTGCTCCACTCCAAGTGGTTCTCGAGGAGTACCCTCAGTTGGCAGAAGGAACTTTGGATTTGTTAGGCTGTATGGAGGAGAGTATTGAAAGTCCGACTGTCGCATCAGCTTGTGATGCTTGGTTGATGGTATAATGTTTCGTGAATGTGTGAGCCAAGGCCCAGGTAGCTGCTTTGAATATGTCTATGATTGGTACATTGCATAGGAAGACTGTGGATGTAGAGACTGACCTAGTAGTGTGTATTCTTACCCCTTGTGGTGCTGACACACGTTTCTGTGTAGCATGTATATATGCAGCCTGAAATCCACTTTGAGAGTCTTTATGTGGATATGAAGCTCCCTTTGGATCGTTCTGCAATTGATACAAAAAGTTTGGAGGATTTCCTGAATGGTTTTGTTCTTTTTACGTAGAACACTATGGTCTTCCTGACATCCAGTGTATAGAGGGCCACATCCTGTGCATTGTTGTGGGGTTTTGAATAAAATGTAGGTAAGTGAATAGGTTGATTTAGATGGAATGCTGATGTGACTTTGGGGAGACATTTTGGGTGTGATCTAAGGGACACTTTGTCTTTGTGAAAAATTGTGTATAGTGGATAGGCCACGAGTGCTCCAAGTTCACCTACACGTCGCACTGATGTGATGGCCACTAGGAATGATACTTTCATTGACATATACATTAGCGAACACGTCGCTAGTGGTTCAAATGGTGGCTTAATGATGGTTCTTAGGACTAGCTTGAGATCCCATGGTATTATGTTGGGACCTATGTCCGGATATATGTTCTGTATCCCTGTCATAAAACATTTCACACTTGGATGTGTAAAGATTGTCTTATCATCTATGTGGTTGTGGAAGGTGGTGACAGCTACTAGGTGTACCTTGAGTGAGTTAATCGATAACCCTGCTTCTTTTAGACTGAGAAGATAGTCAAGTATGATTGGGATTGGTGCAGTTGTGGCAGAGCCTTGCCTCTGTCGGTACCATAAGGTGAATCTGTGCCATTTCTGGAGGTAAATTTTTCTTGTAGCAGGTTTTCTGCTGTTTAGTAATATGTGCTTTACTGGTTCTGAACATTGTAGTTCTACTTGTAGGAACCAGTTAGGAGCCAGGCTGTCAAGTATAATTTTTCCAGATCTAGGTGAAGGATGTGCTCCTTGTCCTGAAATAGGAGATTTTTGAGCAGTGGGAGAAAGATTGGTGTGCAGACTGACATTTGCATCAGATAAGTAAACCATGTTTGTCTGGGCCACAATAGGGCTATCATTATTACTCTCGCTTTGTTTATGCGTATTTTGTGTATGGTTCTGGGTATGAGTGGGATGGGTAGAAATGCATAGACGAGATGTGCATTCCAGTTGAGGAGGAATGCGTCCCCCATTGATCCTCTTCATAATCCTGCTCTTGAGCAGAAATAGGGGCATTTGCGATTCTGCGTTGTGGCAAATAGAGCGATTGTTGAAAAATGTTTTTCAGGATCCCGTTTTGTAACTCCCACTTGTGATTATTGCCAAACTGCCTGCTGAGGAGTCTGTGGTGGTGTTCTGAATCCCAGGTAAATAAGCAACTGAAATGTTGATGTTGTGGCATATGCACCAGTTCCATAGTTTTATCGCTTTTGTGCACAGAGAGTTGGATCTTGCTCCTCCTTGTTGACTGACGTAAAACATGCACGCGATGTTGTCCGTCATTATATTTATGGATTTGCCTGCTATAAGAGGTAGGTCGTGAAGACATTCATTGCAGACTGCACGTAGCTCCAACAGGTTTATGTGTAGATTTATTTAATCTAGGGACCACCTTCCCTGTATGGTGTGTTTTTGAAGGTGTGCTCCCCAGCCCATGACTGAGGGTATTACCCATGTGAATGGGATCCCTGTTTAGTAAGTTGTTGGGCTGTGTCCACCATTTCAATGATCATTTGATTTTGTTTGGCATTACAACTGCTTTGTGTAATGGATGTTTGTGTGGTCTGTATAGTCGAGAGCCATAGTTGTAGGGCTCGCATGTGTAATTGTGCGTGTTTCACTACAAAGATGGTAGCCGCCATATGTCCCAGCATTTGGAGATGTGTGTGTGCACTCAAGGTCGAGCTGTTCTCTATCATATATTCCAGGTTCACTATCACATTGAAACTGTCTCTTGGTAGAGATGCCCTGGCTATGAGGGAGTCCAGATATGCACCTATGAACTCTTAACTGTTGCACGGGTTCCAGTGTGGACTTCTTGTTGTTAATCATCAGTCCTAGTTTTTGGAAGAGTGACCTTGTAAGTTGCACCATTTGAATGGCCTTCAGTTGACTGTGTGCCTTTATCAAGCAGTCATCCAGATAGGGAAATATGGTGATCCCTTCTTTGCGTAGATACACTGCTATGACAACAAGCATTTTGGAAAAGACCATTGGAGCAGTGGAAAGGTCGAAGGGTAGCACAGCATATTGGTAATGATTGTTTCCTAATGTGAACCTCAGATATCTTCTGTGCCAGATGGATGACGACGTGAACGTATGAGTCTCAACTATGCACTGTTTTTAACAGCAGAGGGATTGGGCAAGGGAGATTCTTTAAATCTCCCACGTAGCCAAATTCCTTTCTCTGCCCCACCTCCTTAGAGTGGCCCCAGTGACCTAACTTCAGCTACTCTGGGTAGAAAGGGAAGAGTATTGATATCCCACCCTATTGGGGTGAGGTGGCCTTTGTTCCCTGCACACTGAGTCAAGGTGAGCAGAATTTTCTCTCATATGTATCTCAAGGTCCTTTACATGCTCCCAGACCATCAGGCAGACAGAGACTGTGGGAAAACGTTCCCCTTTCCTTCCTAGCTGCAGTTACTTTTGCCATCTCCTGTCATCCAGCTGTCATACACTTTATTTGGGTATTTCCCACCCATGGCAGTGCACTGCAGTTGCCTCAGTGTCCCTACTTTTGGCCAGCAACACTGCCATTACCATGCTCTGTACTGCCTCTGGTTCTCTAGTAAGAAGGGAAGAGAGGTTAGTTCCCTGGCCTGGGCTCCAGGATTCAGAGAATTTCCCTTAAAGTCCATAGGTCTCACTTCCCTGGAGCAAGAGCCTGTCCCACCCTCATATTCCTCAGGTATGTGTCTGCATACCCTGGGAAGGTAACTTGATTCCTTTGGGATACTGCTGAAGTACACCCCTTTCCTCTCTGTCAGCTACTACATTTGCACTTTGGCTAACACAGTCCCTTTCACGTCTGGAGCTAACCAAGGGGATCTGATTTACCCCTTCTGCTTTTAGAGTGATAACATCATTCCACAAAAGCAAAGAATATAGGATATCTGACAATAAACCTACAATCAGAACTCCTGACCCGATCTGTCTACAAATCTGTGCTGTAGATAGAGTGAAGGCTTTTACACCAAGCATTTTTACCAAGATTTCACACCCTGAGAGCGTTTGATGGGGCTTCACGAAATGAAGCTTAAATACAGTCTTAACAGTCCCACTCTCTCCATTCATAGGGTGCAGCATGACATATGGGCAGTGATTTGGGATGTAAATGGCTCAGCATGAACATTATATGCCATTGGCAGAATGGCTGTGTGACTCTCTCCCTCCAGAGATTCAGTCAGACATTTAACTCTGTGAGGCTGGGAGTGCAGCTGGCCTTTCCAGCACTGCACTGGGCCACTCTAGGAGGGCAATTCAGGGCAAAGTGACCCAGCTGGCCACATATGGAACAATGCTTTTCCTCACCCACTCTAGGGCTTCCCTTTCCCCTGGGCATGGGTTTCAGCTCGGGCCTAATTCCTGTCCTCTGATCCCATTCCTTCCGTATTATGTTTTCTATCAAACCGCGACCGAGTATCCACATAATGGTCTGCCCATTTCCCAGCCAATGTTACATCTCTAGGATTTTTGTCTATTAACCATAATTTTATATCATGGTGGTAGACTTTTTAGAATTGTACTAAATCCATTAATTTACAGGCTTCCCTGAACGTGATAACCCCCCACCCAACCAGTTCCCCATTTTCTTTTATGATAACCCCTATTAGAGCTGAAATCTCAGCATAGCTCATGCCCCCTTTTTTCTGAACTCCCCAAAACCTTTTCCTATACACTTCAGGGGTCACTTTAAACTTTTGCCACAGAGCTTGTTTATACTGCTCATAATCTTTATAGACCTTTCCCTCCCTAAGGGTGAAAACATCTGAAGCCTTTGTCCCTGACAGTAGTGGAGCCAGATACTGTACCATATGCTCCTGCCTGACCTTGTTCAATTTACATCTCACTTCAAAAGCATTTAGAAAAATGTCCATGTCAGGCTCCTCCCTAAAGCGAGGAAATAATTTGGAGTCTATGTCACCCACTGGAACAGGTATGCAGGGTCTGGATTAATCTACTGGATTAGGATTTTGCTGGTGCAGTCTCTCCATTTCAAGATGATATGCTTGTGCTGGCGCTCCTTGTGTAGGCGCTTCTTCTCTTCTCTTTCATACTGCACTGGTGTTCTTGATGCTGGTCCTGTTGCTCCAGGTCTTGAAGCTACTAGATTTCCAGATGCAGTCAGTTCCTCTCCAATTGTATCCTCTTTTAGTCCACCTGTGGATTTGTCCATGATCATTGTTGCAGTGATGTATTTGGTGTGTATGGAGCACGGATGTTGCCTCTGTCAGCCTCTTCCTGGCTTCTCTCCAAAAAATTATATCCAAAATTTTCCTGACGTGCTGGACCTCTGCCAATGGGCTGGATGTTCCCTGTGAACCTGGACCCATCATCTCTCTTCTGATGGTCAGAATGTAGCAAGTCGACTAGTGCATGTTTGTCTGCTCCTCAGTGCTGAGCTGACTTCTTTGCATACCTCAACTAGCTGATTGTTCTTCAGCTGTTCATAATTCATTTTCCCCTATGTCTCTTTTCACCATTCTTTTCCCCAAAAGGTGTTAATTTTTTTTGCAGTACCAAGCAATGGCACATCTTTTCCCATAATCTTGTGGCATCGGGTCATTCTTTGGTCACTTACTTATGTCAAACATTTCTTAAGCCTATGGCCTAGTCAAGGCGAAACCCAGGATTTGAGCCTAAATGCTTTTCAGTGGAGATGCAGCCCTTCCCAACTCAGGTCCTGGAAGTTTGCCAAAAGTATTCCACAATCTCATTGGCCAATTTCCTTTGTTTTCTCTATCCCAAGAATTTCCAATGGACTCCAGGGAAAAAGAAGCAACCTCCTTGATGTAATGCAGCATCTTGGTGCATCAGCATTTCACCTTTCCACTGTCTTCCGAACACTGAGCTGCATACTCTCAGAGAGCCTTCTGTGTTTACAATGGAGATGGAACTGAAGTAGTCTTTTGAAAAGTGCATTGCTGTGTGGACATGGGAGCACAGCCAGATTCTGGTAAATCACTGATGCGAGGCCAGCAGAACAATGAACTTTAGTAAGGGTACCAAGAAAGATCATTCATATCAGCAAAGAGCGAAGAAGTATTACAAACTTACTGGACTGGTGACAAATGCAGGGAGCAAATTAAGTGGCTCAAGAGCGCTTATAGGAAAACCAGGGACCAGAACTGCACCTTGGGCAAGTCGCCGACATCCTGCCCATTTTATGAGGAGTTTCACCAGGTTCTTAGCATTGCACATAGAGCTAACTGTGGTGCATGATGACCTGGAGAGCCAGGATGGCACCCCCGCTGGCCCCAGAATCCAGTATGGGGACTGATGTGAGCCAGCAGCAGGTTAAAACCAATCCCAGAGGAGACTTTACTGTAGGAGCAGCAGCAACAAACATACTCGGAGAGCTTTTGAATGCCCCCCACTCCACCCTCTGAGGAACCCTCTGCAAAGCCTGCAGCAGACATGGAAGGGCTGAAGCTGCCCCAGAGCTGTACATTTCTAGCTCCATTTTAATTGGCTAATATAGTGCCCATCTTTAAAAAGGGGGGGAAAGGAGGAGACGGGGAACTATAGATCAGCTTGACTTCGATACCTGGGAAGCTATGTATAAAACATTCGATTTGTGAATGTTGCTGGAAGATGAAGGGGTAATCACTAGCAGCCAGCATGGATTTACCATGAAAAAACGGTTGCCTACCTTCTCGTAGCTGTTGTTATTTGAGATGTGTTGATCATGTCCATTCCAAGTAGGTGTGTGCATGCTGCATGCAGTCATCAGAAAATTTTTCCCCTAGCAGTACCCATTGGGTTGGCTTAGACATCTCCTGGAGTTGTGCCATTTTGGCACCGTATAAAGAGCCCTGCTGACCCGCCGCCTCTTCAGTTCCTTCTTGCTGGCTGGCTCCAACAGAGGGGAGGGCGTTTGGGTCTTGGAATGGACATGAGAAACACAACAGTTATGAGAAGGTAGGTAACCATTTTTTCTTCTTAGAGTGCTTGCTCATGTTGATTCCAAGTAGGAGTCCAAGCTGACCATAGGAGGAGGGGTTGGAGCTCAAGGAATCACTAACTGAAGCACTGCTCTGCCAAATGCTGCATCGCCCCTGACCTGTTGGGTGATGGCATAATGCGAGGTGAACATGTGGATCGATGACCACATTGAAGACGTACAGATCTCCACGAATGCACTAGGAATGCTTCCAGGGAGTGTGCTGTCAGTGGAGTGTGCTGTCAGTGTCAGGGCTGGCATCTTTGCCAGGTCATAGCAAGTTCTAATGCAGGATGTAATCAGTGTTGAAATATTCTGGTAAGACTCTGGGAGACCCTTCATTCTGTCTGCTACTGTGACAAAGAGTTGGTTCGATTTATGAAATGGTTTTGTCCTCTTGATGTAAAACACCAGTGCCCGCCTGACATCTAGGAAATGGATGCATCATTCCCTGCTACTGGCGTGTGGTTTGGGGAAGGATACTGTGAGAAAGATGTCCTAGGTGGAATGAAATTGAGATACGACCTCAGGGAGAAAGGCCGGATGGGGACGTAGCTGAACCTTGTCCTTATGGAATACCGTGTATGGAGGACTGGATGTTATGGCCTTGAGTTCAGAGACCCTCCTAGCTGAGGTTATCGGGACCAGAAATGAGAGGTAGAGAAGTGAACAGGTTGCTAAGGACTCAAAGGGGGCCCCCCATCAGCCTGGAGGGCACTAGATTAAGGTCCCAGGTCAGCATAGGGTGACAAACCTGGGGGTAAAGCCTATGCAGACCCTTGAGAAATGGGTTACTAGCGGGTTGGCAAAGACTGATTGGCCAAGAACGCAGGTATCACCGCTAAGTGCACCTTTAGGGATAATACCACCAAACCTAGCTGTTTCAAGTGCAACAGGTAGCCCAAGATGGAAGGTATTGATGCTTGCATGGGTGAGATGCCCTTCTGTATTGTCCACTTTGAGAATCTCTTGCACTTGGCTAAGTATGTGGCCCTAGTGGATGGTTTCCTGCTGCTTGAGGAGGACCTCTCTAACAGGCTCTGTCTCATGGCAATCGCTGAAGACATTGTTCTCGTGGCCGAGTCCTCCACATCCAGGGTTGCCTGCAGTGAGATCCTAGCCACTGCCTTCCCCTCCTCCACGAGTGCTGCAAATTCTGCCCTGGAGTCATCCAGGAGTACTCCTTAAACTTTGACATGGTGTCCCATAAATTGAAGTTATAGCGGCTCAAGATTGCTTGTTGATTCATTATCTGAAGCTGGACGGTGGAATAGACCTTCCTTCCGAGGAGATCCAGTTTCTTTGTGTTCTTGGACTCAGGAAAAGGGCCCTGCTGTCCCTGCTTCTCTTTCTCATTTGTGGCCACTACCACCAGTGATTCAGCTGCGAGTGAATAAAGAGGTACTCATGACCTTTTGAGGGTGCAAAATATTTCTTTTCTATCCCCTTAGCTGTAGGGGGGATAGAGGCCTGAGTCTGCCACAGAGCCTTGATAGTGACCTGGATGGTTCTTATGAGGGGCAGTGCCACACTTGTGGGGCCTTCTGGTGTTAAAATATCCCCCATGGGCTCCAACACCTCTTCCACTTGGAGCCCTAGGTTCTGTGCCACCCTCTGTAGCAACTCCTGACGGTCCCTGTTGTCTATGGGGGGGGGGGGGGGGTGGAACAGATGAGGTTCCTGCCACTGCCTTATAGGGAGATGAAGATGCTTTGGGCAGTGTCAGGACCTCCTGACCTTCAGGATCATGGGGTTCTCCCTGCAAGGATGTCATGTTCAGTGCTGGAGTTGTCCCCAGTGCCGATCCCCTCTTCCATCTCTGAATCTGCCTCAGTGCCAATCTTGGTGCCTGCCTTGATGCCGCATGGTGACAAGTGGGCTCTGGGTGGTGGAGGAATGCGTCTTTCTGAGGCAAGAGACTGGGGGGCTCTGGGCAGGACCCCCAGCCATTGTGCAGGCATCTGCCACTGAACTTGCCAAGGGCCCATGAGAGGGACCTGTCCTACCTCTTGACTGTACTAGCATCACTTTGACCGGTGCTGACTATGATAGGAGATGTATGACTCCACTTGGAGTCCGATAACTCCGAATATGGGGACCATGGTGGTGCTAAGCAAGATGATGCTAGAGAGCAGTGCTGTGAAGAAGGTGGCCGGTGCCTCATCTTGGCTGGTTTGCTTCTAGATGGCACCGCGCTTCGCTGCAGTGCCAGAGGTCTTACCACCAGCGCTCTCTCTGGCCTGGTGGGAGACTGCTGTGCCGTCCTGACTACCGGGTCCTTAGCTGCTTCAAATGTGTCCAGAGTGGAAGGAAGATCCAGTTCATCCACCTGGCTCTCCCTTGTAAATCCTGCACCGATCTATCTGGTGGGATTCTCAAGCAGGATTTATGGCAGGTCCCCTTGGCATAGACTTGTGGCAGGTCCCACACAGTTTAAAACCTCAGGATTGAGGCATGCCCTGAATCCCTGGTGGGGGGGAAATTAATGGAAAGGGCCCTCAAACAGAAAACTTAACTAATAACTAACACTAACCTAATCTATTTGCATATTTTCAATGTTCAAGACTAAGGAAATGCTTGCCGAAGAAAGACAGAAGCGTGGCTCCAATAACCGACATCGGTGGTAAGAAGAAACTAAAGAGGCAGAGGGTTGGCAGGGCCCTTTATATGGCGCCACAGTGGTGTGACTCCATGGGGTGCCTAAGCCAAAACGACAGGTACCACTAGGGGAAAAACCTTCTGATGACTGTGCACGCAGTGCGCACACTTGGAATTGACATGAGCAAGCACTCCAAGAACAAATCATGCCAAACCATCTTGATTTCCTCCTTTGACAGGGTAACTGGTTTGGTGGATTGGGGGAATACGGTGGACATAATATACTTGGACTTCAGCAATGCTTTTGACACAGTCCCACATGACATTCTGATAAGTAAGCTGGAGAAATTCAAGCTTGGCAGAACTACCATTAGTGGACACATAATTGATTAAACAACTGCAAACGAAGAGTTAACAAACTTGATGGAATGATGTCAGATTGAAGGGAGTTCTCAAATGAGGTTCCACAGGGATCTGTTCTGAGTCCGGTGATGTTTAACATCTTTATTAATGACCTGGATGTAGGAATAAATAGCATAGTGATCAAATTTAAAGATGACACAATGCTAGAGGGGGTTGCCAACACTTTGGAGGATAGAGCTAAGATTCAGAGGGATCTTGATAAATTGGAGAACTGGGCTATAAACAACAAAATGAAATTCAAAGACAAATGTAAGGTACTTAGACTTAGGGAAGAAAAACCACATGCACAAATACAAAATGGGGGATAACTAGCTCAGAAGCAACACTGCTGAGAAGGATCTGGGAGTTGTGGTGGATCACAACCTCAACATGAGTCAGCAATGCAATGCTGTTGCAAAAAATGCAAATGCAATTTTAGGGTGCATTAACAGAAACAGAGGATGCAAGTCATGGGAAGTGATAGCACTGCTCTACTTTGCACTGGTTAGGCCTCAGCTGGAGTACTGTATCCAGTTTTGGTCTCCAATATATAGAAAGGATGTGGAGAAACTGGAAAGGATCCAGAAGTGAGCGACAAAGATGATCAAGGGGATGGAATGCAAGCCATAAGATCAAAGGCTAAAGAAGTTGGGTATGTTTAGTTTGGAAATGAGGAGATTGGAGGTGGGGTAACATAATAGTGGTCTTCAAATACTTGAAAGGCTGCCATAAAAAAGATGGAAAAAGTTGTTCTCTATTGCCACCCAGGGCAGGACAAAAGGCAATGAGTCAAAAGCTCAGGAAAAACTTCTTAACTGTAAGAAGAGGAGGACAATGGAACAGACTACCGATGGAGGTTGTGGAAGCTCCTTCACTGGAGGTTTTCAAGAGGAGGCTGGATAGCCATCTGTCTTGGATGTTTTAGACACAACAAATCTTGCATCTTGGTAGAGGGTTAGACTAGATGATCCTTGTGCTCTTTTCTAACCCTATGATTTTATGATTCTAATGTTTATTAATATAGGAATGGGAGGGATTTCCACTTTATGAACCAATGCAAAATCTACTAAAATACGCAGCTAGCAGTGTCCATCCGCTAATGGCAGATTGTATGCTGGGGAATTGGCTTCCCCACTCCCACCATGTGGCGTTCAAAATGGCCACTGGGAATTGCAAACAGTAAAAATGCTCTGAAAGTTATTTTTTACTGGAAAGGTACAGATTTTTTGCTAGGCTAGGGCATTCCTGTTATTAAAAATAATAACCTTACATTGCCATGCCTGTAAATTCACTCAATGGTGTAACAAACTGTCTGGAGACAGTGAACTGGGTGTGGGAGTGTGACACTCCACAGCAGCATACTGTAAACCCCTTATTCATCAATTCTGTATAGTTGTAATAAATCATATTAAGCATGTCACGTAAAATATCTAATGAAAGGTCATAATCTGCTAAAACCCATTGTGCTGTCAAAATACGCATATTGCTAGTTTGTATCAAGTTATAAAATGTTGCTGTCACAATATGTTATAAGCTTGCTAGTAACAGCAGAGAAGGCACCCCTGCCCAAAAGGGGCTCAGCAGCCATCAATCAGCAAAGGAGTTGTAAACAAAGGATTTACAATACAATGACCATTTCACAAGGCTATACAATAGAGATTGCTCAACTCTATGACTCACTCGTACAGGAGAGATTAATCAACCTGGTGACTCAGGCACCCAGATATGCCTAGACTAATGTCTAGTGGCCACATAGTCAAAAAGATATAAAAGAAGGAACAGAGACTACATACCTTATCCTGTCCTTTCTCCTCCCCCATAAATGCTGAAAGCAACAGGAATGCTGGAACACTAAGAGACTGGACCCAGGCTTGGAAGAAGCCTGTATACCGAGAACTGGAACAATCAAGTGAGAAAACTGCTTAATCTAGATGCTGCCTAATGATAGAGGTTTAAGATTTAGATTGTGTATTTATCTTTATTTTCTTTGGTACCTATCTCTAATCTCTTATGCCTGCCACTTATACTAATTTAAATTCCTCCTTTCCGTAGTTAATAAACCTGTTTTATATTCTTAACTAAAACAGTGCGTTTCAGTGAAGTGTTTGAAACCCCCCACCACCAGTAAGTTAACAAAAGTTGGTGTGTCTTCTCCACACTGAAGAAGGGGTGAACCAGGTGATAAACTTACTGGTCAGACTTCTGACCCGGGCAAGACAGAACAACTTCAGGGTGCAGGGCAGGGAACTGGGGCAGACTGGCTGGTGCCCCTCTCTCTGAGATTTGTGAGTGGCTCTAAGAGCATTCATATAATCTAGTGGGCATAGGGCTCCACCTACTGTTGGTCTGAGTGATAACAGCACCCAGACGGGTTTGCTGCTTGTCACTAGCAAAGTAATCCAGTCCAGGGAGTTAAGAGGGCACAGTGGTACCAAGTCCCAGGTGGCCCCGTGGGGGACCCATCCCAGGGAGGAAGGTAGAAATGTGTTCCATTTATAAATCTAATCCATTTCAGTGTGGGAGTGTATCATCCATATACTGACGTAATGGCTGCAGAAGTGGAAATGTATAGCAGGCCTGATGGACATCGGGTCAAGTAAGGCTGCGAACAAGGAAGCTGGAAGCCAGCCACTTTCGGCCAGGCGCCACACTGGCGGCAAGTTTCGGGGACTTGGCCGCCATCCACTAGCTAAAAAGAAGTACACAAGGTCATAAATAAGGGAGTTATGTAAGATAAAAGGCAACCAATGAAATGTAAGCTGTTCCCGTGCTGAGCATGTGAAATTGTATAATAGCCAATCAGCAATTGCGTGATCATTGTCTGTTAGGTTATTGGAAAAGTATATGAGCCGATGAAAAACATGGAATAAACGATTTAGCTTGCAATCATATTGGTTGTTGTGCTTTATCCGGCCCGCATGGGACCCGACAAATGGTGACCCCGACGTGATTTGATCCGAAAAGATTGAATTGTGCGTCGGGAAATGACAAAGCGGGGATCGTAGCCGCGGCAGGAGGTACTGCAGTGGAGTCAGCTCCTGGTCGTCCGAGAGAGACGTGTCTGAGCTCACAGGTGATCGGCTACTTAATTTACAATGGGTAACGCTGCATCAGCGGAAGAAATGACTGTGCATGACTTTTTTATGCAAATTGCAGAGAAACAGGGAGAAAAACCGTCCCCGGAAGCATTGTCTCAATTATTGAAGTGGGGACAGAGAAGGGGATTTTTTGTAAAACCAAGTAATGTATTTCATAAGACTGTCTGGGAACGCCTGGGCTCCGACCTGTGGGAATCGGTGGCCACTGGCAATAAGGAAGCCTTTGCCTTGAGCCAGATCTGGAATAAGGCCAAAAGGATGGTGGAGAACCTTGCGGCTGAAGCCGGGGTACAAGCAGCGGTAAGAGAAATATTTCAAGTACGGCCTGAGACGCCTTATGTGTTGCCAGTTGGGGCGAGGGAGTTCTTCGGCGGGACAGAGACTGTAATACCTATAGCGCCGAGTGCCCCCACGCCCGAAGTTGATCCCAGTACGTTTCCCCTGCCTGATGGTGACGATATGGACATGGGTGCAGTAGGCAACGAGCCTCCTGATAAAAAGACAGAAAGCTTGTATCCAGACTTAAGCAAGCTTACCCAAGCTGGTGGGTTTCATGAGGAAATGCAGCGACAGGGCCAACAGTTGCAAGAAATGTTAGATAAGCTGTGTCAATTAGCTGATGGTAAGGACAAGCATATGCGATCTCACACATTGGACACTTTAAAGGATATAACTTGTTCCTCTGATCAAGAGCTTGAACAAAAGTGGAAGCAACGGGTGGAGCAACAGAGGTTTTGGGATCAGCGCCGACAGACTGAATCAACGCCGCCTGCTTACTCGTCCGGGTCAACAAATGCCGATTCCCCGGATCCAGTGCGTCGATGGCAGGGAGTAATAAAGGAAGCCTTGATAGAGGGACAATTCTTGCCCGGAACTTACCCTGTATTGACACCTGATCCTAACCATCCCAATCGACGACAGTGGGTGCCCTTGGATTGGAAATTAATTCGGGAAGCGCAAAAGTCTATTATGGCTTACGGTCTCGACAATTCGTACGTGCAGTCATTAGTCGAACAGGTCTTTACGGGACAGGTCATGTGTCCATACGATGCAAATAAGTTCGCTGATACGCTTCTTACACCCACTCAGAAATTGCTATGGAAAGACAGTTGGGTAAAACGAGTTGAGGTTGCCTTGGTAACGAACCTAGACCTACCACAAGGGGACCCGCGAAGAGTTACAACGCGTGACATGCTGATGGGAACTGGCCCCTTCGCAGATCCACAGGTGCAGGCTCGACTTGACCCTCGGATTTTACAACAGTCTCAAGCGCTGGCTTTAGCTGCTTTCAAGGAGGTGCCTCAGATAGGAAAACCAACCCCGCCATATGCTAAAATTACACAGGGTCTCTCGGAACCATATTCTACCTTCCTGGATCGGCTCCGAGAAGCTATCGATAGGTCGCCCAATCTAACACCGGAGGCTAAGGCCGCTGTTGGACTGGATTTAGCGATTCAGAATGCCAACCCAGTCTGCCGTCGCATACTAGCCACCTTACCCAAAACCGCGTCATTAACGGAGATGATTGAGGCATGCAATAGAGCATCTATATTCGAGGAGACAGATAAAGCCTTGGTCCATGCTAAAGCACATGCTAATGCGTTGGCTGTGGCCCTGAAACCATTGATCAAGCAGGGCCAAAGGAGCAGGGGACCTGGAAGACCGTCCGGTCTATGTTTTGCCTGCGGAAAACCTGGGCATATGAAGAGGGACTGTCCTGCCAAGGATAGTAAACAAACCATTACAACAATGCCGAAATCCTTTGCAGGCACTTGCAACAAATGCGACAAATTTGGGCACCGCGCGTCTAAATGTCGCTCGCGTTTTAAGAAGGACGGGACGCCGCTGCCGGGAAACGGGTCGTTGAGCGCCCCTCGGAGGAGCGCGAAGACACAAGTGCCTCCCCATTCGCAACTGGCTGCTTGGAGCGCCTCACAGGAGCAACCCGAGGCAGTGCCGGAGTGGATTTGGCCACAGCAACAGATGTAACCTTAGATGATGATAAAGTGCATGTTATTCCATCCACCACTAACGGCCCGTTGGGGTATGGACTAAGTGCCCTTTTGATAGGTCGCTCGTCAACTTCTAAACAAGGTATTTTTGTTTTGCCTGGTCTCATCGATGCAGATTACACTGGGAATATCGGAATCATGGTACGAGCGCTCCATCCACCCGTAAGGGTAACCGCCAGTACACGTCTCGCCCAATTGATACCGTTTAGAGGATGCGTACCTAAAACAAACATGGTCGAGCGAGGGTCCCAAGGCTTCGGCTCTACGGGACCCCCACAAATAGCTTTTTCGATAGAAATCACCTCCCATAGACCCGTGCGAACGGTTCGGTTGGAAGGAATGGATGGACAACAGATTGTGCATGAGGCCCTATTAGATACGGGGGCCGACGTAACTATTGTACCCTCTCGGTCCTGGCCAAAATCATGGCCTCTACAGACTGTTGCGACACCTGTTGTGGGAGTCGGGGGAACTCAGTTAACTCACCTTAGTGCGCACTTTATCACCATCGTTGATTTAAAGGAGCCGAGCAGCACAGCTAAGGTCCGTCCTTATGTCATGCCGACTTCAATCTGGCTACTAGGTCGTGACTGTTTAAGCCAGTGGGCTGTTGTTCTTCAAACCTCACCTTTTGCCTAGCAGCCATTGAGGGGCGGCCGATCCTACAACTGGAATGGACAACATCCACTCCGGTGTGGGTTGCTCAATGGCCGCTAACTAAGGAGAAGCTCGCCTGGGTACAAAAACTTGTACAAGAACAATTAAATAAGGGTCATTTAGAAATTTCTGTAAGCCCCTGAAACACCCCTATATTTACTATTCCTAAAAAATCTGGACGTTGGCGCCTCTTGCATGACTTAAGGGCGATAAATGCGGTTATGAAGGATATGGGCGCCCTTCAACCTGGATTGCCGACCCCTACTATGTTGCCGGTTGGTTGGCCCCTACTTATTGTTGATCTTAAGGACTGCTTTTTTACAATTGATTTACATCCAAATGATAGGAAAAAATTTGCTTTCTCAGTGCCCTCTATTAATAAAGCCGAACCTGCCAAGCGATACCAATGGACTGTTTTACCGCAGGGCATGAAAAATTCCCCTACTATTTGCCAATTTTATGTCGCTTGGGCCCTGACGCCCCTTCGTGCGGCACACCCCGATTGGATTATCTATCATTATATGGATAATCTCCTGTTCACCAGCGCCCAGCTCCAATTGGAAACAGCCGTGACGGAAATTACTCATGCCTTGGAGGGGGCTGGCCTAGTAATAGCGCCAGAAAAAATTCAACACCAGGCCCCCTATAAGTATCTGGGCATGGAAATAACTGATTCTATCGTACGACCTCAGAAACTGACCATACATTCTGAAATCCGCAATTTACATGACGCTCAGCGTCTTGTCAGGGATCTACAATGGGTTCGCGGCTTGTGCGGAATAACCAATAAAGACCTTATGCCTTTGATTCAGCTGCTTCACGGTGGCCGAACCCCAGAGGAGCCTCGCTCTCTGGGTTCAAAGCAGCGGATGGCCTTGAAAGTCATAACGGACAAACTGGCAACGCGCTACTCTGGGCGCGTTTATCCTGATTTACCCATATTTGTAGCCATCCTGTCTAAAGATACCTCTTTAGAGGCCTTACTCTTCCAATGGCAAGAAACTCTTCCGGACCCTTTAATAGGACTTGAATGGATTTTCCCACCCTCACATTATGTTACAACGGTAACCTCGCGATTGGATGCCATCGCCCACATTATTACACAGGCCAAACAACGCCTGTTGGCAATCGCGGGCACGGATCCCCATACAATTTATCTACCTTTCAGTGATGTTGCTCTGACCCAAATGATCACAGCCCATCTGTCCATCACACTAGCCACCTTAAATTATACTGGGCGATACAGTAATCATTATCCCCCACATCGCCTTTTTGCCACTGCGATCCCTTTTGAGAAGACGCTAATGTTGCAACCGCGTCCTGTTTCGGGACTGACTGTGTTTACGGATGCCAGTGGCAAAAATCGGCGTGCGGGGCTCCTATGGCATCAAGATGATGGCTGGCAACACAAAGTTGTGCTTGCCGAGGGCTCGTTGCAGGTCCTAGAACTTCGAGCCATTATCCGGGCCTTTAAGAAGTGGCCCACCACCTCCCTCAATGTTGTTAGTGACTCCCTGTATGCAGTTGGTATTGTTCAGCGTATTGAACGCTCGCTTTTAAAACATGTCAGTAATCCGGTTTTATGGACCGCCCTGCTTCAGCTGTGGCACATATTGGATGCCAGACACTATCCCTATTTTATTATGCATATTCAAAGCCATTCTGGCTTGCAGGGGGGTCTTGCGGAAGGTAATGCCATAATAGACCAGTTAATAGGCACTGTGCATGTCCCTAACCTGTTAGCCCAGGCACGGTTATCTCATGAATTTTTTCACCAATCCGCCCGCGCTTTGGTGCGGCAATATAAGGTCCCTATTGGTGATGCCCGTGCTATTGTTGCCTCCTGTGCGGATTGTCAACACCATGTCACCCCCGTTGCCACTGGTGTCAATCCTCGGGGCCTTCAATCCCTACAAGTCTGGCAAACTGATATAACCGTTTTTTCGGAATTTGGCTCCTTAAAACATTTACATGTCACAATTGATACCTTTTCCGGCCTTTTATGGGCCACGGCATTGGCCTCTACTGGTTCGCGTGATGTCATCAAACATTGGCAGGCATGTTTTGCTGTTATGGGCGTCCCAGCCCTCGTTAAGACCAACAACGGTGCCGGGTACGTGTCCCGTCGCGCCGCCCGCTTTCTTTCACGCTGGGGCGTACAACACGTTACTGGTGTCCCCGGCAATTCCACTGGACAGGCTATCATTGAGCGTGCCCATTCATCCCTGAAGGCCCTCTTGTTAAAACAAAAGGGGGGTATACGGGGTGCAGAAGCAGATGCCATGGAAAAAACCCCACATGCACGATTGTTAAAGGCCTTATATGTTCTTAACTGGTTACACCTTAGGAAAGGGGATGAGGTGCCCCCTGCGGTTAGGCATGTATGTGGCATAATGGGGGAAGACCAACAGAACAGGCCAAAACCTTTAGTTACATGGTTTGATTATCTACAACAAACTTGGAAAAGGCCAGTTGATTTACTAACTTGGGGAAGGGGCTATGCTTGTGTTTCCACTGATACAGGCCCCAGGTGGATACCTGCCAAGTGGGTCCGGCCCTGGCTGAATAACGAAAACTCGCGAACACAAAGAGCACCCGAACCGAGCAAGCCAAACGCGCCGTCCGCATCTGACACAAACTCCGGGGACTAACGCACTCAAATTTGACAACCGACTTGGGGCGCCAGCGGAAGGTCGTCCGCTGGTGGTGCCGGAACTCTCAACAATTCTGTTTATATTTTTGTAGCTGTTTGATTATTGATATATTTGTAGCAGTGTCGTTGTAATTATGAAATCTCTAGTTAAGTTTTTTATTTTGTTTGCAGGAATTGTTTCCTGTGTTTTACCTATTGCTATATCTCAAATTAATCCCCGACAGAATATTTGGGTTACCTGGGCCAATCAGACGGGACAGGAAGCTTTCTGCCTCTCTATGGTTACGCCATCTGACCCATTCCAGACGTGTTTGGTGGGCTACCCATATTTTCGTTTGGCTGATTTTCATGGGTTTGTGCGTAATTCAACGTATTTGAATGATACCTGGGTGCAGGATGACCAACTAAATGCCACCTGCCACGCCCTATATGGTGAGCGTGGCGGAGACCCGGGTGACCAATGCCCTGGTCTTGCTTGGAATCTCTTACAGGCACACCTGCTAAATCAGTTAAACATGTCACCCCCTTTCCCCCTGCAGGAATTGGAGCTCTTGGGGTCACTACCAGGTACTACAAATAGTTCTCGTAATGTATCATTGGGATGTGTTGCATTTGGTGGGCAACAGCCTGTGCTTTATTCCCAATTCGGTTGGAATATGAGTCTCGGTCTGTTTGCAGGGATGCAAAATATGATACCACTTGTTGATTTTGTGAGGGGGAACTTTTGCCAACCTGGTGGGTCCAACGTAGGCATACAATTAAAAGAGTATGGCATCTGGAATAACGGCACGCCTAAAGCCTTGCCCGCTGGGTATTTTTTGATCTGTGGGGATCGAGCCTGGCAGGGGGTTCCTAGCTATCCCTTGGGGGAGCCTTGTTATGTGGGTAAACTCACCTTATATGCCCCATCGAAACTGCAGCTGCAGCACCGGCCAAACGATCGCATTAAACGTAGTATTCAGACGTTTACACCGGACTGCCAGGATACCATCGAGTTTTGGGATACCCCTACAAAAATATTTGCTGCCTTTCTGGCCCCTGGAGTGGCTGCTGCTAATGCTTTACGAAATTTGGAAAAATTAGCCTGTTGAAGTATTAAACAGTTTAATTTGACTTCGGAACTGATTAGCGCCCTTTTGCAGAATGTAGACAGCATACGGCATGCTGTACTGCAAAATCGGGCGGCTATTGATTTCCTTTTATTGGCACAGGGACATGGTTGTGAGGATTTTGAAGGTATGTGTTGTATGAATTTGTCGGATCATTCACATTCTGTTCATGCTTTATTGCAACGTCTTGCGGATAATATGCATAAAATCACACGAAATCATAACCCCTTATGGGAGTGGCTTAGCAGCTTTGGTTGGCCCTCGTGGCTTGTTTCGCTTCTTCACACGGGAATTATTATTGTTGGAATTGTTCTCCTTTTCCTCATTTGTGCCCCCTGTCTTATTCATTTGTTACAAGGTAGCCTGGAACGCCTTGTTGAGCGCATATTTAAAAGAAAGGGGGGAGCTGTGGGAGTGTATCATCCATATACTGACCTAATGGCTGCAGAAGTGGAAATGTATAGCAGGCCTGATGGACATCGGGTCAAGTAAGGCTGCGAACAAGGAAGCTGGAAGCCAGCCACTTTCGGCCAGGCGCCACACTGGCGGCAAGTTTCGGGGACTTGGCCGCCATCCACTAGCTAAAAAGAAGTACACAAGGTCATAAATAAGGGAGTTATGTAAGATAAAAGGCAACCAATGAAATGTAAGCTGTTCCCGTGCTGAGCATGTGAAATTGTATAATAGCCAATCAGCAATTGCGTGATCATTGTCTGTTAGGTTATTGGAAAAGTATATGAGCTGATGAAAAACATGGAATAAACGATTTAGCTTGCAATCATATTGGTTGTTGTGCTTTATCCGGCCCGCATGGGACCCGACATTTCAGTTAAAGGTAGTCTATGAAGTCTGTAGATGACAAAATCATTTGTGCCAAATTCAACTTGAGTTTGAAATTTTGTCCAAAAATGCGGATGGGTGTGAGGGGAGGAGGATGGCTATGGAGTTATGTGTATTTGCATGCAGCCATAACAGGCTAAGCTATGTGGAAGCTAATGCACCATCCTGTTGATTCCATCATTAATGTTGATCCAATCCCAGGTGCTGATAGCTGCAAACTTTTCCTGAAGCAGCAACTCCACAGAGGTAGTCACATTTTAGGGAAGGGTGTATTTTCCAGGACCACTCCCATAGCTAGCTAACTGAGTCCACTCATAGATGTGCTGTTCAGTCACTGTAAGTTTGAATACTTCAGCTGTATACACTGCAGGTTTCCCACCAGCAGCTTGGAATAACATCTCCCTTTGCCAGTGATGCACCACAAGATCTGTTATATCCTTCAAAACCTAGAATACCTGAAATGACAGAAAAAAGCTTTTGTAGCACAGCCACTGATGGCTCCCCTCCCCTAAACCCAAGTAGTACTGTGATTTTTTATTTCACTGAGATTAACCAGGCTGTGCCCAGGAGCTTCTGTGTCTGAAGCATCTATCTCACAATATATTGAAGTTCAATTGGAAAAGTAACATTGTATGTCCTTGGAATTCTTCAAGGACTGTTTCTGTGCTGCTGCATTGAGCTAACTGAGACAATTATCCTCTGCTTTGTCCTATTCCAGGCCATTCTATCTTTACAGACTGCAGCACCTCCACAGCTCGCCCACAGGGCAGCAGAAACCTGGTCAAACATATCTACCAAGAGGAAGCATTGGACCGTTCTAAGAGGAAGCATTTCTGTGATGAATTTATGGTTGAAATTCTGGACAGGGCCAACAAGCAGGTCCAGTACCAAAGACAGAAGGACTTAAGGCCAGAAGAAAGGCATGGCAAGAGGAAGGGCTCAGGCTGGCTGCACAGCTTGAGCATAGGGTTTCAGTGCAGGAGTAGGCACTTGCTTTGCTGTTCCTGGAACAGGAATGGCAGCTTAGGGAAGAGAATAGAGCTCAGCAGAAAGAGTTGTTTGAACTGATATCACTAATGGCCACAAGAGTATTGGCTCCTGCTGCATCACCCACACCACAGCCTGAGTCCCCTGTGCAGTACCCGATGATGCAGTCCAGAAACAGCCTGGAAAAACTCAATGACTCAGTGACCCACGCAATCCTCCATACTGATCCCTCCCCTGTGGCTGTCTCCATGCCCCTCCTCCAGCGCCAACTGTGCAGCAAACGGGGAAAGAAGGGAAAGAAGAATGGGGACCAATGGGACATGCAAAGGTAGGAGGTTTCTGTCTTGTACATGGTTTCACTTTGTGCACTTGTTTGTACAATTTTCTTTTTAAGGTTCTCTTGTTACTGGTGTTTTGGTGTAGCCCGCTTGATAATGGGTTAATGTTGTTCATTTCTAATTTATTTTATAAATAAAGCTTTTTATTTTATCAAGAAAGTGTATTACTATCACTGCATCACATCACACAACATGTATTTAAAACAATAAAAGTAAACACATGCTCAGGGACAATTAGCAATTAGTATGCAAATACTATTCCTCAATACAGTTATCTACATCAATCCATACTTCAATCACTTCCTTACCATATATCTATCCATCCATCCATACTGTTAATCTACTCCCACTCTTCCATTTGATAAGTGGTCATATCATTCTTAAGTACACTGCATGGCAATCAATCCCCCACAAATCATCAAGCACTGAACACCCCCCCCCCCAGTCAGTCAGTGAGCCCCATATCCTCCCCACCACAAGCACATTCATAAAAGTGCTATTCCCTCTCTTCCACTGGTCCATGCAAGTCCATAATGTGGGAGCACAAAGCATCCCTGACTTCTGTTGCCTAAGTGCATCCAGCTATAGCTCTTCTTTGTGGCTGAATGTAATGGTTCAGCAGCCCATTGCTGTCATAGGTCCTTTCAGGGGGAAATGGCTCACCTCTGGCTTCACAAAGATTGTGGAGAGTACAATGGAGAGTACAGTAATGCAGAAAACACTGATGACACTGAAATACAAACACGTCTCTAGACATCTTCAATGGGATTTCAGTCTGCCAAAAGCACATTCAACAACCATTCTACATCTGTTGAGTGTGTAATTAAACAGTCTTTTGCCAGGATCACTGAAATCAGAGTACGGTTTCATAAGCCAAGACAAAAATGGGTATATGGAATCCTCAAGAATAATGATGGGGACAGTTCCTGCACTCAGAGGATTGTTGTGTGAAAGAGGTCGCCAATGCAAAAAGTTTGAGAACCACTGTCTTAAACAGTCTGACGCTGTTACAAATTTGCCAGGTTTCAGAGTGGCTGCTCAAACCATATGCTTTCCCTGCACTTTTCCAGCAGGAAGGCTGCAAATGAAAGTCAGCACCAGAGACAGAAGCTGCATTTTCTATCTTTGCTATTATTTTCTCTTCCCTTTTGCGTGTTTTGTCTCTTCTCTTTTCTCCCAAAAAGAATAATTAACAACATCTAAAAAGACTTTCAAAGACATGTTTCTCCCTGTAAAAGACTATACAGCTAAAGAAAAAGGATTAAGGAACTTGTTAAAAGATGTGTTAAATACTTTAAGTTTAAAAAACTTTAACTCTTTGTTTGTTTAAATGTCTTTAATACAAGGTTAAAGAGCTTTGTAATGGTGATTGCTACAATGGGAGTAAACCAGCAGTAATTTGACATGAAATCCCAAACCACACTTTATTGTTAAATGCTGTAATAGTAAACAAGGTTTTCATTAACATCTGATCTGTTGATGGGTGCAAGGTACTGCCTTATCAGCACAGACATCCTGCAAAGATCTTCACCCCCACTTAACCTCATTTAACTCATATATCACAAGTGCAATTCTATGCATATACTCAGTCTTTCCAGGACAAAGTTGCCTAATATAAGTTTATTTGACAGCTGATGCTGCCTTCCCCTTTGACATAAGAAAACATTTTATTTAGTTGAGAAAACAAAATAATAGAGGCCAAAGTCACTCACTCCTCCTCTCTATATGCACACATAACCCTGATACAATACAGGGTTTTATCATGGGCTACGATGGCGAAAATGTTTGAGAGAGCCCTTTAAAAACATTAGAAATATAGCTCTGTTCCAAACCCACTTTAAAAATGTTTAGACAGTGAAGAAGGGCATTTTGAGGGGGTAGGAAGGGAGGGAAGAGATGGAATCCTGCACAGGAATACAGAACTCTTCTGTTGAGTCACCAAAAGGTAAGTTCAAATGCTAGAATCCTGAATAAAGATGCAGAGCACTTCAGACTGGGAAATAAGGCTCAGTTTTTAACAGTGTATATTTCTAGCCTTCATGACTGCAGAGAGAAACTTTAAAATGTGAAGCAAGTGCACACTGATCGCTCAGAAACCAGAAGGCAAATAAAAAGAACCCAACATTTATTCTTTTGTAAAAATCTCATGATTTTTTGGAGTCTGACTTATGATTTTTCAAGGACTGAGGTTGTTAATACTGCCATGCCCAGTCCCTAACTTCCCTGAGGAGACAAGAGAGAATTCTTTATGAGCTTCTTTCTTCCCATCCCAGCTGGAACCAGGGTGCAGCTGTGTGTGCAAAAGGAGCTTCTGCTCTGCTGCAGCTTCCTGTGTTGTCACCCCTTTGTGATGCTGGCAGACCAGGTGCCAGCTCATGTCTAAGCCTCTAGGCTTCACGGAACACTGACATATGCATAGTTAGAAACCCTTCCGTCTCACCTGTGTGTTAGTATTGTTAAAAGAGATATTAGAGTTATAAGAATGTGTTTAGACTTTATGAAATGCATGTAGGATGCTGCATGTTTTAATTTTACTTACATCTGTATCCCATGTTATATGTTCGCTCTGTAACTATAAAATTGTTTGCTAAAACTGTAAACCCCAAAGTCAGGGGAGAAACATTAGGAAGTATGAAATACTAGTTTACCACAAGAAGGTGTCATCTCCTCCCCAACAAAAGAAGGCCTCTAGACATCAGCCATTGTGGAACATCAGTGAACAAAAGACTTTGTTGATTGTTCCCCCCATGAAGTGAAGACTTCCACAAACCCTCGTCCTATCATCTTGAGCTCTGGCAATAGAGGATAAAAATCCCTGTCAAGAAAAATCATCATCAATTATGCTGCTTGGAATTTGGAGAGGGCAAAATTTCTATGCATAAGGAATCCCCAAGGTGTTTGGCTTGGGTGTGACCTAAAGAACATACAGCGCTTGCATATTAAAGCAGCTACTCTTACCTTTTGGAACCTAAGACTGTATCTCATTTGTGTGTGTATGTTTACCTGCTTTAACTTTGTAAATAACTCTCATTTATTTTTCTTAGTTAATAAATCTTTAGTTATTATTATAGTTTTGGCTACGACTGTCTTTAGTTTGAGATCTAAGGTACAATTGACCTAGGGTAAGTGACTAGTCCTTTGGGACTGGGAGTAACCTGAATATTGTTGTGATTTTTGGAGTAAGGGACCATCTACCACAAAAGCAGACGTACCTGGGTGGCAAGATAGATCAGAGTGCCCAACGGCACTGCCTGTGACTCGGTGTTAAGGTTGTTATAGTGCTTTAGGAGTTCACACTTGTTACTTGATTAGTGAAATCTCATTAAAAATCATACAACCAGTTAGGGGTTTGTGCCCTGTTCCTTTGCATTCTGCCCTCAGTACCCATGCTCTTGAGTTACTCTAGTCAGCTTGACACCTTTTATCTTGGGGTATCCTGCAGCTGCAGGTTTTATAGCTACTCTGATCTGATCCTGTATGCCTCAGTCTTTTTGGAAGAGAGGATCTCCGGCAGTGTGAAATGGAACTTCACAAGTTTGCTTCTGTAGCTGGAGTCATGTGGCATGGCACAAGCTGAAGGACTAGAAAAAGGCCAGCCAGCTGAGCTCCAGATGAGAGTACAGTGCCCATCTACACAGCCACAATACACAAATAAATCTACTATGCTGGCATAGTTGGTAAGTGTTATTTACTATTATTCACTGAAATCAGCCAGGAGACTGGATTTTGTTTCTTGGGCATTTTCTGGTGCACTGCAAGGTATGCAACCACTATTTCTTTTAAACTGTTTTTTTTTTTTTTTTTTTAAATACAAGAGATTTTGGTGTACCACTTCCAAACAAGTTTAGGCCTTACCCGTGGTACATATACCGCAGTTTGGGAACATCTGGTTTAGAACAACAAGATGCATAATACAGCTAAATAAATATACTTTTAAAACTAACATTACCTATACAGTATTATATCAAGTTGTTTTACTGCTCTGAGCAATCTTATTGTCCTGCTGTTAAAGACAAGAAGTATACTAAAGCAAGATAACATGGCAATAGCCTACATTTTCCATTTACCCTTAGGGGCTACTTAACCTCTTGTTTTACTTTTTCCAGACCAAATCAATGGTAAGGATGACCAAGTGATGATACATATGTCATAACTGTACTAAAGGTCAATGAGATTTAAACATATTAGGCTGTACTCATAAATATTTGACTAATACAAGCATATTTTTATCATCTCTAAACCCTAAGATTGGTGCCTTGGTGGGCAGCACATTGTCAGAATGAATGTGTAAAATATGCAGATCCATGTACTGACACCTGAGTTGAATTTCTCCAAATATGTGCTTGAATGCAGATGTCAAATATCAAGCTGTAGTAATAATTCTTCATTTGACTATACATTATAGTATACAGGTAACTGAAGAAATCAATGTGATCTGTACACAATACATTGAAGTAAATTTTACAAGGTGCCTGGTTCTAACCTCACTTACACAACTTTGACTCAAATGGAGGTTTTTTTTATTTACATTGGGTTAAGTAAGAGCAGAATCAGGCCCTACATATCTTATTACTAACACAGGGGCAGTTCGGTTGGAGTTGATGGGACAGACAGGATAGAAACTAGTTTCCTTATAACTGGGTAAGAAAGTTGTTTTAGAACAGTCATTTATGCTGATGAACCTTACACTGCCATTTTGATGTCCTATATGCTGTTGCTCTTGGTGCTACTGAACAAACTTGAGCAATGATGTGAGTAACATTCTGAAACTTTCCTTGAGGATTACAGAAAAATCATTTTCAGTCCACAAAGATGATTTTTTTCCATGTAACTAAAATGAAAATTGACTTGATATGGAACATAAAGTCATTAATGGCTAGTGCCCTAGGGAATTACATACTTTTATAAACCTTCATTTATTTAGTCTCTCCAATAATCCACCTGTTCAGTTTTCATTTATTTTCGTTGTTGGATTGAAAAAAAAGTAGATCAGAACAACTAGCCATATAATTCTGGTGAGACTATCAATACAGAAAACAACATTTATTTCTCTTTTTTTAAATGTAGACTTTAAAAAGCAAATTCCAATATCTAATATTTTTTCAGGCTGTTAGATTAGGCTGATTTTTTTTTTCAATTGGTATTGCTTGAGTTAGATATAAAAACAGGTCCCAGAGGAGGTTGACAAATGGATTAAAGTGGAACATAAATTTCTTATGTCACCCAGTCCCTTAAACCTTGATGTCAGTAACATGCCTAATCATTCCATTATTATAAATGTCAAATATGCTTTACATGTGTTAAAAAAGACTGCAAGAGTGGGTATGAGAAGAAAATGAAGATCCACAAAAAACTGTTTGTATTATTATTCAGATAAACTGACAAGATTTTGCATCCACACTACATATCTGTTAATATTTAATTTCATTTATTTATTTACTTATGTACATTCTGAATAATAAAAGATGAATCTCCCACTCTTTCAGTGTGACTTCCTAATCATTTGGTTATGCCTCCTCACATTGCCCTGTATATACTTTGCTTTTTCACTTTGCTTCCCTCATAACATAGCAAATATCCTTTAACTATCCAATGTTAATATGATTTTTGAGCAATGTTATTCAGGAATATTTCAACTCTTCAACAATGAAAAACTGGATGTGTGATTACAGGATGGGGAATTTTTATACAAATGCATAATCCATTAATTTGTTTTGAAAGGAAACCTTATCACTCAAAAAACTTATTGGGTGAAATTATAGCCTCATATAAATCAATGGGAATTTTGCCACTGACTTCACTGAGGCCATGATTTCACCCACTGCCTGGGACTACAGGAAAAAAGTTTGGAAATGTGTATATAGGATCAGAAATGATGCAAAATCTCTGGGAGAAATTATTGCCTAAATTTTTTAATTAATTCATTAATTTGAGGTAACTAATCTGAGACACCAACCGCTTAATTTTCAGAAACTCCAATTTAAGTCAAATGACACTTCCAGTGACCAACAGATATGACAATCAAGCCTTAGTTGTTTCTAGTAGGTGCCAAAAAGTGAGGCACCTAAAATGAATGGGCACATCCAAAAGTTTAGACCTATGTTTATGTGTTAGTAGGAACACTGATTGAAGTCAATGGGTCAGTACTAAAGTATTGGGCTATAATCTTATTTATAACATAAAGTGTTCAAATTATTATTTGTGCCCGTTTAAGTGATTTTGCTAAAAAGCAATACAGCAGAAAATATTCAACTTAAATAAGGATTATAAAGTATTTATATTTCCACTTTAAATATTTCTTTGTTACCAGAGCCAGGCATAAAATCCAGTTCTCCGGGGCAGCATTCAACTACCTTAAACATGAAACCATCCTTTTTCTCCCTACAGTTTCCTGCCTCATTCGCCGTACACCTTCAAACTTCTGCAACAAATGTGATAGGGGTCTGCAGAAAACAGCCTCATTCACTACACAACCCCAATGTATTTCCTATGCAGGGATCCTTCATAAAAAATAGTATGTGATCATGTAAGTAAAGAGTTTATCATAAATATATACACTCAGAGGCCCAAATTAACACTGTGCAGACAGCCCTTAAATTCTGGTATTTTCTAACATTTTAGTTCTCAATTTTGCAAGTGTAAAGATATTTTAATGTAAAGGTTTTGCATACAACTGCTTGAGTGTTTAAAAAGGAAACTGAAAAAAACCAAAACAAATTCCATCACATGGAACCAAACTGATCCCTGATCCACATCATAGACCTGTGCCTGATCCGAACTGAACTGTAGATCCACAGCATCACAGACCTGTGCCACTTGAACTAACTGAATAACTGGCTTAAGTAGTAGCACAGCAGCCACTAAAGAGAGATAGGACATACACTTTCCAGAAGTATTTGCTGATCACAGAGGTATGTTGAGACTCAGAAATTCCAGGTTCTATAAGTGCTCTCTTCAGGTCACAGACTCTTCTGCCTCTTAACACTCCTCTGACCTGTCCTCTTCAATCCCTGTCCTTTCTGCATTTGCTCCCGCTCCCCACAGCCTGAACTCCCCAATTTTCCCACCCATCTCCTTTCCTGCTCTTTACACCACAGCATTCAAATCAGGCTTCTTTCTCCTTTTCTATTCTGTCTGTGTGGCAGCCAAGAGAGTATTGCCAGTACAGGAAAAAACAGTCTCCCTGTTTTCAGTTCTAGTGCCTCAGTAGCCCTCTGGAGTAGGAAGGAGCAATTGCATGAAAAGGTTTACTCAGCCACAGACTAGAGCATGCTCAGTGATCCCTAGGTGGGTCAGACGTGCTCAGTGCGGTTGACATAGAGCACTGTGAAAGTGAAGCACGTTGATTACAGACAGGATGTTCAGAGAATTTTGTTGCCAACCTCTAACAAACCTCTACCGAGCAAATGCAAATGAAAATATTCAGTGGTTTATAATTTGTCCATGTCAGTGTGCATTTTCATTGGGGCAGCAGAAGGCAACACTCACTCCAGAGCTACCCTCATGCCAAATTTCAAGTCCATATTCCAAAGAATCAGTGTGCTAGAACGTCTCAACAAGGCTGTAACATTTTTTTAAACAAGGCCAAAACAATTATTTTCCCCCCGATGACATTGTTCTCAGAAATAGCAGAAATATTTAAATTTCATTTTCCAAAAAATTTAGCCTGAAGCAGACACCCAAAATGGAAAATTTCAGCCTGAACAGTTAAAATTTGGCAAAATCTATAATTAACTAACAGGGTCTTAGAATGGAAAGTATTAGGGAAGAAAGTAAAACTGCCATCAGTAATCATAACAGAAATAACAGCTATGAAAATATGTACATGGTAGTCTCCATCCAAAACCTTGTTGTCAAGAACACACATTCTAAAGTAAAAAACCCACAACAGCTGTCATAAGCTAGTACCCTTGTTGGAATTAGACAAAATGGCTCATGTCAATGTCTCAGGGTCTGATCCATACATGCAACTAAAGAGCAGGGAGGGAAGTCACAAAGATGCCCATTGACTCCTGTGATCCTAGGGCCACTCTGCCAGATAGATCTTCAAGCTACCAACAACCCCCAGGGCCATTATGGCAGTAGAGAAAGCCTTGGCCTGTTCCAGCTACAAAGAGGCAAAATGGCATAGCTGTCACTACTGGAGCTCTACACCATCTACATAGAGGAAATCCCGCAGGGACCAAACCCAATAGATTTAGAGCAGCTTCAGGTAAAGCAGCCGTGGTGCAGTTCACGGCCAATAACTCTCTCTTATGTACAGTACAGTAGAGTAGAAAGAACAGAGATCAGTCAACATGTGACAAAGCAGATTTTAAATAATTAATTTTTCAAAATTCTTATACTGTTGTATACTTGTTACATAAAATACAGGTACACACACATCTGTAATAAGAACTTGATCCAAAACTCACTGAAGTCACTGGGAGACTGTCCTCTGATTTCAATGTGCTTTGGATCAGGCCCTATATGCATAAATAATGTTTTAAATATGTTGCATAAATGCATACGTAATATTAAAATAATGTATTTTGAAAGCAAAAAACAGATATTTAAGGGATGTAGACATAATGGATATGTTAATTTGTGTCAATGGTTTCTGCTAGTATGAATAACTATCTTGAAGATTTAGATGATAAAAAACAATGAATGCCTCTCTGAGTTGACATTCTGCTACATATAACTGTTCCATCCTTCTCATTGTTGTGATATCGAGCAATCACCAGAATTCTTTTAAGAAAAAAATAATAGAAATGTACAGTGAACTAACTGTGAGAACTGGCAAAACAGTCAATATTTAACAGTGATGTATGGCTCAGTTATGATTTTATTTTTAACTTATTTTATCTCCTATTCTCCCTTTTTTAAAAAAACACAACACCACAAATTGAATATATCATAGTGGTTTGCTACACAATATGATTACTTTCACTAAGATCATTAGAACATATGGATGTTAATGAAATGATAAATTGAGGGCGCTTCTTGTTTACAAGGTAATAACTATATCCTGTGGAGGTGTTTATTAATCCAGTTACAGATATAGTTATTCCTAAATTAACTGAAAGCATGCTCTAGTTTTCTATGGTACTGAAGTGTCTAATAAGATTAAATATATTCGGACATGGGCCAAAAAAAATGACTTTTCTTTTTATTGACCAGCAACAAAAGCTGAAATAGTTTGAAGCAACATATATGAACAGATGGGTGTAAAAAAGAGGATGAGATAACCATGCCTGATGTAGGCATTAGGGAATACTAGTAGCCACCTTACTGTGATAGTTGTAAGTGAATTTCTATTTTAAGTCTTATTTTGTCGCCCACTCTAAAATCTATAAAGGAAGGACTATCTAACTCAGTTGATAATCTGTTCTGTGATCAAAGCAGAATTTTTCTACCTAATTTGAAGCAAATTGGACAAAGGGTAGTTAATTACAACCTAAAAATACAGGTGTTCACCTGAATTAGAAAAGATGTCTACCTTTTCAAGTCATTTTGAGGCAAAAACCACAGAAAGAATGAGACATATAAAACTCACTTACATTAAGATATAACTGATCTAGTGCACAAGAACAAACTTACTTGATTAAACTTTAATTTTAAAAGCGACTGAGATTTCAAATAGTGCCATGTCAGCTCCAAGGACTTAAAACTAGGTGGCAAAATGACTGTTGAAGGTTTATCAATGAAAAAAGTTTTTTTCCTTCCAAAATTGAAGTTACTCAAACAAGTTTTTTGGCCTCTGAAGAGCATCATCCAACTTGAAAGACCATGCTGTAGCCAGAGATTTTTGCTTTAGCTGTCTAAACGGCCAAAAAGAATGGTGAAGTAGAGGTTTACAGAAAAACCTCAAAAGGGATTTAATTCTGAGATTGAATATTTGGGTAATTAAAAAGAGGGGTGTCAGTATCAAAACATTTTGTAATATTTTAAGTTGTGATTAGTTTTAAGAATAGGATTTTAAAATAAAGATTAGTAATAAGAAAAATCCAGGAAGTGACCGTTAAGAATGACAGCTGGAAGGGGGATTCCAGTCTCCTAATGTCACCCCTCCCCTACCAGAGTGACCTTTAGATGAACTCCCTCCCTCCTAACCACTCCCTCTCCACTCCTAACTCCTCCCTTCTTGATCACTCCTAGCCCCGCCCCTCCCCTCTCCACTTTGACATTCTCACTCGTAACGTATACCCTCCCCTACCTGAAACTACCATATAGATATAGCCATCTGTCAGCAGGCAGTTTGTAGAGAGCTGAACTCACCAAGTGAAGGAACAGAACTTGCGGTAACGAAAGGAGCTCCATGGCGGAAGAAAGACCGTCGCGACGTCTTGAAAACATCTAAGCAGGGGTGAGCATCTCTGAAGAAAAGGTGCACCTAAGGCTTTAGACAACCGGGCTAACTGAGTCCCCGCTCTGTGTCTAAGCCAAGGTAATCCTTCCATTAGGAAGCTGCACAGGCACCTCTGAGCTTACAGACAACCAGGCTAACTGAGTCCCCGCTCTGTGTCTGAGTCTAAGGGGATCCTTGCATTGGAGAGCTGCACAGGTGCCTCTGAGCTCAAAGATAACTGGGCTAAATGAGTCCCCTCTCTTTGTCTGAGTCTAAGGTGATCCTGCACAGGTGCCTCTGGGCTTTAGGCAAATGGACTAACTGAGTCCCCATTCTGTGTCTGAGCCTGAGGTAACTCTCTTAGCAGTCTTTGGACAGAACAGAAGTACCTTCCCTGACGAACAGAGGGGTGTTTTAAAGGTTGTGTAAGTAAAGGTCACCTGAGACTGAATGTCAATAAAGTTGGATGCCTGGGTCTGAGTGAGATTCTTCCTCTCTACCCATCCAGCAACTGCCTAGCTAATGCTTCCTGGATGATAGATGTTTAAGTATAGATGTTTATGGTTTATATAGCGCGTTAAGTATATTATTGTTAGGTTAATAGTGTCAAGTATTATAGTGTTATATAGTGTTAAGAATATAAATGTATTATTGTTACAGTGTTTATTTGTATCTCTACTTCCCTTTTAATGTAACCACTCACTTCTAAATAAATATTGTATTTGTTTTTGAAGTATCACAGCTTATGTATTCTATCTTGATCAAAGGGCTGTATCCGTGTCCTTTCAAGGGAAAATTGTCTCCCTGGAAATTCCAATACAGCGAACTACCACACCAGCAGTTTCTAGGGATAACACCATACTCTAAATTCTCCCGGTAATAACAAATTGGCTTCCCTAAAATCTTCTGGTAATAATGCTCTCCGAGAAACAGAAGGTTGAAGGTTCATACAGCCTGAAAGTGTGTTTGGGAGGGCCACAAAGAGTGCCTGAAGCCTATGTGAGGGAGGGGTCATAACAGGCCTCATAATGGTCACCTGGGAGCTGATGCAAATGAGTAGGACTTTGCCAGGATATATGAATTTCCTAAGGTTTTCAGAAATGGGGCTCTTTTCCTGCAGACCTCACTCGATCCATAGAAGTGGTGAAATGCCCCCATATGTGCTGTCCTGCTCCCCTCTTTTGATCCCTTTGTTGTTCTCATTACTCCAACGCTGCAGATTTCCTAAAATCCTTCCGAAAGAGATTTCCTCTACTACATAACTCCTAATGTCCACACGATGGGCTCCCCAGCCCAGTACTTTAGGACTGAAAGGGATTCTGTTCCAACAGACACTTAGGAAGTCACAAAAAAGGGAAGAAATCCCTTTCCTCAGCCTATTCCCATAAAAATAAAAAAATAAAAATTCTCTTTAGTCCCATGATGTCAGGACTATTAAAAAAAATATTTCCTAGACAAAAACCTGTACTTAGTTGGAATCAAGGCTACATGTACACCATTCTGGTTTAAGTCTGTATGACCTTATAGGAAGGTGAGTTTTACCCTACAATGGTAATACTGTTTTTTAAGAAAGGGAAAGTCACCTGTTCCCAACTTTCAAGACAGACACAAATATATGACACTGAAACCTGTACTCATGTTATATTTTATATTCTAAAGAAAGCTATATTTGTATGTTGTTATGACACATCTGAAAGGTGTGAAATCTGTGGCTTTTTTCTTCTTTACTCACCTGCATATGTGAGGTATTATTTTATTGTCTGATCAAATGAATACTTATGCCATTTACAGCTGTAGCTGATTCTATGTCCATTTCATTAATAATAGCATCTTTATTCTCCTCTTCTTGAAGTTCAAAGGATTTGATCTATAGATAAATGCATCAGAAAGGACTTATACACTTAGACACTTATGCCTTCTGCATAATAGACAGTTGAAAATTAGTTTCTGATCTGTCCTGTATGTTGTCTACCAAAGATACCACATATCATTCCTATTTCAATTTAAAACAAAAGGGGTGTTAAATTCTTTCTGTGGAGAGTGATGAAATGCACTTTTAATTATGGTCTAACACAAAGGATACAAGTTAGGGCCATATATTATACTCAATCCAGTGCAGATCTCCCACTGATGACAATAGATCGTTTGTACAGAGATCAAGAGTAGGATTAAGGCTCTTATATAGTAACTGAATTTTTAGTTGGTAGAATTATTGTTGCAGACAGCATTACTTAATGGGAAAAAATTATGCAAGGGACTATTTCTGGAGGGACTACTTCTGTTTCTGCTCTTGTTTCTTTGCTATTTGTACATGTAATTGCAATAATTACACATGTAAATTGGGTATGCAACACCACATGCATTTGGCATGCAGACTTCTCCCATCTATGTTTTTAGAAATTCAGGCTCTTGGCTTCAAGGTTAACATACCATTTAGATAAATGGGGACCGTTCACATATCTCACAGTTGTTGCTTCACTCTGAAACAATGCTACATTGGTTCATGTTTGTTAGATTTTCTTAGTGACCATAAGAGCCAGAAAGTTTGTTTATTTTGTTTTTAAATAAAACCTGGAATTCTACAGAATCTCAGTCTATATGAGGCTCTAATAAATCCATCATATAGGTCCAGTCTAGCAGTCTGACATCCATGTTCTAATCTATGCCATTTTTGTGATTTGTAAAATGAAGCATCATTTGCTAAAAAAAATTCAAGAACGTTTAATACTGAACCTGGGAGATGTAGAGATAAACCTACAAGTACAGCATGTAACAATACAGTTTAAAAATCACTTTCATTGGAAATTATCATACAACAAAGAGAGCAAGACATTTTTTTTAAGAGCATAATTTATTTGTTTCTAAAGAAGTAGCAGTGAGGAAGAAGCAGATAATTATTATGAAAGTTCCATTTCAGGAAGAAGTAGTAATTCTAATCTTTGGCAAGAAAGGGGAAAATGATCCTTCCTGGGGCCGAGGCATATTATACCCTTGTGGGGCTTAACATGGGTATCATAGTGAAAAGGATTCCTCCCACCATCTTGTAATATTAAAGAATGAAGATACTACTTTTCAGAGCTAAAGAAAATAAAATCTTTGAATATTTAATATGATTCTTTTGGCTTTAAGGAAAGATCTTATGTCATTTTGTGTATTATACCTTTGGTCTTTGATGAAGGGAATGTATATTTATAGTGGAGGCTAGGGTGGATAAAGATCAATGATTTTTTTAAAAAATAAATCAGATTTTTTTATTTAAATCAGATTTTTTTTATTTAAATCATCAATAAAATACTAAATTTCTCTCTCATTTAAAAAATAACAGTTACAATTAAATCTCATCACAAACATACTAAACCTACACTTACAGTCTTATAAAAATGAATTAATGGCTCTAGTCTGTCCGGCCTAACTACCAGCTCTTGCTTCTTGAATGTTCTGGACTTTCAGTTTCTGTTTCTCAGCAGACTAAAGTCACATGTGCAAAGAAAGACAGACTGGATAGTACTGTTGTTGTTCTGTGCTTATGTGGTGGTGGAGCTGGGCCAAGCAAGGCAGAGGAGTTAGTTAAGACACTGTCTTAAAGGCAGAGAGAGAATATTTTCATCGTTTGGTGCTGTAAATGACAGAGAAGATACTTAGAAGAAGAAATGGAAGGATGCTGCTTAATAACATATGACTGCAATGCCCATTTAATGCATCTTTTAGCCAAAGACTTAAATACATCTTCTCCAGGAATAAAAGAAAATGTTGCTGAAGTTGCAAAATACTTCCATAACAACCATTTTGCTTCAGCTTCACTGAAGAGAGCAGGAGGATCCAAACTAATTCTCCCACAAGATGTTCGATGGAATTCTGTGGCTGATTGTTTTGAACAATTTATTAAGAACTGGCCTATTCTCATAAAACTGTGAAGAAAACCGTGATAAAATAGATGGAAGTATCTCATCCGAAGTATCTAATGTTGGATTAAAGAGGAATGTAGAGGTTCAGTATACTGAAGCCTATATCCATAGCCTTAAAGAAACTTCAGAGAAATGGTTGCTGCATTGCTGATGCTGTCAAAATTTGGAAGGCACTTCAAGAGACATTGAAGAAAGAAATATCTCACCAGAAAGTTAAACGGCAAGCAATAAAGAAGCGAATGGATCAAGCACTAACTCCACCTCATACTCTTGCAAACATTCTCAACCCCAGATATAAAGGTAGATGTCTAACTTCTGAAGAAGGTGATGCTGCCATGGCATGCGCATCTCAAAATCACTCCTCAGTTATGCCAATCATAATAAATTTCAGGGCTGGAGAAGAACCATTTAAACAGTACATGTTTACTGATGATGTTTTGAACAAAGTCACTCCCCTGCATTGGTGGAAATCATTAGCCAGGCACCTTGAAACAGAGTTCCTTCAGTTGCTAAGCCAACTTTTCGTAGCAGTAGCTTCCTTTGCAGGCACAGAGAGAATATTTTTATTGTTTGGTATTATTCACTCAAAACTAAGAAATCGACTGGGAGTTGAAAAAGCAGTAAAAATTGTATTTCTGTTTCAGTCTATGAAGAAAAATGACAGTAGGAGTAGGGAAGATGAGAGCTAGTTGTAGCAGTGTTAAGAACAGCATACGTTTAGTGTTGTGATGACTTGTCTGTTAGAGTTAAGAAAATTTAAAAAAAAAAGTTTAAGGACACCTGTCAGCCGGCAACTCAGGAGACTGCTGCAATTGCAAATGTGAAACATTTATGTAACATTTAAGATTTAGTTTAATAAAATATAAGTGCTATTGTGTTTGTGTGTGTGATTTAGTTCTTACCATTCCTAATGTACTGCTGCTGCATCTGCAGCCTGACACAGGTAATGAGTATTATGTACTATTTCCTAAATTAATAAAAATCAAGTTATCTAAAAACTTACACAAAGTATACCCTCCTAGATGTTGTAAACTACTGTACTGAATTGTAAATTAACATGTTTTAGTGATCAAATTTGCACCGTTGTTTAAGAAATATGTGAAGAAATATCAGTGGGAAACTTGATTTAAATCATGATTTAAATCAACAAGAAAATCAATCAATGATTTAAATCACCTTGATTTAAATCAATCCACCTTGGTGGAAGCATAAGAGACAAATGAGAGAGAATGCATGTATTATTTCCATTCTTTTCAATGCTACAATTTCTGTTGCTAATAAGAAAATGCAGGGGGAAAAATGACAGGAAAGTGGTATTTAGTTCAGTAAGAAACAAACGCCAGCTGTGAACCTGTGATCAGTCCTCCTGTATTCAAATGTGTTTCCTCCATTTTTCTTACTAAGTTTCCATGGGAATAGTAAGCTCAACATTTATTCTAAGTTTTGCCTACCCTATATTTGTGTTTAAGAATAAATCATATTTTTAAATCTAGAAACTATATGCTGGATTTGATAAAATAAACATGGCAAAAGCCCCCTACTTAAGCATTATATATGTATAAATACTATATACTTCCTTTTGTTCTAAGCTCTTTGAGGCACTATATAGACATAAATATATCCATATACAAATATATATGCATACACATTTTATGGAGGCCTCAGTAGCAAATCCATAGTTAAGACTGCATTGAGAGTTGCTCTTAAAACACGACTAAATTCCCTGCTTCATGTCTTAACAATTGAAATTAATCTCCAAATTTTTAAAACAATAATTTGTAATAGAACTATTGAATTTTCTTTGTAATATTTTTGTAGCATAGTTAGTAACGTTTGCAGACAGCAATTATAAAAAAATGCTCCCTTGCTGATATTTTGCCTTGTTTTCCTCTCCTTTCTTTGGTTTACTTCAGGTAAACAAGCACAGTCCTCAAACTCTAAACTTCAAACACACGTGCTGACCTCAGACACAAACCACCATTAAAATTGTGCTCTCTCTCAATTTCTATCAAATGTTTCTGTGACACGTCTGTATTAAAGTGTCCCGGACAGCTCACACTCTATGGAAATTATGGCATATCCTGGTGTCTTGGTACTGACCAATGTTTTAAAAAACAACAAATCAAGCCTTTTAGAAAAAGTCATATTGTAACAAAAATCAGTGTATTTTTAATTGGAATCCTCAGTCCACATTTTTTAAATAGAGTTGCACAGACAATATACCATTTCAAATGTAGACAAACAAATCACTGGCACTGCAGTCTTTAATCAAAAAGCTATTTTATTATTTTTATTATATTTAGGTTTTTATTCTGCAATTACTTATGCCTGCACATAAATTTACTCACATGGCTAATCTCACTGAAGTCAGTGAGGTTACTCACATGTAACTAGCCTTTACACATGTAACTAGCCTTTACAGCATCAGGGCCTAATTCATATTTTAAAAGTTGGAAATAAATCCTCAATCCTACATTTTGTCTCACATGGGCAGAGGTCTACTAGTTTCAAGGAGTTCTGCATGGGTTCTTTTATGAGGACTGCCTGCATGGAAGAACTTGCAGACTTGGAGCCTATACTACTATTTTTTCATTTACAAATTTAACTTACCTTTGCTGTTCCAAAAGTAATCAGTGGACAAATGCAGTCTTGTTAGTATGGGGCCAAGTTCTCCATGTCTATGGAAAAAGAAGTCAAAGATCTACCATTAGGTTAAAACGTGTGTTTAAATAAAAATTGTTGGCATCTGTCACTAATACTTTAAATTATTAAACTTCTTTTTTTAAAATAGTTTACCAGTAATAACCAATAATGTTGTTAACTTTTCTCAGTAAGGATACTGAAAATAGACTGATTTGTTTCATGTTTATTTCTAGCCAGTTTCACTTTATGCTTCTCAAGCACTAGGTGAAATGTACCAAATTGGTTGAAATTTCTGCACAGGAATGTTGAAGTGAAAACAAATCATTGTTCTCACTGAAACTTAAAAATATATTTTGTTTATTTAGACCACAATTCTAAAAACAACTCCCCATAGGAAGACAGTGGGGCCAACAGACAGCCCCACAGAAGTCAAGGGGACTGTGAACACACCAGAGTACCCTGCATATAGTCAGCTGTGGGATTGGAAGGTTAATTACTATCCTGTTCTCCAAACATTTCAGCACATAGCCTGTTGTTTCCTACAAGCATAAATTTATCACTCATTTTGAAATATCTGTTGTTTTTCTTAAAGCCCCAGCTCTTACAACCCTTGTGAGAATATTAGCTTACTTTTTTCTTATAAGTAAATATCTAGCTCTCATGGTAGCAAAAAAACTTGAAAATGTGCCCTCTCCCCAACTGCAAGCCTTGGGCAAGCACAAAATTTGCACCCCCATACACACCCCATCTGGCCTGACTGGAGCTGTCACCCCAAATATAAAGTCAAAGGCTCAAAGGCTCAAAACCAGGAGGCAAACACAAAGATCTCAACATTTTATTATTTAATCTCTCATGATTTTTAAATCAGTTAATGGATTTTTAAGGCTTGACTCACTATACCTAAACACCTGATGTTGGCACTATGACTTTATAGATGTACTTAATTTTACAAATGTGAATAGGCCCATTGACTTAGCATGTGTAAAGTTAAATACAGGGATAAATTTTTGCAGAATCAGGGCTTTCAGATTTACACTGTTATTCTGGGCATTGGGAGAAACCTTGCTGAAGCTGATGGACATAACAGCTGCCTTCCATTCAGGCTAAGTGAGGGAATAATTAAACATCCCTTTATTTAGCAATATGTAAAACAATAGGGGCCACCACCCAAAACCGTGGCCAATGGTCATATGTAAAGCCATCCAGGAATCTGAACTATGTGGGAAGAATGTAAAGGCAGGGACAAGGGATTGATTTGATAGCAGGGGTGTATGTGAGAGAGAAGGGGCAGAAACACACAGGGAATACACAAAGTAGCTCCAGAAGCCATGGAGTATGACTGACTCTAAGAAAAAGCTGAGAAAGAGCTTTTTGGTTAAGTGCTGGCTTTCCAAAGAGGACTGGAACTGTAAGCAAAGAAGCTAACTTCTATTTGACTTCTGCTGTCTTCAGGGAAACAAGACTTTGTAAATAAACAAGATTTCATCAAAGAAATCCCTGACTCATCATTTCTCCTCCTAACCAAAACAACCCATGAGACCCTGTGAACTGTCTAAGAGGGATCAAGAAGGAGGTAACAACATACAAATATCTATTAAAAAGGAGCTCCTATCTTCCAGGTATTTTTAGACAATTCTTAAATACACAGCACTAAAGTAAACATCCATAATAGGAACATTTTTCTTAACATTGTATTTTATAAAATCCTATTTTAAAATGTTTAATTTGGGGGTTAAAGTACTGCTAGATACATTAACATTATAGTTTGCAGCAATACTGCATGAGAAGCAGAAGCTAACTAGAAACCAATATGATATTGACCAATATATTTATACTGTTTAAACTGAGAGAAGCAGATAAAGGAACAGTGACAATGGTGAAAAGTAATTTAAGTTTAAAAATAATACACAAGTTGAAACAAGGGACTGGCACATCAGTGTCTTCTTGAAGATAGAAAAGGACTAAGGAAGAGGGGGATTAAAGGTAACAGAGGTGACCAAGATGTGACCTGGGAGCACCAGTTTTAGGACCCATAAATCTCTGGGCACACACACAGGGTGCCAACTTCTCTTCTTCCCAGACTTCGCCCCTGAATGTCAACACAAGTTTTTTGATGCCTTTAGCCACACTCTTGGCACTGCCAGTCGGGGCTGTGGGTCGGGGATGGGCACAAGCACCCCCATCTTTGCAGCCTCTTCCGGGTGAGTGAAGGATTCATGCGTTCCCCCGGCCTTCCCTCTCCAAACTGGTCCTTCCTAGGGTGCACCTCTACCTCCCACGGGGGCAAAGAACAGCGCTACGTTATGCAACCATTTGGGGCTACGGGCAGCACCCAGCAACTGCAAGGTGCCCTCCACCGTCACGCAGCCATGAAGCCAGTGACGCTGCACTGCAGCGGGGAGGGCCACGCAGCCTGGGCTCTCCACAATTGCACCAGTAGCGGGAAAGCGGTGACAGCTTGCAGAGCCAGCGCCGCTAGCTACCTTCTCGGGGTCAGGCTAGGAGAGCCTGTCTGCGGCAGCAGGCAGTGATGCGGCCCAATGCAGCGCATGCACACATGCGAGGCGTGCGCCTCCCCCACCTTCGGACCGCTAACTCCTCCCTCACCGCCGCCGCCGCTCGCGTCCCCCCCTCCCACTGCTTGGGAGGGGCGGGGCGTCGCGGCGCTGCAAGAGCGAAGAACCGGCTGGCTCCCGCGCATGGGCATTGGGCTCGCAGCGCCGGCCGCGCGGTGCGTGGCTATCAGTGCTGTGGTGCGGCTGCAGCGCCATTCTCCTCTCCGCCCAACCAGGGCGCGCGCGACCCCTCCCCCCACTCCCGGCTGCAGCAGCCGCCCCTCCTGCCAACCCCGGCGGCTGCAGTAGCTGCTGCACCGCGTTGTGCGACTTGGGGTTTCCTGAGTGCGAGGCATGAAGCTGAGCAAAGCCCAGTATGATGAAATAGCCCAGTTCCTGGGGCACGTGCAGCCCACCAGACAGAGCCTGAGGAAGCTGAAGGAGAGATTCCCTGGGTAAGTCTGTCCCCACTTCACACCCCCTGGTTTGCCACCCTATACCAGTGCAGCCCCTACTCCTCTGGGCTGGTGGGGTGGCCGTGGCCTCAGTCTTCATGCGTGGACAATATGAGCTAGAGCTTGTTTTTAAGGGCGGCCCTGCACGAAATGCTACGTGGTGCAAGATCTCACACACACAAACGCTCATAGTGCAACGTAGGGTCGTCTGTGGGTAATGTTTGACCTGATGGCAAACGCAGGCCGTGCTGGAAAAAAAGGATGCCCCTCAAAATAAGAGATCTATGGTCACCCAACATGGACCCCCAAACTCCAGATGGATCTAGTTGCCTGAGTGAGCCACCATTGTGGTGATTTCTGACTGTGGGGAACTGAGATGGAATCCTGTTTGGGATGCCATTTCCCTTCCAAACAGAGAAAGGAAAAGAATGGCCTGCAGCAGACCCTGCTGTAACTTTTCCTTGCACATCATATCACTGCGGGATTGGATGAAGGCCCAATCAGGGACTACCTGCCAAGATTAGCATCTCCCCTTCTGATATCGCTGCTGCAGTTAAGATCACCAAAGGCAGTAAGGTAAATGCCCACTTGAATTAAATTGAAGATCACGAGTGGTAGAATGTTCTCCATGAGGAGTTGGGCCTCATTTCTTGTATTTGCTTCCTTTCAGCTGTGATAGAGGCCCTGTTTGTTAGCCTTCAGGAGGCTGCAAAGCCCATCTTTTTTCCCAGTCTTTTGGGAAGGGGGTGGTTTGAGGGTTATGAGGTGATAGTAGCAGCGATGTGGGATGTTACTTACGCTTTCTGGGTATTTATGACTATAGTTTCAGTGCTTTACATAGGCATTACATCTGTTTTTTGGTGGATTGCAATTTGCTGCTTTTGGCTTAACTAAAATTAGTTGTATAGCTTGGGATAGGCAATTCGGATCAAAATATCAGGCACGCTATAGTAACTGGCAGTATGAACGATTTTTTTTTTAAATAACTTAGGAAGTTCATTGCGCTGTGGGTGGATATAAAGTAGATTTCCCAACAAACCTGCTGATGCTGCTAAGGCCGAAAAGGACAGTGGTTAAGGTACTTTATTGGGACTGATATCTAGGCCCTATTCCAGCTCTGCCACAGATTTTCTGTGTGACATTGAGCAAGTCACATAGTCACCATTTCTTCAGTTGATCCACATGGGCAAACCCTGCAGAAACCAAAGGGGCTCCTCAGAGATGGATCTGACACTAGGACTGGGGCATTAACCTTCTATTCTTTGACTTCTCGTCTGTAAATGGGGATAATAATGCTTCAGGATAAATTCATTATTGTCAGAGGTACTTTTTTATGGCAATCAGTACAGAAGAGTCTAAACATAAGTTTTAAAACTTTTGAACTGCTTCCTTTACCTCAGCACACCTTATCCCACATGGTCATTCATCTCCTTTTAAGACTAGCTTCGTTGCAGGATAAATTAAGCAATACTAAGCAATTTTTTTAAATGTGAGCTTAGAGCTTGTCTACACTTATAGCACCAGTGCAGCTGTGCCAATATGGCACTTTGTGAATATGGTACCTGTGCTGATGGGAGAGCTTTTCCCATGAGCAAAGGTACTCCATCTCCCCCAGAGGCGGTAGCTATGTCAACTGAAGCCCTTCCATTGACAAAACACTGTCTAAATGAGTCAGTATAACTACATCACACAGGTGTGTGGATTTTCTACATCTCTGAGAGATGTAGTTATACCGACATAAGTTCCTAGTGTAGACCAAGCCTTAGGGCTAGTCTACACTACAGAGTTTTGTCGACAAAACAGCGGTGGTGTACACACTAAAACTCTCCTTCCACCGATGTAACTCTCCTGCTATGCCGACATAATAAAACCACCTCAGTGAGAGGTGAGTTAGGGCAATGCGGTATCAGTGTAGACACTGTGTTCCTTACATCAGCTATTGGCTGTCATTCTTATGAATTTCATGGCTCCAAATTGACAAGGCTACCCAATGGATAGTGGGCAGGAGAGGGGGCAAGAAGCTGAGGCAGATCCTGCTCCTCAGGGCAGAGGAGCCTCGGGCGGCTTCCCCCGGCGGGGAACAGGGAGGGGAGAAGCCTCGGGCGGCTTCCCCCGGCGGGGAACAGGGAGGGGAGAAGCCTCGGGCGGCTTCCCCCGGCGGGGAACAGGGAGGGGAGAAGCCCCGGGGAGCGGGAGGGCAGGGCAGCCTGCCAGGAGCATCAGCTCCCCCACACTGCCCCTCTTAGGTCGGTGGAGCAGCTCCTGCTGAGGATGCACACCACCAACCCAAGGAGGGGAATTGGACATCAGCCACTACAGTATTTAATGCAGTGGCTGTAAGTCGACTTAACATAGGTCAACTTATCTTTGTAGTGTAGACAAGGCCTCTAGTGTTGGTGAGCTACTCTGAAGTACTGATCCTCCCATCGCCTAAATGTATTCCTTCCAGAAAATAAATCATGGAAAACAGCAATGCCAATTTCTCTGCGCCTTGCTACCAATATGCTTCAACATTGAGCTGGATGCACGATTTCTAAGAATAAGAGGGAAGTTCAGCCTCCTTTTTGCTTCACTCATTAAACTCTGCTTAGGTAGCAAGTAAATATGCAAATTGTGGTTGCATTTTTTATGACAGTGACCGCTGTCTGATGGAATTTATTAATCAGCAAGCTGAAAATTGGGAAAAATCATTCAACTGAAGTGTCCATGAGAGGGCTTTCAAATATCTGGGCTTCCGTTTCAGTTACAAAGCAAGCTCCCAGCTTCCTCCAATATTTAATATTTTAAAATAAATGTAAAAAGTTTTTCAACAGTTGAGACCCCTGAAGTAGCTTCAGCTTTGCAGAGAATGGAGTCCACTTAGCCCACTCGGGCTGGTTTATTCCACAAAGTTAGGTTGGCTTAGCTTATGTCACTCAGAGCTGTGAAAAGTTTCATACCTTGGGTGATGTCATTAAGCTCCTGGTATAGACATGCTATGTTGATGGAAAAATTCCATTGCTGTAATAAGCGTCTATACTACAGCAGTGCAACTACACCTGTGCCGCTCTAACATTTCTAGTGTAGACGTAGCCCTTGTACAGTTAGCTGTAGAATAAGGGTATGTCTGCACTTAAAACGCTAGAGCGGCACAGCTGTAGCTACGCCACTGTAAAACTTTACTGTAGACTCAGGCCTGGTCTACACTTGTGACTTTTGTCAACCAAAGTCAGCTTTTTGCATCGAAGCAGTGATGGTGTACACACTGCAGTCACCCCCCGCCGACCCAACTCCCCTGATTGTGTGACAAAATAAAACCACCTCAATGAGAGGCATAGAGCTTTTTCTGCCAAACTTTTAGTGACAAAGCATCAGAACAGACACTATGCTTGGTTCTGTCACAGTAAATGGCCTCCAAGAAGTGTCCCACAATGCCCATCCTGACTGCTCTGGTCAAAAGTTTGAACTCTGCTGTCCTTCCGCCATCCACCCCACCCCCTTTAAAGTCCCAGGAATTTTTGAAATTCCACTTCCTGCTTGGTCAGTGTGGAGAGCTCACATCTCATCTTCCCAGCTGACCTGATAACTTCACACACCAAACGTTCTCCCACTTGGAGTACATTGGAGCTTCTGGATCAGATCAGCATTTGGAAGAGGAGGCTGTGCAGTCCCAACTCCACTCCAGGTGAAGGAACTTCGATATGTATGGTAAAATTTCTCATTTAATGACTGAGAAGGGTTGTGAACGGGACACGCTGCAGTGCTGTGCGAAAATCTGTGAGCTGTGGCAAGGGTACCAGCAGGCTAGAGAGTCAAACCATTGCTCTGGTACAGAGCCAAAGACCTGCCACTTCTGTGTGGAGCTGGAAGGCATCCTCAGCGATGACCCCACCTCACATCCACTGCCAAGAAACCTGTGCATACCTCTGCAGCATCAGAGGCAGCAGACACCGGACTCAGCCCAATGAAATCGTGGACGAGGAGGTAGAGTTGGAGGATGATACGGAGCAGGAGACTGGGTCGTTTGCTGACATGGGGAGCCAGGACCTCTTCCCAGCCCCAGAGGGTTTGAGCAGTTCCAGCCCTACAGCTCTGGCGTGCAGGATGCAGGAGAGAGGAGCTCAGGTAAGTGATTTTTTTGAGCTGATGCTGCTGGGTTACCTGAGGTCCAGCTGTCCTTTGTTTTGTTGCATTATACAGCTGGTTGAAGGGATAGAAATGCACAAGAATAGCTGTGTTTGCATGTGCTTCCCATTCCCTGTTCTGCTAGGCAGTGTGGTGGAGAAGTGTGTTAATTCACATCGAGATTTCACAGGAATCCTCCAGAGAGATTTCTAGGAAACTTTCCTGGAGGTACTCACCAATCCTCTGATGGAGATTCCTCAGCAGAGCTGCTTTGTTTCTTCCCCCTTTGTAGGAAACTTTCCTGTGCCAATCAGCTATCACTTGTGCAGGGACCAAAGCGGCACACAGGCGAGCAGCACAAGGACCCAGTTTAAAGCTGTTTGCATGGAGAAGATGCACCCCAGCAGCCCTGCTTACTTTCAGGAGTGAGATATCAGCTTCTCTGGGCCCTGTGGAAAATGGTAACACAGTTTGAAATTTTGTCCCTATCTACTGCATCACTACCCCAAACAACCATCCAGAACCCTTTCCCCAGCTTGAGTGCCCTTTTCCCCAGGCACAACTCACCATGCCCTGGTTAATCATCAAGCTGTGCGCTTGCCAGGGGACAGTGAGAAAGAGCTATATTTTACAGTAATGCATCAATGCTGTTATTGCACTCCCAATAATGCTTCAGTTCATTATTTACTGGGCTTTTACAGATGTGCCCTTGACAAGAAAACCCTCCACATCTGCTGAGCGCCTGCAGCTGATAAGAAAACAATCAGAGAGGAGCAAAGAGGAGATGTTCCAAGAACTCCTCCAGTCCTCTGAGGCAAAAAAAGAAAAAGGGGCATGGAGACATACTGTGTCCGAAAATTGATAAGCAGGAGAGGAGGGAAAACCAGGAGCAAGTGATAGCAGACTGAATTAATGCGTGCTTGTCCCCTCTTGCAGCCAATACAGAACTGCTTTCCATTCCCTCCCCAAACTCCACCCACACATTCATACCAAGCTCCTGGCCCATCTCAGTATCGTATTCACTCCACCTCTTCAGACAGCTTCCAGAACGATAGCTGGACTTATACCCAGCTGTCATAGCTCACACTGCCCCTCACTGCTTTCTCCCCTTCAGCTGAGCTATTCATGTGTGTTGTGAATTATTGTTATTTAATAAAGACATACTCTGAAGAATAAGCAATCTTTATTTGTCTCTTGCACATGGTGGTTGCACCTCACATTGATACACAATGCAAGCTGGATAGCAGTTGTAGCATGGCACTAATAGTAAATAGTACTATTTACAAAAACACCTTATTGGTGCTCATTGTCAAAATAGTTCCTCAAGTTCTCCTGATTCGATGGGCCCTATTGTGCCCTTCTAATAGCCCTGACATATGGTTGTTCATATTCAGCTGTAAGACGATCCACCACTGGCCATTCTACCCAAGGGGAAACTTTTCACCCTTAGCTTACAAATATCATGGAGCACACAACAGGCGGCTATAACCATGGGAATATTTTCCTCATTTAGGACTAAGTGGCGATAAAGGCATCACCAGCAAGCTTTTAATCTGCTAAACGCACATTCAGCAGTCATTTGGCACCTGTTCAGCCTGTTATTGAAGCGCTCCTTGCTGCTGTCCAGGTTTCCCTTATAAGGCTTCATGAGCCATGGCGTTAAGGGATAGGCTGGGTGTCCCAGGATCACTATGGGCATTTCAGCATTGGAATCTTTTGGGCTAGAAAAAAAGTCCTTGCTTGCAGCTTTCAGTACAGTGTCTGCAGTGTTCCTGAAGATGTGTACATCATGCACCTTGCCTAACCAATCCACGCTGATGTCAGTGAAACACCCATTGTGATCCACAAGTGTCTGCAGTACCATAGAGAAGTACCCCTTTCTACTGATGTACTCTGTTGTAAGATGGTTGGGCCAAGATTGGGATATGTGTGGCATCTATCGTCCAGCCACAGATAGGGAATCCCATCACTGCGAAGGTCATCTGCTATTTCATGCACATTACCAAGACTCTCAATTAATGGCCCTGCACACTTGCAATAATACAACGCCAACAGTGGACTTCCTGACTCCAAACTGATTAGCGACTGGCCAGTGGAGTGTGGCGTTCCCAGCTTTGACACGGCAATCACCACATGCTTCTCCACTGAGAGGGCAGCTTTCATTCTAGTGTCCTTGTGCTGCAGGGCATGGATGAGCTCCACAAAATGTTCCATGAAGGTGGCTTTGCGCATTCAAAAGTTCTGCAGCCATTACTCGTCATCTCAGACACACATAACGATCAGTGCTTGTTTCACATGCCCAAAAGCGTCAGTGTGTTGACTGCAGATGCTTCGTGAATGCCAACAATAATCCAGCATTGTTCGTTTGCACAGTACACAGTAGATCAGATGTCTCGGATTCCAGTTCCGATTGGGAGCTGATGATATAGTGCATTACTAGCAGTGATGTATTCAGAATACTGACAACAACAGTGAACAGTAGCAATGCAGGATCTATCCTTTCAGTTAGATGGTGGGTGCTCAGGAAACTCGGGCCATTGAAAAATGTGGCAAAAAGCAGTCGGAAACCCATGGAATGATGGGATGGAAATCACTGCATCATAGGATGTTGAATCCACATCCATGATGCACTGCGATTCTCTTCACCTTCCCACAACCCCTAGTGGCACAAGGTGGCGAGTTGCACAGTGGGATAGGTGTCCACAGTGCACTGCTCTCACTGTCGATGCTAGAGCACCAAGTATGGATGCGCTTTAGCAACACAGTGAATACTGGGTGGACAGGCACAAGCATTGTAATTACAGCATTTTTTGATCATCGCTGTAACTTGTGTCGACAAAATTTCCTAGTGTAGACAAGGCCTCAGACTACAACAATGGGAGGGGATCTCCTGTCACTGTAGTTAATCCACCTCCCTAAGAGGAGGTAGCTAGGTCGATGGAAGAATTCTTGGCGTAGTTATGTCTATCGGTGGTGAGGACTTTTCGCACCTGTGATAGAAATAGCTATGCCGATGTAAGTTTTCAGTGTAGACCAGCCCATAATCTTCAATAAGCTTTCCCTTTCCTCTATTTACAAAGCCCTCCTCATCTCAGTTCTGGTCTATGCACATAATTTGCACCAATTTAACTAAATCAGTTTAACATCATACCTTTAGGCAAACTGATGCAACTTGAATTGTGGACAGTCTAAACTGATATGAGTGTCAACACACAAATTTACACTAGTTTAACATACTGGTTTAACATCACACTTTTGTTAAACTGGTGCTAGTTCTGTGTATTGAGTAATGTGCAGTTGGGGTGCCATGAGTTTCATACCACAAAACTGATAGGCCTTTTCCATCTGTAGCTTCTAATAAAATAATGCAGTGAACTTTAATGGTTTATATTTAAATTGCCTAACAAACTCCACTTTGTTAGAATGGAGGGTGCAATGCTGCAGCTCCATAGACTATGTTCTTAATTCAAAAGTCCAACAAGCCAAGGTAATTGCCAATAAAAAAAACCACCCCTTAACCTTTTTATTAAGCTAAATAAATTGTGCTCCATGGCACTTTTACTATAAGACATGGATCCTTAGATCATTCTCATGACTCTTCTTTGAATCTTTTCAAATTTTTCAATATCCTTCTTGAACTGTGGACACCAGAAATGGGTACAGTATTGCAGTAGCGGTCACACCAGTGCCAAACACAGAGATAATATAACCTCCCTACTCCTACTCTTTATTCTTTTCTTTCTGTATTCAAAGATCACATTAGCTTTTTAGGCTGCCGTTTTCTTTTGGAACTCATATTGAGCTGATTATCCACCATGATTCCAAGTCTTTTTCAGTCACTGTTTTCCAGGATAGACTTTTCTTTGTACCGAAGTACCTATTGTTTGTATATGCTCAGCTTACTTAGCTATCCAGATTGCTCTGTATTGGCGACCTATCCTCTTCATTATTTACCACTATTGCAATCTTTTTGTCATCTGCAAATTTTATCAGTGGTTATTTTATCTTTTCTTCCAGATTATTGATAAAAAATGGTAAATATGATAGGGCCAAGAAACATTATCTGTGAGACCCTACTAGAAACACACATGCTCAAAGGTGATTCCCTGTTTAAAATTAAATTTTGAGACCCAGGTAGCCAGTTTTTAACTCAGTTAATGCCATGTTGATTTTTGTGGGGGTCTAGTTTCTTAATTAAAATGTCATGTGGCACCAAGTCATATGCCTAAGTATACTACATCAACACTATTGCCTCTTTCAACCAAATCTGTAATCTTATCAAACATATATAAATGAAATCAGCACTCGCTCTTCCTCTTCCTCCAGCACCATCACTACCATCCAGAGCTTTTCGCTGTTTTGAGATGGAAGGGTGAGGGTTCCTGTTGTCTTACCTTTCCCAGCCTTCTTTTATTTTGTAAGGGAAGAAATGAGATGTGTCGTCTTTCTCATGAATAGCATCTGTCCCTGAGTCTGCCACTGCCTGGGAAAGCTCTAAGCAACAGCAGTGTAAAATTGACACGATTCTTGTCAGTTTCACTACTGCCCATGGGTTTATGAATACAGTAGAACCTCAGAATTATCAACACCTGGGCAATGAAGGTTGTTTATAACTCTGATCAAAACGTGGTGGTTCTTTCAAAAGTTTACAACTGAACATTGACTTAATACAACTTCGAAACTTTACAGTGCAGAAGAAAAATGCTGTTTTTAACCATATTAAACTATCTCAGAAACAGTTTCTTTACCGTGTCAAATCTTTTTATAAACTTTCCCTCTATTTTTTAGTAGTTTATCTTTAACATGTTACTGTACTGTATTTGATTTTTTTTTCTTTTTTTGGGTTGTTCTCTGCCACTGCCTGATTGTGTACTTCCGGTTCCAAATCAGGTGTGGGTTGACTTGTCAATTTGTACTTCTGGTATTCATAAATGAGTTTCTACTGTTGTAGCAGTGAAAGTGATTGGCAAGGGTGAGGGAGATTGGGAAAGTTTGGTAAGGAGCAGAGGGCTGTTTGTTTTCAGACTTAAGAAAACAGCAGTGTAACAGTTTGCACTTGCACATGGAAGGCTGTCTTTGCATCTGAAAGGACTATAAACATTGTTATTAAAATGAATTTTTAAATATGGCAGAAATTCATAGCTACAACCTCCTGCTTTGCTCCAACTTACCGCTTTCTGAGAAAATTTTCCCACTGGCCATCAGTGAGTGAATTTTTCATGCCTTGCTTACACAAATCATCTCATTGATTTCAGTGGGACTACTCGTGAGGAAAAACCAGGATTCAGCCCTCTTGGTTGATATGTACACCTAAGCAGTCATTATATGTTTCAATTGTTATCTTTAAAAGGGGCAACTCTTTGCAATAGTGCACCAGTTTAGTTTATTTGGAATATATACCATCTTCAACAGCCTACACAAATACTAGTTTCCCTGAGAGGGTTTAATTTTTTTTCCTGCCTGTGAGCCTTCAAACTCAATACCATCATTTACGGCTGGTATGTTACACTACCATTTGTTTTGTCAATAGTATTTGTAGCAAAAGCTAATATAATATAAAATTAAACTTATGCTTCAAGCTACATTTAGCTAAGCATGTAAATGTACTGAGAATATGCAATGAGATCTTGGAAAGTTGGAGGCTTGAAAAATTCTGTATAAATTTACTGAAATCTTGTATGTCATAACAACCAATTACAGTGAACTCTGTTACATTCTAATTCACTATAAAGTTATTTTGACTTAAGTCCCCAATTACTTGAGTAAGTTGAAGTGTGAAAATAGTAACTTCTGTTATAAAGAATCTGTTAAAAGACTGAATGCTTGAATTCTGGGGGTGTTTTAATCTACATTTTAGCCATGAAGTAAAGTATCTGTATGACTGAAAACGTGGTTCTTAGTGAAGCTTACTCAGCAAAGTGGAATATGGCTTCCCAACAGCTTTGTGTATAAGTAACCCTGCAAACGTGCACACAATTTATGTCAAATGCTAAAATGCAAAATCTCTTTTCAAGACTTGACCTGAACTTTTCACTACATTTGCAAGACAAGTTGCATGGAAATGACCAAAATCCACATGAGATTGCAGTAGTGTGCAGCCAAAATGAAAGTTGTGCTTACTCCACTCTAAAAGAGTTAATGGAGAAGAAGAAAGTTGGAAGACTTATTTTTTTGTGTGGAACTGCACATTGTTCCTTTTAAAGTTTTTGTTTTTGCTTTTTCATTTACATTTGTGAAGTAGATTGGTCCATACTTAAAGGTGGTAAGAACATTGGGTTGAAGACTTTTTTTATTTTCCTCTCTCTCTCTCTGTCTATTCTGAGGTGTGTGCAGTGTTGTTATAGCTGAGATGTGACACTTTTACTTTATTTCTTTTGCTTGTTCATATTTAAAGAGAGCAGTACTTGTTACAATTATGAAATGTGGAACATGATGGCTGTGGAGCGGGAACTGTGTCACATGGGAAAGCATCTGAATTGTAGTAGTCATATTGGCTAGATATAGAGTGAGTCTTTCTTGTCCTGAGTAATTTGTACAAAAGCAAATGTGTTAAAATCAGCCTGTGCCTTTATTCAAAACCCATTGAAATTGGTGGGACTTAATGGTGAAGTATAAAGACTACAGCATCCTGTTTAAGCATATCTGGAAATAAATTTTCTAGAAGTATGCATTACTCCAAAACACTATTGTTATATATTAGTGCATTTGTCTTAAATACAGAGAAAAGAAATAAACCTGTTAAAGGAATAAACTAATTGTACTCATTTTTGTTGGTCGCAACATACTTTGCTTTCCAAAGTTATATGTTAGTAATAATAATTAGTAGGATAGGAATATAACTGTTGTAGCTCTTTTATCCTTTGAGGTATTTCATCCTGAAGCAACCTTGGTGTCCTCAGAAAGACAAACAGATGTCTGTGGATTTAAACGCCAGATTATTGTGGCTGTTAAGTAAGGATGGAGTGGAAGATTTAACACTGACCATATGTGATTTTTAATTGACTCATGGATTTGGGGCTATCGTTATAGTCATGTTTCACGTAGCAAAAGACTATAATGGTAAAAATGGTAATTCTGATTGTACTTTACAATTACTTATGGTGTCATTTTTCTGAAGTCTGAAAACAAGTCCAAGTTAAGAGTTTTACGGGAAGAAGAGATTCGGTACATCATCGTGAAAAATATTTTATTCATGTGATAGCTTTTTGGACAATCATAGTCTGAGCTATATTACAATGGCACAATAAATTGCTGAATACACTGTCTGCTGAATATGACCTCACCATAAAAAATTTGATGCATTAGAGTAGGAAAGGTTGGAATATATCAACCTTAGCTGACAAGGGACTTTGAATTTTGACCTAATACAGATGACCTTTGTGTGCAATAAAAGTGAGCTTAATCTCCAGGTCAAGCTGGAGGTGAATGGCAGGGCAATGTGAAGAGGTTTGTGCTGGAACTGGATGGATCATACCTAGCAAGTAGAGAAATAAAAGACTTAGTTTTTAGGATCACCAGATGGTTATTTACTTGTTAGCTCAGCTCTGTTCCCCACCATGAACCAAAATATATCTTAGCACATCTGGCACTCTAGCTGCAGTAGACCAACTTGTTTGATTGTTTGAGTAAAAGGTATGAGATGTGTGTTTTGCTCCTGTATGTCATTGACTAGCAAAGCGAAATATAAAATGTTGTTCTAGCATGTAGAAAAAGTGTTAAATATTACCTTATTGAATTAAAAAAAAAAATCTAAAAGGTTGACTGTCAAAGAAGTAAAGCTATCTTTGGAACACATGAAGTTTATTCCTAAATGGCTTATCCTGTTTGCAGGAATACAATTACAGGAGCTGGGTAGATATGTTTCACAGGGATTGAATAATACAAAGAGAATGTGTCCTTGTGAAAGATCTATTCCTTTAGAAGGTGTTTGTTCAAATGAACAGCATTATACAAGAATAAGTTTTAGAAGCTCTGTAGGTTATATAATAAAGACTTCATATCTTATTCTATAAAGTATTATATATGGGTTTACTATAAAATGTTAGAATATTTTTATTTTATTTAGCCAAATTAAATTCACTAGCTAATGTTCTAGGGAAGTCCTATTTTGCTAATATACTAATGATATACATCCTAACACTGAACACTTTACCCAGATAATAGTGATGGTTTTGTGTGTATGTTTTTTTAAAATCAGCCAGGAGGAAAAAAGTTTGAGACTCTAATGGAAGGAACCTCTACTCCTTTAATAGAGCCTGCAAAATATATTCTCCAGGACTGATCAGCTCTGAAGGCTCTAGAGGTTTGATGATTGGAATGGCAGGAAATCACGCTTTCAGGACATAACGAATTGACTAGGCCATCCATCATTTGTTAGCATGCGCTGAAACGCTGGGTTTGTGTGCAGAGGCCTGTGATTTAGTAAATACTTGGGAGATGAATAGAGCTTACACACAAGGGAAGATATTGCTGTCCTTCAGCAGCCTTAGACAGAGATTCCTGCTGAGAAGGCTGTCTGACAGCAGCTCATCAGTAACTGGCCTGTCACAGTCAGTGATGCCCACCAACCATCGCCAGTATATTAAATGCATTTTTAATATCTGCTTCAGTAGATTTAATGAAGAGAATTTAGTTTCCATACTCTGATCACTGATTCCTCAAGTGTTTTAAAGCACTGACTGTAGCACCTGCAAGAAAGGAGAACTGGGCTGGTACTTGGGAGAGCTGATTGAAAAGGAAAGTTAAACAAAAGGATACACAAACAAACAAAAAGGCATTAACTGAGTATTCATGTTGTTATAGTGAAACGAAGATTATTGTTTGAAAAAGTCAACATAGTCTTAAAATCTGCTCTACCTGCTGAGAAACCATGCATAGCCTGCTGTACTGGAGGGGGAGGGGGAGAGGCAGAGGTGGAAAGAGAGACAGATGTGCACAATGGTTCTGCTTTTAATGTGGATGGACTGACTAAAAATCATGACTGTTTTCCCTGAGATTTCAGTAGTTGAACCAAAGGGCAATGCTTTGTGGCTTTCATAGCTCTTGGAAAGATGATGGGTGTCAGTGAGAAGAATTGAAAGAGATTTTGTTTTTAATGACTCTTCAAAGAATCTTGTTGATGAACATTTTACCATAGCACTAGAAGAATTAAACTAATGGAGGTGGGAGGGAAACAAAGTGAGTAGTAGGATAAAACTTTGCCAAGTTACATAAATTGCAACATTTATCATGGATTATATTGACCTTTTATATTTTTTGAAGTCCTTGTTAACCTTGTACCAAACACTGGGATCTTTGCTATCCGATAGACAAGAAAAAAATGTAGCTACCACAGTTCAGAATTTAAATGTTTAAAATTTCATTGCTATTTGTGTTTCCTGGGAATTCTGAATAACTGCTATTTATGTAAAGTCCATATGTGTAGTCTAATGAGTTTCAGTACTGACAGTATTCACTGCAAAACAGCAAGAGAAGGTTGTAAACATGCACTACAAAGACTTTCCCTCTTGCTCTTTTTTTTAAATCTCCAGAATATGCTCCATATTCATAGAAGAGGAAACATATACAGAATGGGATCTATAAATTTGATTCTTATATGTGTCAAAACAGTAATGTATTAAATGCAATTATTATAAAAATTTAAGACATGTCTTAAACACACATTTTTATAACACATGGCAATATTAAATAATACATTTCCTTGTTAGCATCTGTTTGCCATCATTGTTGGCAAGACCTATGATTTATTGCCTAAATTAATGACCAAGACCATTTTGGTCTTGATATACACTCCTAAGCTTATCACATCACTAAATAAAATAAAATATATGCTCTTGTGACAGTCATTTTTGTGATTGTTTATCCTTTTAAGTGCCCTATTCAGTAAAATCAGCATAATAGTCTGCAACCTGAAAATAATCTTAAAAAACTAAATTGAATTTCATGTTGAGAAATAGTTTTAGGATTTCAATGAGAATTTATAGTACAGTAACTTTTTTTCTCTTTCTCTTTCCACTTTTACTTTATTATTTTAATGGCAATCCACCATGATGCTTGATTCAGAAGAAAGTTTAAGGAAACAATATCTTACTTCTCAGAGTCAATGTTAAAGGAATAGACTAATTGTACTCATTTTTGTCCTGCGTACTGAAGATGAAATCTTGGTCCCTTTAAACACAATGGCAAAACTCCCGTTGACTTGAGTGGGGCCAAGATTTCACCCTTTATGTTAAGTTCCACCATGTTTCTGGCTTTTAGCAACTACAATATTTTATTGGTCCTGTGAAGACACACTCATTTTTTTTGCTCTGACCCTTGCCCTTGAGTGGGAAGAGAGTAGAGAATACCTGGGACCCCTACTAAAAGATGGCCACCTTTTATGTGAGGAATCTACCAACCACCTAAAGCACCATCTTGTAGTCCATCCAGTACTACAAAAAATATTGCTTTATGCTAGAGATCTCTTGAGCTACCACCCAGTGTTTAATCTCACTTTTCTAAACAAGATAAATCTGGAAGCTAGCAATAAACAATCCCCAATGCCACTTTTCAGTATCCTGGATCTCTGTTTGTCTTGGACTTCTGATGAGGGCATTGTACGGAACAGAATTAGGCTGCTCTGATGGATACATACAAAAGGAAAGTACATCCATACCCAGCCTTTGTCAGGTGTCTATGTAGCATTTGGTACCATTGATCACCATACGTTCCTGCCCTGCCTCCAAGAAGCGGTAGGGGTGAACAAAAATGCCCAGAAATGGCACAGTTCTTCTCAGATGGACCCCAAATTGGTGGTAGGGGCAATTATTCCTTCACCTGCAGCATCTCACTGGCTTAATCCAGTTCCCCAAGTTATACAACACATATAAAACTGTTTGGAGAACTGGTGAGACAACATGAACAAAACAGCAGTATGCAGATAATACCCTCAGTCATAGGAATGAGTGTTTTTACTCACGTTATTTTATGGGGTCCTTTAGAACTCATCCCTCAATAGGATACCCAAGTAGCAATGGTGACATAAAGCACCTATTTCTATCTGTGCTGGACAGAAGACTGCACACCATTCTATCAGACACAAACCCACAAATGAGTTTTCATGTTTGTGACCTCCAGACTTATTATAGCAGCTTGTATATAGGAGTGAAGTCGCATATTCTGATAAAACTAAGACTGGTAGAGAGTGCTGCAGCTCATCTGCTTAGAATAGATTACCAGGAACACATCAGACCAGTGATCTGCTCCTTGCACTAGCTCCCCACGGAAGGAAGTTCATGACAACTTCTGAGATTCAGAGTCGTCTATGAGATTTTTTTCTCCCTCTTACCATGGCCTTCCACTACAACTATTTTCCACTGGAACAATGAAACTGTCAGTCAATAGAGAGGGGCTCATGAATGCAGGAGAGAGAACTTTTACAGGAGCTGTACCTAGACTATGGAACTCCTGCAAAAGACAGGCTGCAAAAAAGGCTAATATGATTCTGGGGTGTATTAGCAGGAGAGTTGTATGTAAGACACAGGAGGTAATTGTCGTGCTGTACTAGTGAGGCCTCAGCTGGAGTACTGTGTCCAGTTCTAGGCAGCACAATTTAGGAAAGATGTGGACAAACTGGAAAGAGTAGAGGAGAGCAACAATAATAATAAAACCTGACATATGAGGGAAGGTTAAAAAAAAAAAAAAAACTGAGCATGTTTAAAAAGACGACTGAGTGGGGACCTGATAAGTCTTCCAATAAATGAAGGCTGTTATAAAGAGGACAGGGATCAATTGTTCTCCACCTCCACTAAAGGTAGGACAAGATGTAATGGGCTTAATCTGAAGCAAGAGGGATTTAGGTTAGATATTAGGAAAACCTTTCTAAGGATTTCTAAGAGTAATAAAGTTCTGGAATACGTTTCCAAGGGAGATTGTGAAGTCCCTGTTATTGGAAGCTTTTAAAAACTGTTTGGACAAACACATGTCAGAGGTGGTCTAGGTTTACTACGTCCTCCCACAGTCCAGAGGCTGGACTTGATGACTTCTTGAGGCCCCTTCCAGCCCTCCATTTCTATGATTCTATGACCATAGAATTCTGGCTATTTTCAGAGCTAAATGAAAAATTCATTTCTTCAGTTGTGCTTTCCATCAATACACCCAGATGAGCAACCCCTCCCCCCTACTTACACATACACACAAAAATATAAAGAAATGAAAACCTGTAAACTAATCAAGCTATTTCTCCTACAGACTAAGAAGAAAGAGAGAGATTTGTATTTTTAAGTACTTGGCAGACATGCCAGTGATTGAGCCATTTAAGTAAGATAGTTTGTGTTTTCAGTCAAACTAGTGAACTGACATTTACATGAGAAATATGTTTATTCCTTATTCTGGTTGAGATTAGAAATGCAACCTTTTAATCACGAAATTTAATTCTCCAAAAAGAGAACGTAGGGTGAGAGGAGAGGGCATTGATTTTCATCCATATCTGTTCAATTCCCTTGTCATCAGCAGTCTGAGAGAACGACGGGCTTTCATAGAAAAGAACGGTTTCGTTTAAATAATTTTTCTAGTAATTCAGTATGGCCTCTGAATTTATCCCTTTCCTAAGCAGGAGTCCTGTTGTCCACATTGTGCATACAATTTCTGACCTTCCTGCTAAAACAGAAGATCAAACTATATGTTTAAATTTACACTAGGAACCTGGAACCACACCGAACTTCTCAAGTGACATTTGAGAATTCTTCCTGTTCATGGTTGGTTGGTTTGTTTTCTTTGTTTGTTTTTCCTCTCAATATTTATTACATATTGATAACAATAGATTTGGTTTAATTTGTAGAATTTATTGCTTGTTAGTCTTTCCTTAACAAATATAATCCAAGTACAAGTCACACTACCATTTTATCTTGGGTCAGAGTGTTTATTGTAAGTACTATTTAAAATCATTAAAATATTCAGTACAAAAATAAGTGCTTAGTGTAGTATGCTCTGAATACTAAATGCAAGTAAAATATTACACAGACGTGGAACCATTTGTTATATTTTAGTATATGAAGCAATAGCTGTGTAAACCTTAACCTTGTAATTTTGTGAGTTCCACTTTGTCATGTAGCTGTAAAAGGTAATCAAAATAAATCATGGAAGATGAAGAAATATTTTTCTCGGGCTTTCTGTGCGCTTTTAGAAGTGGCGCTTGATCCATGAAATTTAAGTAAGCATATTAAATAATACAATATGATGTGCAACATGTCAGGTCTGATAAATTATTTTGTATAAGACATTTATACAACATATGTTGAGCTGCTATGTGAACAGCTTAATGATTATAAATTATTTTAATCTTTCTTGCCATATTTAATTTTTGTTAAAATCATAGTATGTTTTCAAATAGTATATTTTTTTCAGATAATGGGTAGATATAAAAAAGGTGTAGGTCATTTCCAAGATGCTGTGATACTGATCCAAGGTTCTTCAGCTGTGCAGTGTACATAACACAGATGTTGGGAGAGTCATCTGTCAGCTATGCCTCTCCTATGGAGTTAAAGTTCTAGAGGGAAAAGAATTCGACACAGTGCTGTCACTGTTACATTTTCACAATAGAAGAGCATGCAAATATTGAACCTCCTGCTTAGCTGTAGTGCTCTGTCTAATGTCTGTGCTGGTTAGAATAAAAAAATAGTGGGTGCATCTAGGACTCATAGATCTGACAAAGGTCATGCTATGCTGGGCATTTGAATTGGAAATTGTCTGGACTTAGATTTTATAAAGCTCCCACTGTTGTCGGGGAACATTTCAGCAGGGTTTTGTCCCTGGAGAGGCCTCTTAGGCCCTTTTCTGTTCCATGAATGAATTTAGATGTGAGGTTTTCTCCTGCCTTAAAACTGTTAAGTTCATTTTGCATACATCCCCAGAGAGAAAAACTGGCAGATGCTTTTGTCTTGGAAGTGTTTAAAAGAAAACTGCAGAACAGGAACAAGAGAGAGAAGGGGCCCTGGGTGGAGTCCCAGAACATTTTGGAAATGGCCAATATGCAGTTTTCATCAGTACTAAGGCGGAGCGCAATATGGTGCCTGTAGCTCACTAGGGAATATGAATGTTGATTAAGCATACTCCCAGGCTTTGAAATTCTGAAAGCAGTGTCAGAATAATGGATGTTGAGCAAATGTCAAGCATTTGTTAATTTCTCTGTTATTTGGAGTTTATCTACCATGATCAATCAAATAAACTAGTGCTTCTCTGTTGTGGCATGTGTCATTGATATGGTGATTAGATGGCTAGAGAGTCCTTCTGTTGTGGTTTTTTTTTTTTTCCAGGTAACAGATTACATATAAGCAGTCATAACTTTATGTTAAAGATTTGTTTGTGGTTGGTTTAATGAAAACTGATACATTAACAAAATACATTGTGGTACCAAGAAAAATTGAGTGTCATGTTATTTTCACAATACAGTTTATAGGTTTGCTATTCTGGGGGGGCAGAAGAGATTACTGCAGAATGAAAGTTGATAAAATAGATATTTTTTACCAATTTTAATATTCCATAAAGGAAAACTGTTTACCAATCTTTCAGTGTCCTTTTTCATTTGTGCAATTCTCAAATTGCTGCTTTAAAAAAAACCCCAAAAAACCCAGGTCTTGATATCTCTGTTTTTACCGGAGAACTGGATTGGAAGCCTCAATTTAAGGAGTAGAGGTATTGAATCTTTGACAGAGTACTTTTTCCCTAAGTGTTTAACAGGAAAAATGAGTTAACAATAACATACAGAAATTTAAACAGTCTGACTAAAAATCCCTTCTGTTCTGAATTCTCACTTTATAGTTTCTTGCCTTTTGTGGTGGTATGGTTCCTCTAATTCTGCAGTTTTCCTAGGACTCCTGTAGCATATTAAGACCTGATATTTCTAATGTAAAGAACGAATAGAAACAATAATTTTTCAGGTCTTTTATACATCATAAGGCAACTAAGGCAACAATCTTTTTTCTTTTCCGTGTAGGTCACTTTTGTAAGTTTAAAATGGCTAAGTTTTAAAAATCTCTTGTGATTTTGCAAAGGGGCATAGGAGAGTAAGGTGTCCAGGTCCCACTGATTTTCAGTTAAGTTTGGGTGCCCACCTCCTTTAGGCTCCTTTTGAAAATCCTAGACTCTGTGTATGCACTAACTTAAATCAAAACAACTCATTCATATTCATGTTGACTATATTTCGACAATTCCCCCATTGCATTACAAAATTTGAACAATCATGTGACTTGAGCGCTGTAAATTGAGCTAATCCCCTTTGTTCAACAGTAATTTTGGGTGTTAGGTTTCCCTTGTACTATCTCAGCCTCCACCTCCTCTTTTAATGGTGCCTTTTGTTCCTTGCTTCATCAAAGTTCAAAATCCTCCATCCCCCCCATGGCTCATAAGGCTGAAGCAGCTAAGGTACAACAGTTTCATAGTCAACAGCGCACAAGGGAGCAATATGGCCAGCATCGCCTCTAACCATCTTTGAATGCCCTCATCTGATGTAACCATTTTACAGCTGAGTGAAATGGAGATATCCTTTCAGTGTGAGATTAAGTGAGACTCAAACCCACAGCCTTCAGGAGTGTAGTCAAGTGGCTGAACCACTCAGCCACCTACTCTTCAGACAATGGATTATTGGCAGTTCAGATGAATGACATGGCTGGCCACCATGCAAGGTTAGCAAATACTTGCATTCAAGGTGACTTCCTTTCATCTAGTCCAAGGATTAGGTTTCAAATAGAATTATTCTTTTCCTCTCTTACAGAAGGAGGGAGAGTACTGTGATCATGCCACCTTAAAGAGAGGGATGCAAAGGGCACTAAGAGTGCTTTAGGAAGTGTATAAATCTTTGTGTTTTTTAGATTGAGGGGTGGGAAATAAAATGAAATAAAAACTGCAGGGGAGAGTTGTATCATGTCATGTGAATCCCTTTCTCAGATGTTCTCTGTAAATTCTTGCCACTAGGTGTGGTAGCCTGTGTGAAATAGTGACATTTTAAAAATATATAATGCAGGTCTAAGGAACAGCTTGGATTTTACGATCTCTTATAGTTCATACTCTCAATCACATTTTTAAGAAAGGAAGTGGGGGATTCAATTTGTCTTATCCCTCCTTATAGATGTGGAAGCAGACTTTCGAAGGTCTATGCTCTTTCTACACCTGTAAGTTAACATACTATAAAGGAATAACATCAAATAAAGTAGCAGAGTATCACACTGCTTTAGCAGTTTGTAAGAAAGAGGTATAACTTAATGAAATTTAATATATTGTTAGGATTTGTAATCCTAAACCTTCAATGTAATTATCTGTAAACATGTTTTTCTTTCTTTAAATCTTTAATTTTACAAAACAGACAGGATTTAAAATTGTACTTGTGTTATATATAGCAATGGAAAAAATAACTTCCAGACTTGGTTAGAGCTACATATTATTTTAATTATATACTGAAGATTATCATCTTTTATAGAAACCATCAGGAAAACATTACATTTTTTTTAATTCACTACTTATAATGATGTTATTAAAAACTTTGATGACTTTTAAGGTGTTCATTGTGCTCTGGATATAGTTAGCAACACTATATGCACTTGACATGTGACACATGCAAATGCTAAATACAGTAGCAGCATGAGGCCACTGACACAGTAATTTATGTAATGAAAGCCACCTGGTTGTTTTTATAATTAATTGCTTGTAAATACTAAATTTAAATATAATTTATAGTTTTCTAAATTTGATTATATACTCCTCCTAGCAAATAATGTGCTTTGGGGGGTTATTTTAAAGAATTTTTAAGTGGCACATATATGTTTTTATACATGCCAAAGTATTTTTCTAATTTTTTAAATATAAATACAAGGTCAGATTATCTTTAGAGTTGAAATTAATAAGTATAAAAGGAAAAATATGCTTCTAAAATGGCATTGGTGCATTTACTATTTTGAAGGATAGTATATGACTGAAAAAAGGAGGAGGAAAAATAATAGGTTATGTGCTCAAATCAGATTTAAAGGGAAAAAGAGTAAGGGGGACTATCAAGTGAAATTACTTTCATATAAATCAAATTAAGTCTATATATTATGACAAATCTCCTATATTTCTGCCACACAGTCCTTATCAGATGGGCTTGAAGTATCCTGATATGACACTATGCTGTTGGGGGAACCATATAATTGCCTGAACATATAGATGGAAATGAAAACATGGGACCAATCTGTCAAAAGATGCTCGCTGGTAACAATATGAGTACAGTGTGACCCCATTACTGTAACTTATGGGCCTCAGCTATAGGAGTGTGGTCACCTAGGGTATGTCTATGCTGCCATAAAAAACCCAAGGGATCAAGTTTGAGAGCCTGGGTCGGCTGCAGGGCTACAAAAGTGCAGTGTAGATGCTTGGATTGGAGCCCAGGCTCTGAGATCCACCTCCCTTGTGTTATTTCAGAGCCCAGATTTCAGTCCAAGTACGAATGTCTACACTACAATTTTATGGCCCCACAGCACGAGCTCGAGCTCCGTGAGCCTGACTCAGCTGACCCAAGTCAGCCGCAGCGTTGCCGCTGGTCTTTGATTGCAGTGGAGATATATCCTAAGGGTCAGAGGATAACCCAGTCTCTCTGAACAGTCTTTGGCTACTCTGTCTTAACTGCCACTTAATATTCATTGTAATTATAGTCTTTATGCTGTAAGATAACCCATTCCCTGGAAGCTGGAATAAGTATAAGACCACCAAACTCTGTTAACAAAGGCCACTGAACAGCCATCATCAGATGGCAATGACTTTTAATCACTGCCAGCTCAGGCAAGATTTGAACTTGTGAGCTACAGGTGAAAAGCTCACAGAATTGATACATCATGTCCTCTCTTCACGGCCTTTTTATTTCACTACCGTTTTAAAACAAATCTCTAGAGAGAAATACTAAAAGTAAGTGTTGATCAAGTTTAGGATAGAAATGCAGATGTTGATACAATAGGTCAGACTAATCTGCATCAGTTGATCATGCATTTTTGGAGCCATATCCACAGTTGATTAGCAGCTTACAATGTCAAGTTATAAAACTGTAGTTTAAAAAATATTTTTCACTTATGCTATTTACTTATTTCTGTTTGAAGAGTGACTTCCTGTACTTAATCAGTTTCATGTCTTCGTGCAAGCACAGCTGGCATAGTGGATTAGATATGGGGTTGGATGTAAGGCGTCCTGGGTTCTATGCTCAACTCTGCCTCTCATTTGTTTTGTGCCTTTGGGTAAGTCAAATAACTGTTTATCTCCATTACCCTATTTCTGAAATGAGGGCATAAATGCTTACCCAACTTTGTAAAACACCTTATGTTCTATTGATGAAAAATGCTTGTCAGCTTTCTCCCTCAATACTCTGCTATCATTTCTGAGGGGTGGTATTATTTTGGAGTAGCCCAAAGCTGCATTGTTTGGGTTCCCAAATACTCAGTGGATATGTACAAGTCACAAAACACTGTTTTCACTGTAACTTAAACAATCTGAATATTTGAAAAACTGTTTGACTGTGTAATATTTAAACACACAAACCTTAGGGAATTCATAGGAATACTGATTTTTCTTTCTAATTTGCTCCATTGTTCTATGATAGTAAAGCATATTTACCTACTCCATATTGGAATATTATTTCTGTCTAAGGACCCCACCAAGATCAGAATCCTATTGTAGTAGGCGTTGTATACACATAGTGTAAGAGACAGACCTTGCCCCAAAGAGTTTACAGTCGAAATAGACAAGATAGACAAAGGGCTGAGGAGAAGGGATATAACATACAAACAGGGTGAACAGTGTGATAGCTTGCTAACATGTTAGTTCTATGATTCCCCCCTCCCTCTACTCTCCTAATTTTATGGTGGGATTTTGTTAGGTGAGGGGATTAGCTGAAAGGAAAGACATGAAATGGAAGGAGAAGGGGAGCATGGTGGGCAGGTAGAATGAGGTTGAAGTAAAGGCACTGAAAGATGGTTTGGAAGCAAACAGGCAGTCGGCAGAGGGGAATGCATGTCCACAGTAAAAATTGTAAAAGTTGGACACCGATGACATTAGCAAATCCTTGCTTCAGCTGCCTTTCTTTGTTGCTGCCTGCTGAGTTTCTGGCTGGCTCCTTCCAGCAATTTCCATTGTCCCAGAGCTCACATGGGTGGAGGGAGGGGAGGAGTTGCTCACACAATTCTTGGCTAAATGATAGTGGAGATACCCACATAGTCCCAGCATGAAAGAGAGGGTCACCATATAGAAAAGGCTGGGAACCTCTTACAAAATAGAAACCTTACTTCTGAATATAATTTCTGAGTTTTATGTTGTTTTAACATAGTTTTTATATCTACTGCGTTGACTGCATCTGTTTATCTTTCACCTGGGTTGTTCTATATTTTCCAATTCGTAAAATTTCATTTTACAATATTTCCTATGTTTTCACACAAGAGGATTTACTTAAAATTTTGGTGGAAGATCAATTACTCTTCATGATTTCCAGGTTTAAGTGTGTTTAAAGTGTATATGCAACAAAAACCCTGCCATTTAACTTTGATAAGGTCTACAAAATGATATTTCTATTTCAACACTCATCAGCAAAAACAGGCAGACAAGTCAGTTCACTTAAGACGTATACACAATATCATATTCTGTTTTTGCGACTTGTCTGTTTTCACAATTGCATTTTTAATTGTACTTTTATCAGTGTTTATTCTTTTCATTTAGATTCTATCTGTGTTTTGTGAAATACTGTTCTTGTAACTATTCATGTGTGTGCAAACATGTACATAAAATTCTATATTCTCTTGATGATTTGCTTCTCTTTTTTTTTTCTTTTTTTTTTTTTGAGATTGATTACAAGAAACCTCAATGAGAGTTATAATCTGGTCGTTTTTTAAGTTACAGTTCTATTGCAGTGTTGAATGGTAGCCCTTTCATCCACATCACAAGAAATGATGAGCAGGAGAGGGAATATAATGCAGATATTTGTAGGAGAACTGGCATTATATTTCATGTTCACTACCTCTGCTGATAATTTGTATTTACCTCACCATTTTGTTTAGATCTGCATTTTATTTCTTTCCATACATTGATACAGACTGTTCAGATTAGAGTTGCGTTAAAATATATTGGCCATTAAAGAAGACACTGAAAAAATGAGCTGTCTGCAGGAAGAATTGGTGCCCTGTTTTTAAAGGAATTTCTAAAATCTTTCTAAATGAAAAATCATTCAAACAGTGTCTAGTACTGGCAATTTTCCTCTGTCTTCAGCTAGAACTTATTGGCCAACCAGGTCAGACATTATTAAAGTTCAAGTGGCCCAGTGGGAAAAGTAATGGCCTTGTGGTACTATGAATTTTAAATGCTGCCATTTCTATGTATTGCACCATTATCTGTTTTCACACGTCACTAAATTGTACAGAAGTTGTTAGACCAACTTCAGTGTCAAGGTCATGGGAGTGATAACTGTTCTCAAGTATCCTTCTCAGAGCTTTATCATAGGGTTATCCTCACACCATTGGATATAAGTAGCAAGATTTTACTTACACACACATACACACTGCTACTTTTATTGAATAGTATGAGACTACAGTGTTAGATATTTTTGTCAGACTATTTTTATTTCATGCTATGTCAGGTTATCATCCACCGAAGCTATAGAATCTGTTAATACTCAATTCAGAGAAACATTTATTGTAACAGTTCCATAATTAGAAGTGCTTGATAAAATATCCTCTGAATTAAGCAGCTATATGTTTTAATGAAACTAATATTGGTAAATTTCAGAATTGATTAATACTTTTAGTTTTGCAGACGAATGTCTGAACTTAAACTTCATCTTGATTTTAAATTTAATATAAGCTAATTCTGAAAGTAGTATACCAGGCTGCAGCAAGTGGTTCTGGGCAAATAATATATATTATTATTTTAATGTTATAATATATTTATAATAAGAATATTTCTCCAACAGCACTGCCTTATTTGGGAATTAGAAAGCCAAAATATTGTCTACTAATGATGTTTCATCATACAAAAAACTTCTTATGCTCCAGTATTCGGGGGGAGTGGGTTATGTTTTTTTGGACCACAAATATATTAAACCTTTAATGTATTTCCTAAAAGCAGCAGCAAAAAGAGGGTAATACCATGTTCAGCCACACCCAGTTATCAGTGGCTTCCCTGTCCTTTTCTCAGTGCTCAAATGTAGAGCATCACATAGCATTTACTGGGCCTGCCTTATTCCTAAACCTCACTATTACCTTGTCTCATGCAGAGCCACTGGAAATCCCACTGCAAGGATTTCTAGATGCCAAGCAAGTGAAGGGCTAATTATGATAAGCACTGTGAAAATGTATAGTAAATGACAGTCCCTGCCCCCAAAGAACCTACAGTCTAAAAGACAAGACATAAAAGGAGGATAAGGCAAGTTGGTGCAATTTCTCTAATCTAGACCAGCCCTCAGCAAATGTTAAAGAAATATAAATAGCTGTGCAAATTTCCTCATGGGGCCAAATTATTCCATTGAGAAATACTCAAAGGGGAAGAAAAATGGATAGTTGTATACAAAATTATGAACATAAGAAACTGAATTTTATCTATCCTTTACCAGCACCTTCCATGAATTTGCTGTTCAGTGCATCTACAAATATGGGACATCTCCTCATAATCAGCAAGAATTTACCATGCAAGATAATGTTGACTCTGTAAAGTTATGTTAATTCAGAAACCCCTTCTATACATGGATACTTCCTTGGAGAGGAAAGGGAGTCAGCTAAGTTAAATAGACTTGCCATTGCTGGTGAGTACCTCTAATCACAGCTCAAGTGATTTCCCCACTCTTCCCTCTTCATCCACTGCAGTTGTTCAGGTTTGTTGTGACCATTACAAAATTCTCAGGGCTGCCTCTTCCCCTGTTCACACTCAAATTGAGGATGTTTTTATCAAACTCTGCAAATCAAACTCAGTTTCCTGTTTAGTGTTTTTTATTCTTATGGAAGAAATTATTTGGTCTATTGGTACTGCAGTAACGTTACCTTTCAAAAGGAGTGCCTGTAAAATTTTCAATTGTACATAGGATTTACAGTATAGCAATAGTATTGTCTGAATAAAATTACTTTCACGATGATTCTGGTAATATAGCATTTACCCAGTAGCGCTTCATCCACTGATCTCAAAGCACTTCACAAAGGTGGGTAAATATTAGAGATGAGTGAATAGTGAAACTATGTGCATTTGAGTGGTCAGTTTTTATTGATGGAAAGACTTGTGAACAGTGAATTTTAATCTCAAAAGCTATAATGTTTGATGAAAATGAATTTCCGATTGTACATTCATTACAACATTCAAAATTGCCTGCTGGTTGATTAGTTAAATCATCTAGTCTGGGAACAGGAACAACATGAATATATAACCTGTACTGTGTGTATTTTGAAGATAAATTGAATATTTGCTACAAACTGTTCACAAACTATTTTATATAGGAAAAAAAATCATAAAGAAATTGCTAAATTTCAAGTACCGAATGAGACTTGCTATCTGCTTGTGAACATTTTTGCTAGACTATGACTCCTGCATGGACATGTAGTACAAGAGCTTGAGAGTGAGAGAAATCCTACTTGAACTCCTACAATGGCTAAGGATCTGCTATATGTGTTTCCGTCATGGAATTTAAAGTTGTTGCTTTGGAAACAATAGCTTCTGATTTTTGTAAACGTGGCCTTGTTTGTTAAACGCTCAAATATCTCCTAAATGAATGTTTACCCTGTACTTTTGTGTTCTTAATGAGGTGGAACATTCTTTTTTGTAACATGAAAGTAACTTCTGTCATAGATGGAAATGAATGTCTTATGTTAAAACAGAATAAAAAAGACCATCTGAATGTTTTATTTTAGTCTGTTATGCGTAGCTCAAATCCCCCTCTCCCCCAAGCTTTATCATTGTCTTATGATGCACTTTGCTTTTTGCTGACTTCTTATCCATATGTTCGATGAATAGTTATTGGTTTTGGTTTAGTATACCCAGGCTGAATTGGTGTTTTCCTTTATGTGCCATGGTTAAACTTATCAAACATGAGGCTGCATTTTTGGCTTCACTGCCATAGGTAAAACACATTGGGGGAAGATCATAGGGAGAATGTGTAGGAGGTGGAGATGGGGAGAGGCAGAATCAGTCTTAAAATCAGAGTCTCTAAAGAGTAAGCTTGATTTGTGTCCTAAGTGTGTACAGTTCCTGAAATCTTAGAAAATGAACTCAGACAAAGTGTAAATTGTATATTCACTAAAATGCTATGCGTGCTATACATGTATACGTTTAAAAATAAATATTGAAGTGTAATCAATTTACCAGAAATTACTTGCAGTTATTGGTAGCATAGCTTCAGAAGGTTTTCTTTTTGTTTTGAAACCTGGTTGAGATACAGTATTTAACAAAAGACTAAGGCTATGATTACACTAGAGAGCACCGATGCAGCTGCGCTGTTTTGAACGGTGGTAGTTATGTTGGCGGGAGAAGCTTTCCAGCCGACATGGCGCTGTTCACACTGCTGCTAAAATAGACATACATTATGTCGCTCAGGGGGTGGCTAATTCACACCCCTGAGCAACATAACTTGTATCGACTTAAACTGTAGTATACCCAGAGCGTAAACTGAGCCACCAACCAATCTTTGTTGGTTCTGCTAGCATCCTCTATACAGAGCTGTTTGAGATATAGGAACTTATGCTAATCAAATCCCCTGGTCTACCAGATTCTGCATGGCCATAAACGAACTCTGTACTGTGACATTCTGTGAAATTTACTTTTTTTTTTTGCATCAACATATTATCTTGTGTCAGCTAGATACTTAAAAAAATATACACTGCATGCAGAATTTCCAGAATGCTGTGAATGGCAGCAGCAAGCAGAAAACTTTTTTTTTTTTTTTTTTTTTTTTTTTTTTTTAAAGCTTCTTCCAGCAGATGCCCAACTGTTTTTTCTCCTACTGCAATATACTTTTGGTCACTTTATATTTAACACTTGTACAGGATTTAAAGTTGGCTTTGGCCTTGAATATTTCTAGCTTATTCCCACTAGACTCAGAGCCCAGACCTACATGCAAACAAATGTTAGTGCCTGTAATATTTTTCACGTAAGGTCAGGAAGTAAGTCTTTGTGGCTGTATATGAGTTGGAGCCTAAAGATAACATTTTGGATTTGAAAAGAGAAGCCATTTATGTTTCTTATATAAGATTTAGGTATCTCCAAGTGTTGAAGGAAAAGTCTTTTGAATCCACTCTGCTGTTGTCCATAGGAATCCAATTTTGTAATGACAAAATGTAAAGAACAAAAATTAAACTAATCAGGCATGCAGATAAAAGTATGGCAATAAATGTCAATACGTGTTTATATATACTAAGTAGAAAGTTCATTATGGATGATCTGCAAGGAAAAAACGTTAATTCAAGTGCAAGGCTGACAGCCTAGAACAGAGTTCAAGGAGTTGGAATCTAGAAGTTGTAGATCTCCCCCGCCTCCCGTCTTCATCCCACCTGAAAGCATTCTTAAATTTGTATGATAGATAAGAGATTACTATCTAGCTGAAACTATTTATATATTATGTAGAACTGGTGTTATCACTGTACTGATGTATCAGCAGGCTTGACAGAACTCATTTTTAAAAATAACTTTGACATATAATATCAATTTTTAAAGCATTTTTTTTAGTTTATTGTATAAATTTTCACAGTTGTGGGAAATTATGGGGGGAGGTCAGACAATTATTTAATGACAGACATTGAGATTTAAAAAGGGTAAAGCTTTATAAACCATTAAAACACAAATTTTCAACATTTACTGATAAAAATTAGCACCCTGTTGTTAGACCCAAAGAGTTTGAGAATCTATAAGTACCTTTATTTTAGTAGCTATAGTTTAATTTGCCAGTAACATGAGATTCATTGAGAAGCCTTTTTTTTTTTTTTAAAGACCCACCAATACTTTGTTACTAAATTGTTTCTAATAAACCCTCTATTTGCAATGTTGTGATAAGTGGGTTCAGGTCCTTAAATTCCTCAGCTGCATGTACAGTTACTGATTTGTGTGGGCACATATGCAAGTTTACAAACTTTTTGACAGTTCAGCCACTGCACTCAACTTGGAATCCTATGTAGGAACATCAGAAGAAGGACTAGAGTTTTAACTTCTGGAAATTTGTTTACATCAGTTTGAGTGGTGATAATGAGTCAGTCTATCCCAGCAGACTGGTCAGAGGATGATACCCTCCAATCACACTAACATCCTGTGAAGACTCTATGCCAATCCATGATTTCTATGTATTCCCCTTTTCCCTCTCTCCACGTACATGTAGGAGCATGTTCGCTTGCATGCATGCACATGTGCACACACACACTCACATATAGAGAAAATAAGCTGATTCCGTTGTGTTGCCATTACCACCTCACCAGTAGATGCTCCAAACCTCCTTTGGTGAGCTCACAATATAAAGGGATAACAGTGCTGGCATAGCTAGTGTTATCTTCTGTGGGCAAATCCCCATGAGTGTGAGGTAAAAGGAATTACATTGTCAACTTAACTCTCCTATCTAACTTTACAAGGTTCAAGAGTGTGGGAAAGACCAGCCAAGAGAATATACAAATCCCCACCTCTTTTTGGAGGTTTTTGTGAAAGATGCAGGTTTTTAGGTGGTTGAGGGAAATGAAGTTCCTTAACTGGTACAATTGAAGTCTTGTGGGCTATTGTGTTGGATTTATTGTAGTCAGTCCAATACAGAATTCCAACTATTCAGTAACTGAAGATTTAAAATTTTGTAGTGTCTATGGTATGTTTTATATGATATGGGAAGACAGGAGCCTAGAAGAATAGAGCTAGTCAAATCAAAATAAATAACTGCAAACAAAGAAATCAAGAACATCAGAGGAAACATCTGGACTATGGGTAGGAATAAATATCTTCATGCTTATTAAACTAGTAAGTAAAATCGTCAGAATAAAGACTGAGAGAAAACTACCTCAAGAAAGTACAATAATTGGGATAAGTTGGATAGGAGGAAGGGAAATAGAAGAAAGTTGGGGGTGATTAGGAGAGGAAGAGGCCAATTAAAGTCACTAAGAGATGTAGAATGTAGTAAGAACTAATCAAAGAAAAATGTTATATTGAGCATACAATGAAGAAAGGCAAGGAGAAACAATTATCTTATTTAAATTGTATGACATACTTTTTAAAAAAAGAAAAATAAATAATGGGTCATGAAGTTCAGTTGTTTATAATAAGATGTTGTAGGTTAATAAAATCGTGAATTTATTTTAATAAGCTGTTGAAGCTAATTTTAGGATCTGCCTACAATGTTTTGAAATAATTTGCTGCCAGAGGAGGCTTCCTGTTCTATTTGTTAAATTAAAACCAATAAAGACTAATATATATATACGTATCCTCCATACTGTAGTCACGTGACTTGTCACTTCAGCCTTTTTGTTTAAAGAAAAATAGAAAGGATTTATCAGCTTAAAATTTTAAGAAGAAATCTTTACTCCTTTTCTTTGTCACAACACAGCTATCCTTTCTGTCACTCACAGCCTCCCCTGGCCCATAATCTGGGTGTCATGTTGGACTCCACTCACTCTAGCTCCGCACATCCAGATGGTGCCCAAATTTTGCTGCTGCTTCTTTCATAACATTCTTAAGATCCCTGCTTCAACTTCTCTGTGTCCTCACAGAAGTCTAGTGCAGGCCCTCACTGTTTCCCATCTTGACTACCGAAAACTCCTAATGGACCTTTTTGATACCCCTCTCATCTCCTTCATGTCCATTCAAATCAATGCAGCTAAATTTGTCATCCAGGCCTGTTGTTCTAACCATGTCCACAAACAAATCTCCTATCAACATGACACTCTGATCCTGATTGGAGCTTTTAAGCTATATCTTAATATAAAGTGTAATAAATTAAATATGAAATTTTCATATACATTTATTTGCATCATTTGACCATCTTTTAACTTTGTTCAATTTTTCTACAATACTAGTAGTATTCTGTAAAGCTGTATATTGGAGGATAACTAATATCCATCTACAATTCTAATATTTAAATACATTGATATGACGAGGGCAGGTTGAGACAGAATGATTTTGTGGTAAAAGCCCTGTGATTTGGAAGATCTAGACTTTACTCCTGATTCAACCATAGAGTTGGTGTGATTTTTAGACACGTCATTTAATCACTCTTTGGCTCAGTTCTCCATCAGTAAAATGGTGATACTTCCTTACCTTTAGCTGTTTGTGAGGCACTTAAATACTACAGTAGTGGGGCTATGTAAGTACCTAGATAGAATATTTAAGTTTATAGTATGTCAGGGTCAGTAATGTAAAACACAGAAGTAAGACATAGACACATCGCAATTGTTAAATTCTTGTGTAGTGAACTGTATGAGTTAGTTGATAAAGGAATATAATTTCAGTCTTTGTTCCTGAATATCAGAACTACCTATGATATGTGTTAGTAGATGCATTCATGAAAGGAAAAATGTTAATTATTCATATTGTTTTGCTATACTATAAAAGTCAATTTATTGAAACTGTAATTTGTTCAAGTTGCATCTGGTAGGAAAATATATCAGAAGTAATTAATTGTATTCAAGATGTGATGAGTTGGATATATCCACAGAGGACAATTGAAAACTGCAGCAGTGTGGTATTGATTGCCTTTTAGAGGAAAAAATCTTGTCCCATTTCTAAACGTTAACAATTCTGAGGGAAAAATTCCCACTTGGGAAGAATGTTTTCCAGGTTGCTTCATTGCCAGGTGTTTGACATTGAGTGGCGCTTTAGATGAATGAAGCTTATGGCAGCCTTTGGAAATGACCGACTCCAGGGAATCTCAGCTTCCTGCTGTGAAAGTTTCTATTTTCAAAGCACATCAGTTTCAGTGGGAATGTTCCAGTAGTCCCATATGCTACTTCTGACAGAGAGCTAAGTTTCTACCCTGAATATGAGACAGCTACTGAAGAGTTTCCCTTGCTGCTAACAAAATGAATTTCAATATGTTGCCAATGAACAAGCGGCGTGTTCCCAACTGCTAATGGAATTTAACTCCATCAATTATTAATGGAAATTTGCTTTGTTTTCATTCTTCCCCTTCCTTTTAACTCCACTACATGCTACTGATATGACTTTGTGGGTTCTGAAGCTGAAAAAGAATCACCCAAACAATATGCTAGTTTGCTTTGAAACTCTTACTATATTTTCTTCCCTTCCCCTCCCTCACACTCTCTCTCTCCTTGACCTAGCGGCAGGAAGCCTTTGTCTGAGGTGTTCATCTGGAACAACTTTTCCACACTTGTTTTCATGTTCTGTTAGATTACAGGGCAGCAGGCCTACCTTTGAAGCTTCTTTCTCTTTTGTTTCTTTGCAGTGCACTCCAGTAATTAACTTTGTCCTTCTTTTATTTGTTCCAGTCAATCGCAGTCCACTCTGCTGAGCATCTTCTCCCAGGAGTACCAGGTTAGAAGTTTTCTCCTTTGTGAGGGTTGACAGGTGCCTAATTGAATGATGAATGTCCCTTTATTTCTTTGTAATTGAACTGCCAGCTTTCTGATTGGTTTGGAGGATGTTCCCTTTTCCACATCAAGCACCGCCTGAGTCTCAGTGGATGGCTGCCAAGCCTACCATCCATCTGTCTAATAACATCTAGCCTTTGCTTATTTGGTGGACCTGTAATAAATTATGCTAAACCATTATTATTCTGACAATAATAATTTCCCTGTGTTGCGTGGTTCCATGTGCTAAATGTTTACTGACTTGCACTGTCAGTGCTGCTTTCCATTGCTGACAGAGATGATGATAAATGACCATTGCCGGAGTGGCAGAAGGCAAGAGAGGCAGAAAATGGAGTCATTTATCATGAGATGACAGGTGTCAGTCAAGTGGCAAGTCTCTGTGGAATTACTTTTTGTGGTTTTTCAAATAAGTTGTTTTTAAGCAATGCTCTTCCTGGTTAAAAATGGCAATTGAATTGTAAAACTAGAATGTAGAGGACTTAGATGGAATTGAATTGAGGGAAAATTAATACAAAGGTTGAAAGAGAGAACAAGTTTTTCTTTGCCCTCTGCAGCCCTCAGCAAACTTATTTAGATTCAATTACTATGACCTTACTGGCTTTTACATATATGGTACATTGCAGTACAGTCTGAAGACATTCTATTCAATAGATAGATGAAAAGCCATTTCTATATAGAATTCTAAAAATATAATTTCGTTTTCTTTATAAGCTGAATAGGATGGCCAACAAGCATGCACTCAGACATTCATGCTTTATGTATCTGATGTGATGCATCATAAAGTCTTTCTTTTTGTTTTTTTCATTCTTTTCAGAAACAAATCAAAAGAACACATGCAAAGCATCACACTGCTGAGGCTATTGAAACTTACTACCAAAGGTATGACCTACCTTCCCACCCCATTAGACAGTATTGTAGTACCTACTAATTGTAATTATAATTACGAGTAAATCAGGTTACTAGGCTAATTTCATATTAAAATAAATTAACAAATTGGAATAAGGACAGTGGAAGTACCCTCAAGATAATTTCACTGAAAGTTCCTTAATTCAGGAGTCTTCTCTTCAGTTTTATCACCAGACTTTTCTAAGTTTAAAGACAAGATGCCAAGAATATATCTGTTGGAGCACGTGTGTTAGTGTTAGCTTATACTGTGAAAGCTCTAAGGTTTATGTGCCAAGGTTTATATTATAAATGATATTGGTGAGAGTGAAAGCTAACCAAATTGAGGGGGCCAGCTCAGTTACAAACATTCTTGTTATTTAAGGTACAGACACCTTTTATTATCTACAGAATTGCATATTAAATTGATGTATTTACCAATAAAACATTAACTTTTAAATCATTCCTGTTTAAACCACAAGAATGTCAGGAACACATTTTAAGGAGAAATGAAAACCTTTAATATGTCATTTTACAAAATAATTTTACAATTTTATGCATCTTGAGTTAATAAATAGTAATTGCAAACACCTTATAGTTTGTCTGAGTTCTACTGACTTTTCTTTAGACATCTCATTGACATAATTGGGGCATACTGATAACTGGTAGAGATATACAATTAAAATATTACTATGTAGACTGACATATCTGAAGAGCTTACATGGCAAGTGAGATCATACTTGTGATTATAGGTGTCTGATATTTATGCTTTAATATCTCTATGAATGAAGAAAATAAACAAAAAGCTTTCATTTGTAAACAATTAGCTAGTCTCAATGTTTCTGCAAAGTCACATATTTAGAACTAAGGACAAACTTGTTATATTAGACATGAAGGAAGAAAATCTAACACAACATCTTGTGCTATTTCCTTTTGAAAAATAGTTACACTGAGTTATCACATTACATTGATCACATTTTGCCTTTCTCAGTATCGATTCTTGTTTAGGAGGGATATTTGTTAAAAATCTTTCAAATTCACACTATTTAATTCAATCTTTCAAATTCACTACATAATATTGTTTCTAATTAATTTTCACTAGTTCATTTTCAGTAAATAACAATACATTGTCATTGTTTAAATATGTTCTGAAAAATGTTAATTATTGAAATACTTGAACCACTTTATGATAAATGTGCCTCCACATAACCCAGTGTAGTGTTTGTCTATTTTGATTATAAGGGTCTTGGAGCAGGAAACATGGAACAAAACCTTGCTTGCCTTATACGCAGCAGTAGTTGTATTGGTGCCAGTAAAATTGTCGGTGTGTGTAAAGTCTGCTGACATAAAGCAAGCAGGATTTGGCCCCATATCTTCCTTGTGTTTTGTATAGTCTCAAGTATGGTGGCAGTACATAACAAATTTGCATGTCTGACGCTTGGTGGTAGTGGAAATGATGTAAAAAATGTTATCGCCAATTATTTTGTCTTGTTAACTGATTTATTAATCTACTAATTTAGTAGATACAGTAGATTCTATCTGAGTATTTTGGACTAAATAAGAAAATATTTGTCTAACTGAGGTAGTTACCAGACAAAAACATCTAAATAGAGTTTGAATACTTGGCAGAGTAATTTAAATGAGCATGCATATATTAAATATTGTATTGTAACATTTGAAGAAACTTTTTTTTTCTCAGTATGGTGCTTTTTACTGTTCCAGTTACTACAATACCTAAGTGCCATGTACAAAAATCAATAAGCATGACTTTCATCTGAAAGGACCTTAATTTCAATGTTGTAGTTTGTGCTGGCCTTCTTCTCTGAGGTGTTCTTACTTTGTCTCCAAGAAAGATATGAACAATCATTCTGTATTCTTTTGCAGGGAAGACTTGTCTGAACTACAGCTTTTTCTTTTTATAAATAATACATTATGTAGGTTTCAGGGGCAAATTGCTTCTGCCTGCAAAGAGGGTGAATATCTGCCCTCCATCTAGGAAGGATCTGGGTAAAGCAACAGGATTAACACCTGCCAACACTGTGGTTGAAGTATAAGAGGAGTAGGCTGGATGTTGGAAGACAAATTTGCCATGGTTTATCCTTGTAGCATGGCAGGCTGGTCTGTTACTTGAGCAAAGAGCCTCTACTTACCTATTTAGGAAGCAATAAAAAATCATTGGTTCCCATTGATAGAGAATAGTACTCATCCTAGTTGCTGGAAGTAGTGGTGTTGCTGGGCGTAGGTGTCAATTTGTGCTCTACTTCAGGATGCACCGAGTTATCTTAGAGGAGGACAGAATTGGAGGCCATTTATCAGACAGACCAGGAAGCTTTTCAGCATCATGAAGCAGTCCACCTCAGCAAAGTGTGTGTCTTCAAGACAGGAAGTCACTAAGTTCATAAGAAAGTACACACCAGGGCTGGAGATATTTTTGGCGTGCAATAGATTCAAAAGGGTAGCTACTGCTGATAGTGGAATAACAAGCTAGGTATGAAGTTCTAGGATGTCAGTGTTGAGTGAGTGCTTCTGATCTGACAATTTGAGAACTCTCACTTGTTTCACCAAAACAAATCATCTGTTTCCTAAGGAATGTTAAGTAGTTATTCATGCAACTAATAATGTTTTTCCATAAGAAGATCTTCTATCATATCTTTCATGAATGAACTTCAACATGCTTTACAAATGCTAAGCCTCACAATATCCTTATGAGGAGTTGTAGATAAATTCTATTATACCCATTTCACAGATAATTTATTTGTGCCTCAGTTCAACTTCGACCCACTTCACAGCAAGCTGTTACTGGAGTCAGCAACAAACCTCACACTTCCTGACTTTGTCATTGTCCAACCACTAGAAACCACTTTTTTGTTTTTCCTGGACACAGATTTAAAAAAAAAAATTTTATTGATTGATTGATAGGTTTATGAGTATGGGAAGTTGACCTAGCAGTTTACCTAGTCTTAGATGTTGTGTCAATAGACAGTTGTCACAAAACTGATGTTCTAATTCTGAAGAGGTTATATACTATTTTGCTTTTTTTATTCTTCTCCCACTTCCATCCTTTAGGGCAGTGGTTCTCAACCTGCGGGCTCCTTGCAGTCCAATCAGCACACAGTTGTGGCCCATGTATCATCCTCAGGTTCATACAGGTCATATATATATATTGTATGGATGTGGCCCACATATCACAGAGAATCCTGCATATGTGACCCACAATGGTAAATAGGCTGAGAACTACTGCTTTAGAGTATAGGCACTAAGCACCATTTGGCCATCTCAGCAATTGACAGCGACAATTTCTTCCCACCCAAATCCTGAAAGAGTCCTCTAGGCATTACTACAATATAAACATCAAACAATAATGATAGTAAGGAAGCAAAAGGGCAGTCTAGTGTGAAGAGTTTAATTTCACCACCCGTACATACTGGCCTGATACCATTAATTGGAAAGTTAGGTCTTTGTCATTGATAGGACAATGACATGGTCAGCTGATCCTATAGAGTACTGTCCATAAAAAGTCTTACTTTGCCTTTTGTTGCATTCATTTGATATTGTTAAATCTAAATACAGAAAGCTTACATCACAGCTATGAGATTGCTGCCTAGCTGGTAAAATCAGTAGTTATATTTGCATATCCGCATCCACATGTACAATAGCTTTTTTTATAAGCTATGTAATGATGCATGGCTATGCATTTGAAGAAAGTGCTGAGCCCAAAATCTTCATTGTGGAGAGTAGAGACTTCTTGTCTGTTATGCATATTTTAATAATACAGATATAATTTGTTTATATGGCATTCAGCCAAAAATACAATTTTGAAAGATAATTTTCTTGGCTTACTTATTGTATTTTTAATAAGTACTTAACTAAGATTGATATATCTTACACATCTGCAAGAAGCAACCCTTGAAAGTTAGTGACTGTTTAAAACACTTATTCCAAAAGATTCCCTATCAAACTAGTGTTTTCTAGCCAGGCTGTGTGTGGCGTTTGCCCAAGAGAAAGAGAGACACAGGGGACACTAACATGTTGAAGATGGCCTTTTCTTGCCACTGCAGATTTACCTGGCTTTGTCTTGTCTAGGTATCAGAATGGGGTGATGAAAAATGCAGCTGCCCCTGTATTACTGGAGCTAGCCAATGAGGTAATCGTTTTGTTGTTTTTTTGTTTGTTTTTTTTAAATCTTCCTGTGTAAAATCTAAGGGGCATATCTATAGTGACTTTACTTAGAAATGTAATTAACCTTAAAAAAAAAAAAAAAAAAAAAAAAAAGGTTTCAAGGCACATTAGACATTTAAACTTGTTCCCAAGTCAGTTAGTACTTACAATAATTGGACAAAGAGCCCCATTTATTAATAAATCAGTTAATGTAATTAGTCCCTAACTTCAAGGCAAATGTGTAAGAAGATTCTGGAATGGTTTTTTGGGTTTTTTTTTTTTTGTTTTTTTTAAATTTTGGCAAAACTGAGTAAGACAAGCTGTTTAACATGCTGGTTTACTTTTAAAATGCCCATATTGATTAAAGACATTTAGACTACTAGTATCTTGATTAGGGTTTCTAGTTTTAACCCTCTTCTTCTTCTTCTCCTCGCCCTCCCTCCCCTATGATTTTATAGTTAAGGGTTAGAAGCAATTCATTTCTTTGACTCTTTATTTCCATTTATTACAAGTTAGTGGAATGGTTAAGGAAAACAGTTTAATATAAAGCAATTAAGCAGATTAAACCCTCGATATATCAGTATCTTAGAAAACTTTGTATATGAGAAGCCTGGTACACTTGCCACTTTAACAAGACAGTAACTAATTTATTGATACTGTTTAACTATGGTATGAATCTGTGTGGGACATGATGAGATTTTTTCATTTAAAAGTGTGCTCCAGTATTTACCTTGAATGAAGATGTAAAAAGTTCATAATAGTAGTAGTGAGCCTACTGGAAAAAATGTAATATCAAGCCCTTAAACCTGCAGTTTGCAAACTTTTTGAGCTGAGGGCCTCCCCCCTTGGAGTTACAGTTTTTGGTTGCGCTCCTCCCAACCTAGACGAAAATAAACACATGCAAAAGTATGCTTGATAACCAACTGATAAACCTAACAGAGACCTTAATACAATTTGAATTAAATTACCTACACCTGTAAGTTTTAAATACACAGATACTTACCAATGACAGCCAATGCTTCTGTCTTGCAGCCAGGCTGCACTGCAAGGGTAGAGCTGACACCTGCCCTTCTGCCCCTTGGGTTTTCAGGGTGGGGGAAGGCGTGTATGACAGTCTCTGGGGGCAGAGCCAGTGTTGGATGCAGAGGCTTCTGGGAGTGGAAATTGGCATGGCTCTGGCGGATGTTGACACTGACCCTAAGTCTGGGTGGCCCGCTGAGGTGAGTCAGGGGTGGCACTCTCTCTCCATCCTCCATGAGGGCTAGCTCAGGCCCTGGCATAAGCTGCCTGGTGTCACCACTCCCGCCTCCCCCGCACAACCGAATGTTCCTCTATGCATCCGCAGTTTGAAAAACTCTGCCTTAAACTCTGAAATATTTATTTACAATAATAATAGCAATGTAATATCTGATCTGACTTGGAACTGCTTATGGAACCCTCAAAGGGATAGAATGAAATGTATGCTGTTTTTGTGTTGTACTTTAATGGAAAACATAGGAGTAAGGCATAAAATGAGTGTTTGCATTAAAAATGATGTGGCACTATGAACATTAAGTGTTGCAATAGCGGCAAGTTCTACATGTTATATTAGCAAGAAAGGATGGCTTCTCTCTCAGCTTCAGTCTCTTGTACATTGCTGCAGTCAGCAAATGAGCCATTACCTATCAGTTACTAGAAGGTTTTAATGGTCTCTGAAGTGACTACACACCCAGATGATAGAGTTAACATATAATAGGGGATTTACCTCATATTATTGGCAAAGCATGCCTTTTTGCTATTTATGAAAGCAGAAGGCTTTAAATGTACTCTATTCTCACTGTTTTGAATAAAAAAATATTGGTTTAGTAAGAATTCTTGGTAAATGAAGTGGGTTTGCTATATTGCACGAGAACTATCACAAAAGAGCACCTCAAGAGTGCAAAGTAATACAGTATTTGAACTCTTAATTTTTTTATTTTTTGTTTGCATTTCTTTTTCTACCCATGATATCCCATTTACTTACAGATGATACATGTAACTTCTGATTCTAAAAACCTGTCTCTAGCCATACTATACTAATGCAACTTTGCAATTCAGATCAGTTTTTTCTTTAGATCAGAAATAAATACAATATAAAATTATGGAGAAAGGGAAGTTATTTAAAAAACGTATTTATTGTTGGCTGCACAGTAGCAGGTACATAAGAAAGACAGTGTTTTTTTGTGACTGCTGCCTAATGCATTAGGGAAATGTGGCAATAACCAGCACCATATTACTGCTTCCAAACAATCAAGCTGCCATTTTTATGTGATAGTTAATATTTAAATGACATACTCCTGCATCTGCTGACAATTGATGTAATGGTAATACTTTATGAGTCAATATATATTTAATCAGTGGAAACTGTAAAAATTGATGAGAAATATATTACATAGGTACATTACAGTATGTAGCAGCTATGGTAAATAAGAACAGTTCTGTATTATTTTTTTGAGGATCTGTGAGGTTTTTTAAATATTTTTAGAAATTATGTGCAGACATCTTTACATTACACATGCATTGGAAGAAGACTAAAATTAAAATCTCATTTTTGTTAGGAATAATAAAATTATTCACTCTGGTCTCTCCATACAAATATTTTCAAGTGAGATTTGAAGCACTATGAATTTTACTTACATGCTAAATTCTGACATGAAGCATGATGGCCCTATTTCAGAGAAAGATGGACACATGATTAATATGAAAATTAGGGAGATGCAAGTACCTGAACTAATAAGGTAGTCCTTATTCAGGCTGGACTACCTTCAGTAATTTCACCATTTTTCATGTGTCAGCTCTGATGTGGGTTACTGGAAATAAGCAGCCCTGTGGAAAGCATTTCTTTCTACTTGGGGAGTTTAAGGACATCCAAGTACATACGTATTTGGAAAAAACTGTATGTACAAATGAAGCCAGCCTTTTTGTCTAGTTACTAAATCAATATAAAATTTTTGTATGGATATTGGACTTGAAAACCTGTCAAGAAAAATGTATTGTGATAATATATGAGCAAGGTTTACTGTCTTATGGTTAAATAAAAAGACTTGATTCGCTCAAGTATTGTTGTAATGCTATCTAAAACTGTTATTTCAGATGGAACTATACCATGCATTTTCCAAAAGTACAAGAACCATTAAAACAGAACAACAGCTGCTTTCAAAAAGATGCACATATCCTAAAAAAAATTGACCAGCCCCAAAATCCAAACTAATTTTCTATTACAGCTTTCAGACTGTTTTTTGGCCCAGAACACTACTTGACCTTGAATTGAAAGCACTACTAGTATTAATGATACATCACATTTTGTGGGTATCACATGCAATAAGCAACAGCAAAAGATGGCCATTTCTTCTGAAATATAACACATACACTTACTAACAAAATCATATTGAGCCTTATTACCATTTCACAAGGTGCAGTTTAAATACCAAATATTACTTTGGGATTTGCACATTAATCATAATGT